>NC_044550.1:24891284-25197309 GCF_007565055.1 Rhinopithecus roxellana | reverse complement strand
TGCTGGGATACAGGCATGGGCACCACACCTGGCCTGAAATCAGTATATTGAAGAGATATCTGCACTCCCATGTTTATTACAGCACTGTTCACAATAGCCAAGACTTGGAAGCAACCTAAGTGTTCATCAGTGGATGAATGGATAAAGACAATGCAGTATATATACACACAGTGGAGTAGTGTTCCAGCATAAGAAGAACGAAATCCTGTCATTTGCAACAACATGGATGGAACTGGAGAACATTATGTTAAGTGAAATGAACAAAAGACAAATTTCACATGTTCTCATTCATATGTGGGAGGTAAAAATTAAAACAATTAAATGGAGAGTAGAATGATCATTACCAGAGGCTAGGAAGGATAGCGTGAGGGGCGGAAATGTGGGGATGGTTAATGGGTGCAAAAATATATTTAGAGAGAATAAATAAGATCTAGTTTTGATAACACAATAGGATTACTATAATCAACAATAATTTATGGTATATGTTTAAATAACTAAAAGGCAGGAATGTTGGAATATTTCTAACACAAAGAAATGATGAATGCTTGAGGTAATGAATACCCTGGTTACTCTGATGTGATTATTACACATTGTATGCCTGTATCAAAATATCACATATACCCCATAAATATATACACCTATTTTGTACCCACAATAATTAAAAGTTTAAAAATTTAAAAATGAAGATACAAAAATCTGCATGTGGCCGGGCACAGTGGATCACACCTGTAATCCTAGCACTTTGGGAGGCTGAGGCAGGCGGATCACGAGGTCAGGACTTTGAGATCAGCCTGACCAACATGGTGAAACCCCATCTCTACTGAAAATACAAAAATTAGCTGGGAGTGGTGGCACGTGCCTATAATCCTAGCTACTCAGGAGGCAGAGGCAGGGGAATCGCTTGAACCCAGGCGGCAGAGGTTGCAGCGAGCCGAGATCGCGCCATTGCACTCCAGCCTGGGTGACAGAGCTAGATTTTGTCTCAAAAAAAAAAAAAAGAAATTCTGCATGCCTATCTACTTTGTCACAGTCCCTACACCCTTGTTGTTTTACACCACCCCAGGAACATTGGCTCTTGAAGAAATGAACCCTTGTCTAGCTTATTTATGACAGTGCCTAGACAGGTGCCTGGTGCATAGCGATCACCAAAAACGATCTGTTGACTGACTTGTTGGCCTGGCCCATTTTGGTTCATGTTACCTGGTACAAAGGTAGGCAACCCATAACAACTGCCGCAAACACCTTCTGGTTTCCTCTCACTTCATAAAAATGTATGAAGCTTAGTTGTAAAATTTCATTTTTTTAAAGAATTTCCCATTTCTCTGGCACCTGCTTGTCTTTCAATATCCTCATGCTGCAATTATACATGTCTTTCATTTGAATTTTTGAGGACTAATTTTCCTACAAACAGTGTTCTGACTCAGCCCAGCCCTCCTTTCCATGACTACTTCGCATTCAGGGATGATCTGGTCACACCCTTCCTCAGTGCTAGTCACTTGTACATCTCCAACCTATTCTTCCTAGGTGTTCAGAATAAAGTTCTGATTAACCGTTCTGATTGGTTCTTCACCATTCTGTGAGGCTAAATTGGCAGCAAAGTTAGTTGAGTCTCATCAAATGCTTTGTTTTCAGCAGAACAAGACTACCAGAAGCTACATCTACCAATTTTTGTGTCCAGGTTGCTGTTTTTTTTTGTTGTTGTTGTTGTTTTGAGAAGGGGTCACAATTCATCAGCCAGGCTAGAGTGCCATGGCACAATCATGGCTCACGACAGCCTTGAACTTCTGGGCTCAAGCAATCCTCCTGCCTCGGCCTCCAGAGTATCTAGTATTACAGGTGTGTGTGCCACCATGCCTGGCTAGTTTTTTTGTTTGTTGTTTTCATAGAGACAGGGTCATGCTGTGTTGCCCAGGTGAGTCTTGAACTCCTGGCCTCAAGCAATCTCCTGCCTCACATGTTCCAATTTATATTTGCATTTATATTTGGAAAATATCATCCATGTCCTCTATATCGGTCTTGAATTCTTGGCTTCAAGCAATCCTCCCACCTCACATGTTACAGTTTATATTTAGAAAATATCATCCATGTCCTCGATATCTTCTGGCATTCTATAACAAGCTCCCTCAATGAGTTACATTGTGTTTTGCTCTCCTGTTATCTATATGCAAATGCTCATCACTCTCGATTTCCTCAATTCTTGTCGAAGGAGGTAGCATCTTGAAATGCAGTGCTAATGCCACCATAGCCCTGTCCCTTCATACACTTATACATATGCCCATAAATAGAAAATCAAACAACCATCCCATCAGAGCTGCTTCTCTTGAACAAAGTATTGTTTTAAAAACTGTGAGATTGGTCATACGTCAATGATTATAAAAGCTACAATGTATATAAGGGGCTTCATTATACTATTCTCTCTCTATTATACCATTTGGAAATTTCAATATTAAAAATATTTTTAACTCTTTGCAAAATTATCATTTTATTTATTTATTCAACAAACTTCCACTGATGAAACATGCTAAACAATACAGAGATGATTAAGACATAGTCTCTATATAGGGTTACCAAATAAAATACAAGAGGCCTGCCTTGTTGAATTTGAATTTAGATAAACAATAGTATATTTTTTAGTGTAAGTATGTTCGGCAAGTAGAAATTCTGAAATCAGTTTCACAGGGTTGAGATCAAGATGTCGACAGGACTGTGCTCCCTCCAGAAGCTCTAGAGGGAGAATCTGCTCCTTGCCTCTTCCAGTTTCTGGTGGCAGCCAACATTCTTTGACTTGTGCCTGCATCCATTACTCTAGTCTTCAAGGCCTCCATTTTCAAATCTCGATCTACTCCTCCTTCCCCTAGCCTTCTCTTCTGTGCTTGTGTCAAACTGCCCTTCTGCCTGCCTCCTATAAAGACACTTGCCTATTGCTTATAAAGTAGGCTTTTAGGGCCCAGCTGGATAATCCAGTATAATCTTGCCATATCAAGATCTTTTTTGTTTGTTTGTTTGTTTGTTTGTTTGTTTTTGAGGCAGAGTTTCACTCTTGTTGCCCAGACTGGAGTGCAATGGCACAATCTCGGCTCACCGCAACCTCCGCCTCCCAGGTTCAAGCAATTCTCCTGCCTCAGCCTCCCTAGTAGCTGGGATTATAGGCATGTGCCACCAGGCCCAGCTAATTTTGTATTTTTAGTAGAGACGGGGTTTCTCCTTGTTGGTCAGGCTGGTCTCAAACTCCCGACCTCAGGTGATCCACCCGCCTCAGCCTCCCAAAGTGCTGGGATTACAGGCGTGAGCCACTGCGCCCGGCCTCAAGATCCTTAATCACATTTGCGAAGACCCTTTTCCAAGTAAGGTGACATTTAAGGGTTCCTGGAATTAGGACCTGGTACCTTTGAGAACCATTATTCAGGCTACTATAGATGCTATATAGATAACTACTACTACATATCTACTACTATGATAGATATTCTCCAGGGAATACTGGAGCAACTTGAAAGGAGATCAAAGAAGAGGCAGATGTCAAGACAGGCTTCCTAAATCAGTGGTGTCAGAGAATATAAATCACTAAAGCAGCAGTTATAACAATAGCCAGTAATCAGACTAATCAGAACAGACAGGCTACAAATAACCACTGCAGCCTACCTGTGAGTATCAGTTCAACATCAGTCTTGATAACAGATGTAATGTTGGATGCTTGCTAGACATATAGGGTTACCAAATAAAATACAAGATAATAAATAAGAAGTAGCAACTGAATGACAAAAATCATTTGCACACAATTCCTAACATATCACCTGGGGAGGAATCATGGGCAGGAAGATTGCCCCATATAGTTTGAGGCATATCATTTTAGTTTTTGTTTTTAATTCCTATGTTGTCTACATTGCTCTTCAAAAAAAGCCTACATTGCCTGTCATTTCAATTATTTTTTCAACTCAATTTGCTCAAAATCTCTACTCAATTATTTACTTAATAATTTTAATTTTTTTCATAAAAGTAAGCTGCTTTGTGCAAAAAAAGCATACCAATATAAGGTTATATAAAGTAATAATTCTCTTCTCCTCCACCTAATCCCGGAGATAAGCACATCAACAGATACATCAAGGGCTTTATCTGTGAATATGTAAATTTGCATATATAAAATATAAATACATATATTGAAATCAGTGGGAAGGAGCAAGCATTATGCTGCTGGTGGAAATGATAAAACAGTGCACCCTCAGCCCATTATGCTCCCAAGAAGCAGCAAGCTGCATGCTCCTTCCTTTTGTACTTTTTGGATCCAATTCCACAGGAAATATCTCTAATTCATAAATTCTTAATTCCACAGTGGCATCCTAAAAGAGGATTGGCAAGAAGAGCAGCAATTCAAATATGAACAACAGCTTCCTCCAATCTGCCTCTAAACTTTTCACCCTGAAAGCTTCCTCGGTTGTCGCACAAACACCTCAAATCTAAACCACCTAAAATTGAACTTGTCATCTTCCTCAAGAAACCTGCCACTCGTGTTTCTCCATCTCACCTACTGGCCCAAGCTGGAAACCAGGAAGTGACCCTTTTCCCCTACATCCTGTAACAACAAAAGTCACCAGATCCTGGAAAATATCACACAAATTTATAAATTTTTCTAATTACTGAATTATTGCAAAAAAAAATCATGAATGGTCTCCCAGACCTTCACCTCACCCTCCCCTTAATCGTACTCTGTACTGCAGCTAGAGTTATCGTTCCAGGACATAAATTTCATTATGATACATCTTTCTTCAAGCACTTTAATGGATCTTCATTGCTCTCAAAATAGAGTCCTGCAGAGCATTTATAACATCCTAGTTGAGAGCGCTCCTGCTATCTCCCTGCTTCATCTCTCACCCTCACAATCTTTTCTCAAACAACACTCATCTTTTTGTATTTTCCTAAGTTGGCATTCTTACCCATGCTAGAACTCTCTATGTACTGTTTTTTCCAAGAAAGACTTTTCTTTTTCTTTACTTAGCTGACTCCCATTCAATTCATAGGTTTTAACTTAGTTATCAGCTACTCCAGGAAGCCTTGCCCTAATCCCCTTAGCCTAAGTTAGGGGTCTCTTTTTCTGTAACCACAGCATCCTGTGCCTTCTCTGTCATTTATTAACACTTAGCAATTATAATTGCCTGTTCACTTGTCTCCCACCACCATTAGACCACAGGATCAGTTCACGTTTGTATTATCAGGACCAAGCACAGTAATAAGGACGTGGTAGGATCTCAATAAATAGTTGTTAAGTAAGTAGAGTCATGCAGATCCTCAGGAGCAAGGTACTATGTATACATTTATCTTCAGGAAGGCCGTTCAGTGCATGGCTTCACTATAATGAACAAAATGATAGCATGATTTTTACAGCGTTTTGTTGACTATTGAGGAATAATTTGCATTTAAGACACATAAATCCCACACACAAAAAATAAGCACATTCTCCCCGCCTCTACAGGAAGGAAATCAGACTATGATTCAGTTGCCAATGTTTGCCCTACTCATTCTGAATTCACACAGAAGGCAGAAGCAGTAATGTCACTACAGAGTTAACTGACTACCTTGGTGTCCTACATAATTCTGTCATTACCATAGTGTGATGAATAGTTTCTCAGCTTTGCAGGTTCAGAAGCTCAATTTTATCACTTCATTTGAAAATGAAAAGCCGTCTGGGGGCGGTGGCTCCCGTATGTGATCCCAGCACTTTGGGATGCCGGGGTGGGTGGATTTCCTGAGGTCAGGAGTGCGAGACCAGCCTGGCCAACATGGTAAAACCCCGTCTCTACTAAAAATACAAGGCAGGGCGCGGTGGCTCACGCCTGTAATCCCAGCACTTTGGGAGGCCGAGGCAGGCGGATCACGAGGTCAGGAGATCGAGACCATCCTGGCTAACACGGTGAAACTTCTTCTCTACTAAAAGTACTAAAAATTAGCCGGGCCTTGTAGTCCCAGCTACTCGGGAGGCTGAGGCAGGAGAATGACGTCAACCTGGGAGGCGGAGCTTGCAGTGAGCCAAGAAATCGCGCCACTGCTCTCTAGCCTGGGCGACAGAACGAGACTCCATCTCAAAAAAACAAAAAACTAGCTGGCTGCGTTGGTGGGCGCCTGTAATCCCAGCTACTCGGGAGGCTGAGGCAGGAGAAAGGCTTGAACCCAGGATGCGGAGGTTGCAATGAGCCGAGATTGCGCCATTGCACTCCAGCCTGGGGAAGAAGAGCGAAACTCCATCTCAAAAAAAGAAAGGGGACGGGAGGGGACGGGAGGGGCCAGGAGAACTGAGGCTGACTTTCTCAAAAGGGGTTCTTCATTTGAACACAGAGCACAAAAAATTGAGTGACTATTTATCAATTCTCCCAACGATAGCAAATAATTGGTATCATTCTAGATGCAGAGAGAAGTTAATTCATTACATGCAATGAATACCTTACAGCTATGAGGACTTATTTCACTCCCAGAACTCCAGAGGGCCTGAATCATATGAAGTAAATTCCTGTGAGATATAAATATATCATACACACACACACACACACACACTAGATCTGTACTATATCTCACTACACTAGTATATATACTATGCACATATACTAATTTGTAAAAGAAAATGCATGTCGGCAAAACTAGAATACAGTAACATTGCTAATCATAATGTGGGTTGAAAAAATGTAGTCTAAAGAGTGAAAGGGTTAGGTGTTTTTAAAGGATACTTTAGGCCAGGCACAGTAGCTCACGCCTGCAATCCCAGCACTTTGGTAGGTCGAGGTGGGTGGATCACAAGATCAGGAGATTGAGACCAGCCTGGCCAATATGGTGAAACCCCATCTCTACTAAAAATACGAAAAAAAAAAAATTAGCAGGGCATGGTGGCACATGCCTGTAATCCCAGCTACTTGGGAGGCTGAAGGAGGAGAATTGCTTGAATCCGGGAGGTGGAGGTTGCAGTGAGCTAACATCGCGCCACTGCACTCCAGCCTGGGTGACAGAGCGAGACTCCGTCTCAAAAAAAAAAGAAAGGATATTTTAAGTGACCTATTATATCCTGCTGATTCAGCCTTCCTCCCTCGAGAGAGGCCAGGATCTTGGAGAGAAGGAACCACATTTGTCTTAACTCCAAATTTTGCTGAAATTTGAACTCCTAATAATTAACGTTGTACATGGCATATACTCCATTTCATTGACCCAATGAATGGATGGATGAATAAGTTGTGTTATACTACTTCCTAGCTTATTTTCTTTTTTTTTTTTTTGGAGACGGAGTCTCGCTCTGTCGCCCAGGCTGGAGTGCAGTGGTGCAATCTCGGCTCACTGCAAGCTCCGCCTCCCGGGTTTACGCCATTCTCCTGCCTCAGCCTCCCGAGTAGCTGGGACTACAGGCGCCCGCCACCTCGCCCGGCTAGTTTTTTTTTTTTTGTATTTTTTTAGTAGAGACGGGGTTTCACCGTGTAGGCCAGGATGGTCTCGATCTCCTGACCTCGTGATCCACCCGTCTCTGCCTCCCAAAGTGCTGGGATTACAGGCTTGAGCCACCGCGCCCGGCCCCTAGCTTATTTTCTATAGGTAGTTAATTGTACATGTGGTGTGTGGATTCTTGTTCATTCTTTCAACAAGAACCTTCTATGTGAGTGAATCCTAGGCTAGGAACTGAGACAGGTTATGTATTGTACATCAGAATTCATGTTATTAAGGATTAATCTACTATTTTACACATATTACTTATTATTTAAAAAAAACAAAATGTAGGCAGGGCACGGTGGCTCACTCCTGTAATTCCAGCATTTTGGGAGGCTGAAGTGGGCAGATCACCTGAGACCAAGAGTTATAAGACCAGCCTGGCCAAAAAGGTGAAACCCCATCTCTACTAAAAATACAAAAGTTAGCCAGAAATGGTGGTGTGCACCTGTAATCCCAGCTACTAGAGTGGCTGAGGCAGGAGAATTGCTTGAACACGGGAAGCGGAGGTCGCAGTGAGCCAAGATCGTGCACTCCAGCCTGGATGACAGAGCGAGACTTCATCTCAAAAAAAATAAAATAAAATAATAAAAATAAATGAATAAAAATTTTAAAAGAAAGGAAAAAGTGTTGGAGAAGATGTAAAGTTGGAACTCTTGTAAACTGCTGGTAGAAATATAAAATGCTGGCCGGGCGCAGTGGCTCAAGCCTGTAATCCCAGCACTTTGGGAGGCCAAGACGGGCGGATCACGAGGTCAGGAGATCGAGACCATCCTGGCTAACACGGTGAAACCCCGTCTCTACTAAAAACTACAAAAAACTAGCCGGGCGACGTGGTGGCGCCTGTAGTCCCAGCTACCCGGGAGGCTGAGACAGGAGAATAGCGTGAACCCGGGAGGCAGAGCTTGCAGTGAGCTGAGATCTGGCCACAGCACTCCAGCCTAGGTGACAGATCGAGACTCCATCTCAAAAAAAAAAAAAAAAAAAAAAAAGAAATATAAAATGTTGCACTACCCTAGAAAACAGTATGGAGGTTCCTCAAAAGTTAAAAATGAAATTATGATATAATCCAGCCATTCCATTTATGGGCACATGTCAGAAAGAACTGGAAGCAGGCACTCAAACAGGTATGTGTGTACCCATGTTCATAGCAGCATTATTCACAATAGCCATTTAACCATTGAAGTAACACAAGTGTCCTTTGATGGGCAAATAAAACAAAATGTGGTATATACATACAATGGAACGTTATCCAGCTTTACAAAGGAAGGAAATTCTAACATCTGCTACCTTGTGGATGAATCTTGAATACATTATACTAAGCAAAATAAGCCAGTCTCAAAAGGGCAAATAAGGTATGACTCCATTTATATGAGGTACCTAGAGTAGTCAAACTTGTAGAGACAGAAAGCAAATGGTGGTTGCCAGGGTCTGGGGGATAGGGAGTTATTTTTTAATGGGTATAGAATTTCAGTTTTGCAAGATGAAAAAAGATCTGAAGACAGATAGTGGTAATGGTTGCACAACACTGTGAATCTACTTAATGCCACTGAACTGTACACTTTAAAATGGTTAAAATGAGATCCATGCCAAGGGCACTAGGCACCATCAGTCCATGGTATGGACAAGCCAAGACAATGGTACCAACCTGAGTAAGTTAGATGGCCAGTCCTGGCACTACCACACCCTTGTGGTACACCAGTGGGACTAAAGATACCATGCTATGCATGAGGATGTTACCAAATGGACTCTACTTTTACACAAAGTTATCAAGCAGACGAGTCACAACTAATATAGGTACAATTGATCATGTTGCTCATAGAAAATCAATAATTGTAAAAACTATTTCTGTCATTCACACTGTCAGGTTCAAAAATGAACTGTAAAGAAATATTACTATCAAGTTTGGTTAAGCTAAATGCCAAGATTTATAAACTTGATGACTTAAGTTTCCTCGGCCAGAATATTACAGATGCTGTGGAAGCAGTACACCTTGATGAGCTTCCTGCAGACATTCCAGGGACCAAAGGAAACTTTGACCTAGTCAGACATGTTTCCTTGGTTGACTGTCCTGGCCATGATATTTTGATGGCTACTTTGTTGAACGGTACAGCAGTGATGGATGTGACCCTTCTGTTGATAGCTGGCAATGAATCTTGTCCTCAACCTCAGACTTTTCTGAATACCTGGCTGCCATAGATACTATGAAGCTGAAACATACTTTCATTCTGTAAAATAAAATTAATTTGGTAAAAGAAAGTCAGGCTAAAGAACAGTATGAGGCCGGGCGCGGTGGCTCAAGCACTTTGGGAGGCCGAGACGGGCGGATCACGAGGTCAGGAGATCGAGACCATCCTGGCTAACACGGTGAAACCCCGTCTCTACTAAAAAATACAAAAAACTAGCCAGGCGAGGTGGCGGGCGCCTGTAGTCCCAGCTACTCGGGAGGCTGAGGCAGGAGAATGGCGTAAACCCGGGAGGCAGAGCTTGCAGTGAGCTGAGATCCGGTCACTGCACTCCAGCCTGGGCAACAGAGCGAGACTCCGCCTCAAAAAAAAAAAAAAAAAAAAAAAAAAGAACAGTATGAACAGATCCTTTAATTGTATTAATATAAAGTAGAGTAGCAGAAGAGCCTCCTATTATTTTCACTTCTGCTCAACTGAAATACAATCCTGAAGTTGTCCGTGAGTACACAGTAAGGAAAATTCCAGCCAGGTGCAGTGGCTCACACCTGTAATCCCAACACTTGGGGAGGCTGAGGTGGGCAGATCACCTGAGGTCAGGAGTTCGAGACCAGCCTGACCAACATGGAGAAACCCCATCTATACTAAAAATGCAAAAAAAAAAAAAAAAAAAAATTAGTCGGGCATGGTGGCACATGCCTGTAATCCCAGCTACTCGGAAGACTGAGGCAGGAGAATCGCTTGAAACCAGGATGTGGAGGTTGAGGTGAACTGAGATCGTGCCATTGCACTCCAGCCTGGGCAACAAAAGCAAAAATCCATCTTAAAAAAAAAGAAAAGAAAAGAATATTCCAGTACCTCCAAGAGACTTTACTTCAGAACCCCAACTTATTGTTATTAGGTCTTTTGATGTTAACAAACCTGGCTGTGATATTGATGATATCACCTGGAGTACAACTGGTGGCAGTATTTTAAAAGGCGTATTAAAGGTGGTCCAGGAGACAGGAGTCAGACCTGGTATTGTTCCCAAAAATAGTGAAGGAAAACTTGTGTAAAACAATCATTTCCAAACTTGTAACACTTTTTGCAGAACACAATGATCCTCAGCACACTGCTCCAGGGAGTCTTATTGGAGTTGGAACAAAAATGTACCCAGTGTTGGCAGAATGGCAGGACAGGTGCTTGGTACAGTTGGAACTGTACCTAAGATCGTCACAGGACCAGAAATGTCCTATTTACTTTTTAGATAGCTTCTAGGTGTATGTATAGAAGGAGGCAAAAAAGCAGAAAAAGTGCAAAAGCTGTCCATGAATGAAGTTCTCATAGTAAACACAGGATCTCTGTCCACAGGAAGAAAAGAGTGCAGTCAAAGATAATTTGGGTAAAATAGTTCTCACTAATTCTGTGTGCACAAAAGTAGGAGAAAAAATTGCCCTTAGCCAAAGAGTTGAGAAACATTAGCATCTAATTTGTTGCGATCAGATAGGAAGAGGAGTAGCCATGAAGCCAACAGTAGATGACAAGTGCAGAATTACAGTTAAATAACAGTTGGGTGAAGTCAGAATTTCTCTTAGTAACCTGGGGATGCATTTTCAAAGCAAAATGAGAGAATACATTTCACAGCTCATTACCTTTGTAGAAACTGTCAGGTGATCCTCATGTTTTGTGATGAAAATTTAACTCCTTATACTTAAAGAGTAGGATATATAATTATGTCAAAAATGGTATGTAGATCAATTTAATATACATTTTAGCAGACATTGATCATTGTTAAACACTTTCAGATTTGTACTTCTATGCAGTTTTGAAATGAAATTGCTTGTTACAACAGTCCTTTGTTGTATCACACATACCACTGGACCTATTTGAAATAAAGTTTTATTTTAAAAAAGAAAAGAAAAGAAAAAAAAAAGGTGGCCAGGTGTGGTGGCTCATGCCTGTAGCCTTAGCACTTTGGAAGGCCAAAGTGAGAAGATTGCTTGAGGCCAGAAGTTCGAGACCAGCCTGAACAACATGGTGAGAACCCATCTCTACTTAAATTGAAAAAAAAAATTAATAGTTAAAAAGGGGCCGGGCGCGGTGGCTCAAGCCTGTAATCCCAGCACTTTGGGAGGCCGAGACGGGCGGATCACGAGGTCAGGAGATCGAGACCATCCTGGCTAACACAGTGAAACCCCGTATCTACTAAAAATACAAAAAAACTAGCCGGGCAAGGTGATGGGCGCCTGTAGTCCCAGCTACTCTGGAGGCTGAGGCAGGAGAATGGGTAAACCCGGGAGGCGGAGCTTGCAGTGAGTTGAGATCCGGCCACTGTACTCCAGCCTGGGTGACAGAGCAAGACTCCGTCTCAAAAAAAAAAAAAAATAGTTAAAAAGGTAAGTTTTACAATATGTATGTGTATATATATCTATAGATATATGTATTATATATATCTATATAATATGTATATATTATATATAATATGCATATCTATATATAATATATATTATATGCATGTATGTGTATGTGTATATATATATATACACACACACACTTTTTTTTTTAAGGCAGAATTTTGCTCTTGTTGCCCAAGCTGGAGTGCAATGACACAATCTCAGCTCACCGCAACCTCCAACTCTTGGGTTCAAGCAATTCTCCTGCCTCAGCCTCCCAAGTAGCTGGGATTACAGCCATGCACCACCACGGAGGCTAATTTTGTATTTTTAGTAGAGATGGGGTTTCTCCATGTTGGTCAGGCTGCTCTTGAACTCCCAACCTCAGGTGATCTGCCCACCTCAGTCTCCTAAAGTGCTAGGGTTACAGGTGTGAGCCACCACACCTGGCCACCATATGTATATTTTATCACAAATTTTTTAAAAATTCATCTCAGCCAGATGCTGTAGCTCACGCTTGCAGTTCCAGAACTTTGGGAGGCTGAGGAAGGTGGACCACCTGAGCCCAGGAGTTGGAGACCAGCCTGGCCAACATGGTGAAATTCCATCTCTACAAAAAATACAAAAATTAGCTGGGCATGGTGGTGTACACCTGTAGTCCTAGCTACTCCCAGAATCTGAACTGGGAGGATCGCCTGAGCTGGGGAGGTCGAGGATGCAGTGAGCCATGATCGTACCACTGCACTCCAGCCTGGGCAACAGAGTGAGAACCTGTCTCAAAAAAAAAAAAAAAAAAATTAGCCGGGCGTGGTGGCAGGCGCCTGTAATCCCAGCTTCTCAGGAGGCTGAGGCAGGAGAATCACCTGAACCCAGGGGGCAGAGGTTGCAGTGAGCCGAGATCACATCACTGCGCTCTAGCCTGGGTGACAGAGCAAGACTCTGTCTCGGAAAAAAAAAAAAAAAAAAAAAAAAAAAAAAATTAATCTAGTTCTCCTTTCTCATTCTGTACCTGGATCTTGACATTTATCTAACTTTAAGGTCTGTAGGTCTTGTTCATCTTTCACTGAGAGAAATAGTTGTACACTTTACCTGAGCACTGAGACTCCGTGAGCAACTGGGGCCACTCTTGGGTTACCTTTCCCTGGAATGAGGGCTGGTTATCATCATGTCAAGTCTCTGAGTAATACATCCAAACATGAATCTCCTAGGAATCTAGTTTAATTAGATTTACACTGAAGTTAGAGTGGCGGTTAGGGATGGGTCACATTGGAGAGTGGTAATCTCAATCTCTCTTCTACATTTATTGGAAAATAACATCCACAGATAAGAGGGCTTCTGGGGTTGCTCTCTGTCCCTACTTCTATTATTGCAAAGTTTAGTCTCCAAAGGAATCCAAAAGAAGTCCAATTAGATTTGTAGGGGAAAGAGAGAGAATTAAAAATTATGCAGCATGTACCAGATACTGCTATTGTTGCTTGACACTCATTACTTCATTTGATTTTCGTAACAAACATGTTATCATCTTTGGACTAGGAGCCAAATCTAGTTATTTTCTGACTCTACAGTCCAGACTCATTCTATTCTATTATGCTTGCAGTTGCCTAGAGTCCATTTCTGTCACTGCCTCCTCCTGGAAAGAGCTGTGTTACCCTAAAATCAAAAATCTATAGCCAAACTTTTGTGTTGGCAGGCAAATGAGACTCCTGGCAGCAAGTTTACCCTTTGATGAAAGCACTTAATACTGATTCCCTGTTAAAATAGTTTGGGGAGGAGGGAGAGAAGGGGGAATGGCAGAATAAAGTGCGTCTTTATCTCTGCATTCAGCACCTCCCTTGGCTCAAAAAAGAAAATAGAGCAACCAACTCATATAGATGAAAGAAATTAAACCTGATGCCTGAAAATCACTAAGCATAAATTTAGGCTTACATATAGACCTTGTTGACTTAATCATACCTAAATTGCTTTTCCAGAAGTATTTGTCATGGGATTATTTTACTTTATTAGCTAGGAATAGACAAAGCAATAAACACATAAGATAACTACATACTCTGCTTCTATTAATCACTTAATCAGCTATCTCCCAACAAATGATCTGATTCTTCTTCCAAACAAGAAAACTTGTCTATCAAAATACTACTTTAAGGACATCAAATCCTTACAAATAAAATCTTAATACACATCAATGAATTTTTTAAGACATTCAAGTTAGAAATCTGTGCAAATAAACTAGTAACTGCATGAAAACTTTCCAAAGGATTTTCATAATCTTTTATAGCTTATCTTAAATTGAAATTCACATCTTGTCACAAAAGCACTTGAGAGTTCTGTGTTTGCATTGTAAAATGTCTTCTAACACACTGGATGGGAGTAAAGTCAACAATTAGTTACTCTATAAACCAAATAAAATGTGATTATGGAGTGCTGAGGAGCTGCTTGTTACTCAATGGAGAAAATTATTGGCTGGGCGTGGTGGCTCACGCCTGTAATCCCAGCACTTTGGGAGGCCGGGCAGGCAGATCACTTGAGTTCAGGAGTTCCAGATCAGTCTGGGCAACATGGTGAAACCCCATCTCTACCAAAAAAAACACAAAAAATAATAATAATAATAGCCGGGCGTGGTGGCATATGCCTGTGGTCCCAGCTACTCAGGAGGCTAAGGTGGGAGAATCGTTTGAACCTTGGAAGCAAAGGTTGCAGTGAGTCCAGATCGCACCACTGCCTTGCAGCATGGTGACAGAGTAAGTTCCTGTCTCAAAAAAAAAAAAAGACAAGAAAATTTTATTTCTATCTGAGCTTTAGTTTTCTCATTTATGAAAGATAGTATATAACAAAATCATCTCTTAGTACATTTCAGTCTTTAAGTTTCTATCATTTGGTTATTCAGTAATATGATAAACCAAAATATAAAATAATTCATATCTAATTGTTAGTATGTAATGACATAACGAGATAAAATTATTAACAAGGGTTTTCAGAGTAAATAACAATGGTAAAATCTACTTGTCTTATTACAACTTTTCTAAATTATTATTTGATAACTAATATGCCTTAATATCATTAAATTCTCTGAAAAATATAAATATTATTCTAGTCTTTCATATAAATAATTTAACATTAAAACCTTAATTTCTTAAAGAAGCATGTTTAGATTTGCCTTTTTTTCTATTTGTACAAATTTATGGGGTATATGTGCAATTCTGTTACATGCATAGATGCATGTAACAATCTAATAATGGTCAAGTCAGAGCTTTTAAAAACCTTAATTTTACTTATTTACAACTTGTTGTAATTTCTTTGACAAAATGATTTAACAAATGGCATCACTAGATATAAAAATTTAATTTGAAGTTTCTCTTGCATTTTTAATATCTATAAGTTTTTAACAGTATAAATTGAAGTTCTCCGTGAAGTAAACCACATTCTTCTGGTTTTATTTTAAAATTCTGGATCAAAAGGAATTGTAAGTTTATGTTACCCAAAAAAGAAAAAAGAAATGTAGATTTGAGGTGGCAGATGGGAGGTTTAAAAATAATGCACTCATTTCCAAAAGATGCTATAATAAGCATGTTTCAGCTTTATAATAAAACAACAATAAAATAAATAGCGTACCATGCAAATAAAATTCACATCTTCCTTTATAATAGGGCAAAACTTTTCTATCCCTCTCCTTTCTTTGGGGTCTATGTTTTTCCATGTTTCTGAAATAGTAGTAACTCAACTAAGCAGGGAAGATGGGAAATTATAGAATGCATAGCATCTCTGTTTCTTATATACCTTGTATCAGATGAAATTAGTTTCTTATAAACCTTGTATCCGACAAAATATTTTTCTGCTATAGTTAGCATAAAGCATTTCTTTTTATGAGAACCACAGTAAACACCAAGCACCTAAAATGACAACCATCCTTCCCTAGTAACCATTTTATAGTTATCAACAATGCTGATCTTTGTAGACTGTGGATCCTTCTTAATACTAAAAGGATTCAAATTCCATGGCAATACTACTTGTACCGTAAGAATGCTTTCAAATCCTTCAAATGTTTAGTTGTCACTAGGTTCAATTCTGATATCCTGCCTGATGCAAAATTTACATCATTGCCTACTAAACAAGGAACTAAATATGAGGATGTGTTGTCACCGGCGCGGTGGTTCACGCCTGTAATCCCAGCACTTTGGGAGACTGAGGCGGGCGGATCGCCTGAGGTCAAGAGTTCGAGACCAGCCTGACCAACATGGAGAAACTCCGTCTCTACTAAAAATGCAAAATTACCCAGGTGTGGTGGCGCATGCCTGTAATCCCAGCTACTCAGGAGGCTGAGGCAGGAAAATCGTTTGAACCCAGGAGGCAGAGGTTGCGGTGAGCCGAGATGGCGCCATTGCATTCCAGCCTGGGCAACAAGAGCAAAACTCCATCTCAAAAAAAAAAAAAAGGATGTGTTTAAGAACAAAATAAAATGTGGTTTATGTTATGTAGAAGTAGTTACCAGCGTCCAATAACATACAGTCTATCTGTAATGTTATTATGAACTTGTCTTTTAAAGAACCAATATACATATATTCCCTTTATGTCTGTTACTCATAAAGATCAAAGTATTTGGGAATTTGCCGGGCGCGGTGGCTCACGCCTGTAATCCTAGCACTTTGGGAGGCCAAGGAGGGCGGATCACAAGGTCAGGAGATCGAGACCATCCTGACTAAAATGGTGAAACCCCGTATCTACTAAAAATACAAATAATTAACCGGGCAAGGTGGCGGGCGCCTGTTGTCCCAGCTACTCGGGAAGCTGAAGCAGGAGAAAGGCGTGAACCCGGGAGGCGGAGCTTGCAATGAGCAGAGATGGTGCCACTGCACTCCAGCCTGGGCGAGAAAGCAAGACTCTGTCTAAAAAAAATAAAATAAAAATAAAAAAATAAAGTATTTGGGAATTCTACCTAAGTAGATGTGAATATTTTTACTTCTCTTATCTAACAAAGTATAGGCTGCTTTAGAAGTAAGAAACTTTCTTTACCTCCACCACGATTATCCAACATTTGTGATCTTAGTTCCTAAGAAGCTCCTAGAAAAAGGTGAAACCTTTTACGAATATGTACCCCTATATATGCTGCTCAAAAATCTACAGCTTTACCTTGCTCCTTCAGACTCAAGAAAACTTTGAGGTCATCTGGGCAATCCTCTCCAGTGTGGGAATCCCCTCTACGATATTCCTGACAGGTGGCTCACCAGTTTCTGCTTAAAGACTCCAAGCACAGGGTCCTCCCTGCTTCACAAGGTGTCCAATTCCTCTCTCAGATGTTAGAAAGTTCTTGTTTTAAGGAGATATCTACTTCCTGCAGCCTCCACCCAGTAATCCAACTTCTGCCTTTTTTTTTTTTTTTTTTTTTTTTTGAGACGGAGCCTCGCTCTGTCGCCCAGGCTGGAGTGCAGTGGCTGGATCTCAGCTCACTGCAAGCTCCGCCTCCCGGGTTCACGCCATTCTCCTGCCTCAGCCTCCCGAGTAGCTGGGACTACAGGCGCCGCCACCACACCCGGCTAATTTTTTGTATTTTTTAGTAGAGACGGAGTTTCACCCTGTTAGCCAGGATAGTCTCCATCTCGTGACCTCGTGATCCGCCCGTCTCGGCCTCCCAAAGTGCTGGGATTACAGGCTTGAGCCACCGCGCCCGGCCCCAACTTCTGCCTTCTGAAGCCACATGAAATAAACTTAACTCCTCTTGTCAATAGAATTTTTCTTCAAATAAAGAGATGCAGATATTTTCACAATTCTTGCCATAAACTTGTGCACTGTCTTTCTTAGACGTACTCAAATTTATCAAAACCCTCTTTAAAATTGGGAGCTAGAAAGACTGCTCAAATACTCTGTAAGATTGAATGATACAGGGACATTATACTTTCCTGAATTAGTCCTCGTGTAACATTTCCCAGAAGAAAAGCTACTTTTTATTTCTTCCCACCTTTGAAGCCTCTTAAGGAAGGAATAGTTGGGCAGGGTGTGGTGGCTCAAGCCTGTAATCCCAGTACTTTGGGAGGCCGAGACGGGTGGATTGCGAGGTCAGGAGATCGAGACCAACCTAGCTAACACGGCGAAACCCCGTCTCTACTAAAAAATACAAAAAACTAGCTGGGCGAGTTGGCGGGCGCCTGTAATCCCAGCTACTCGGGAGGCTGAGGCAGGAGAATGGCGTAAACCCAGGAGGCGGAGCTTGCAGTGAGCTGAGATCCGGCCACTGCACTCCAGCCTGGGCGACAGAGCGAGACTCCGTCTCAGAAAAAAAAACAAAAACAAAAACAAAAACAAAACTCCATCTCCAAAAAAAAAAAAAAAAAAAAGGAAAAGAATAGTTAACAGGGCCCCTGACTAGGAAGAAAGACCTTCTATGAGTCCCCTCACTCTGCTAGAAATTTGGTCATCAGGCTTAGAAATCAACAAGGTAGACTTCAAGATCAATTGGTTGGAACCCTGATATTTCATGAAGACAATGTAGCACATTATCAAGCACAGATTATTTTTATTGACTAGTGGCCATTTTAATAAACAAAGAATCCACTAATTCCTTCTTATAAATAGAAGTTAACATTTTATCACCTTTGTTATTTCCAAAAATGTCTAAATCAGTCTTCTCTTATTCTCTTTTTTCCACAATGACAAACTATGTAGTCCACTATAGTAAGTTATCTCTACCATATAGAAGAGAAAATAAATCTAATCCTTTGGTATCTGGGGAGCTCCTCAGTGAATCCTTTGTTATAACCATCTTGGATAACTCTCTAATGCTGCTTCCAAAAAAGCAGTGGTTGCTCCCTTTTATAATCCCACCAACAAGGGTTCCAATTTCTCCACATTCTCACCAACACTGGTTATTTTCTAGTGTGTATTTTTTTGGTTTTGTTTTTATTTTAATAGTAGCCATCCTAATAGATATAAGGTGATATTTCATTTTTGGTTTAGTTTCACATTTCTCTGATGCAGAGAGAGAGAGGTTTTGCCTTCAAGTCTTTCACCTTTTGGTTCATGTTCTCTCCCATCCTTTATTCTTCCTTCTTCTCTAGCAGCACACCTTCTCCCATTCCAACTGCTGTGGTCCTTAACACAGAGGTCAAGGGCACAGATTTACTAGAAAATACAGGAACTTGAGAATATACACTACATACCCCTGAGGGAAATCACTGGCCATCTTTAAATCACTGATTTAAAGCCATCAGTGGTCACTGTTGTCCTTATTAGTATTCGTTTCTTCTCCTCTCCATAATAAACTCAATTCTAAGTTAACAAATATAAGTATGCTTATTTTTGTGCTCCTACAGCCTGTTTAAAAAAATCTTTTTTTTTCCAAGGCTTTTTTCTACCTCCTTGGTCTCAAATCATAACTTTGCCCCTGGTAGCCATGTGATCTGCTGATTTAGACGGTGTCCTCTGCGCTCGTCGTTTAAGAATTTCTAACAAGCTAGTCATCAGGTACCATTTTAGCTAAACCTTCATTTTGACCTTCCTATTCAGGATGCCTTTGTCCCAGCTACCTTTATTTCCAGTCTTCTAACACTTAAGGATTTTTTTTTTTTTTTTTTTTTTTTTTTGGAGGCGGAGTCTCGCTCTGTCGCCCAGGCTGGAGTGCAGTGACGCAATCTCGGCTCACTGCAAGCTCCGCCTCCCGGGTTCACGCCATTCTCCTGCCTCAGCCTCCTGAGTAGCTGGGACCACAGGCGCCCGCCACCGCGCCCGGCTAATTTTTTGTATTTTTAATAGAGACGGGGTTTCACCGTGGTCTCGATCTCCTGACCTTGTGATTCGCCCGCCTGGGCCTCCCAAAGTGCTGGGATTACAGGCTTGAGCCACCGCGCCCGGCCAAGGATTTTCTAGTAAGCTGAGAACCTCAGGCTTCAGCTCATCTAAGACTTGGGGATTTTTTTCCTCAAATCCCTTTTGAGTCCTTTCTGAACTTTCCATTTTACCACAGTATAGTAATTGTATAAGGGCACCCTCCATGCACAACAACTTCTTTATGAGAGTATTGTTTTCTTGCAAATAAGTATACATTACTTTTTCCTTAGAAGCAAATGTGATTTTTTTTAAGTTGGTGAAAGGCACCAAACCATAATCTGTTACATAAAATCCATGCCCTAAACACTTTGAGGGAAATAAAAATACACAAAATATGGTTCCTGCCCTCAGAGAATTTATGCTGTATTTGTGATGATGAAGTATATAATCTTAATAATTAAAAAAAAATTGGGTAGCACATAATATGTGTCCTCTGTAATGACTCACTAATCATTAATGATCATATAATGATCACACATGGAGGATGTCAGGAGACTGCGGCATTTGAGACAGGCTTTGCCTAACCCATTAAGATTTCAGCTAAGTTCAGAATATGTGCAAATTCATGGAGAACACTCTATGGACAAAAAGGATAGGTGCCAGCAAATGCAGGGAGGTGAGATGCTTCAGATGTGGTCTGGATATGACAATCCCAGGGTCACACAGAAAGTACCCCCTTCCAACTGAACTGCCTACCCATGACAGTGGTGCTACTCATTCTTTACACAGAAGTGACCACTGATTGGAACAGAGTGGACCTGACTCAAGGGCAGCTTCTCCACAGCCTGGGACTTGACTCATGGAGTGGACTTACTCAAAGGACTTTTCCTCTTGGGGCAATGGAAATTAGTTCAGACTATCTCCCTCCAGAATTTATAGTAGAGAATGCAGAGAGGATTGGTGAGAGGGAGAAAGGAAGAGAGCAACCCCCCAAGAAGACACCAGACAACAAAGCCTGGGTCCTGGGTATTTATAATAAACCCCTTTATCTTAAAATTATCTGAGTGAATCTCTTCCTTGCAAACAAAAAAGCCTGATGTAACATATTTTAAGAACAAGTAATACACAAGTCTACCCTGAATACAGAATTTATCGAGGGGAGTAGTAGAAGGTAATTTTGAAACAGTTCAAGGTCTTCGCATGTGAAGAAATTTGAAGGTCAACTATATATTTTTGTCTTTTTTATCTAATCTATCCTTGATCTTAGCCAAAAGGCTGACAAGCGATTTTTAATCTAATCTTACTTTAATTTTGCCATTGCATATTTAACAAAACTTAAAACCAAAACAGGGCCGGGCGCGGTGGCTCAAGCCTGTAATCCCAGCACTTTGGGAGGCCGAGACGGGCGGATCACGAGGTCAGGAGATCGAGATCATCCTGGCTAACATGGTGAAACCCCGTCTCTACTAAAAAAATACAAAAAATTAGCCGGGCGAGATGGCGGGCGCCTGTAGTCCCAGCTACTCGGGAGGCTGAGGCGAGAGAATGGCGTAAACCCGGGAGGCGGAGCTTGCAGTGAGCTGAGATCCGGCCACTGCACTCCAGCCTGGGCGACAGAGCGAGACTCCGTCTCAAAAAAAAAAAAAAAAAAAAAAAAAAAAAAAAAAAAAACCAAAACAGTACCTATCAGATTAAACAGAAATAAATTAATTTGCAAGATATATATGTGACTTGAATAGCAGGAGGAAAAACGTTTGATTTTGGCCAGGCATGATGAGTCACACCTATAATCCCATCACTTTGGGAGGCCAAGGTGGGCGGATCACTTGATGCCAGGAGTTGGAGACCAGCCTGGCCAACATGGCGAATCCCTATCTCTACTAAAGATACAAAAATTAGCGAGACCTGGAGGTGCGTATCTGTCATCCCAGCTATTGGGGAGGCTGAGACACGAAAATAATTTGAACCTGGGAGGTGGAGGCTGCACTGAGCCGAGATGGCAACACTGCACTTCAGCCTGCGCCACAGAGTGAGACTCCATCTCAAAAAAAAAAAAAGTGTGATTTTACTCTTATTTGTCACAGATGACCAAAGGCATTTACTATGCTGGTGGTGGCCGGGCACGTTGGCTCACATCTGTAATCCCAACACTTTAGGAGGCTAAGGTGGGCAGGAGGTCAGGAGATTGAGATCATCCTGGCCAACACAGTGAAACCCCATCTCTACTAAAAATACAAAAATTAGCTGGCCATGGTGGTGCACGCCTATAATCCCAGCTACTCGGGAGGCTGAGGCAGGAGAATCACTTAAACTGGGAGGCAGAGGTTGCAGTGAGCCGAGATCACACCACTGCACTCTAGTCCAGGCGACAAAGCAAGACTCCATCTCAGAAAAAAAAAATTCTGGTGGTTAGTTGATAAAACAAGCTGATGCTTTCTAAATCTTTTCTTTTTTTCACATACAAAACGATGGAGATCTACACCCACACCTCATATTTCCATATGTTTTTACACACAGTGAAGGATGAATTTTGTTTTTTTGTTTTACTTTTTTTTTTTTTTTTTTTTTGAGACAGAGTCTCGCTGTTGCCCAGGCTGGAATGCAGTGGCCGGATCTCTGCTTACTGCAAGCTCCACCTCCTGGTTTCACACCATTCTCCTGCCTCAGCCTGGGATTACAGGCGCCCGTCACTATGCCCGGCTAATTTTTTGTATTTTTAGTAGGTTTCCCTCGGCCTCCCAAAGTGCTGGGATTACAGGCGTGAGCCGCTGCACCCGGCCCAAGCTGGTCTTAAACTCTTGGGCTCAAGCAATCTGCCCACCTTAGCCTCTTCAAGTGCTGGGATTATAGGCATGAACCACCATTTCTGGCTCTACACTTTTAATTTAATGGATAAAAATGCAGAGCTAATCATCTTATTTTGCTTTATGAACAGATTTGATTGGATTTCATTTTATCCTTTCTGAAAATTTTCCAAATGGTGCACACTAATTCTCATGAAGATTCTCATTTGGTCTTACAGAAAAATATATTTCCTCTTAAGAGCAATTATAAGTGTGGATATACAAAGCCAACAGTACTTTGTGGTTGAGCTGGAAAATGTTTACTCAGTTTGATGCTGTGGCCAATAAAACAAAACAAGAGGAAAATACCAGAAGTATGGGAACAGAGGGAGTCTTTAAAATTATAATATATTATAGCAAGTCACTTTAATGTAGCTTTGGTGAAACAGCTGCTTGCTCTAGAGAAAATCCATTTGGAAGGTTCTGTCAGCTTGTGGGCTGTGAATGCAAATGATGGAAGAGTTTGTACATCTGGGTTATTGGTGGGAATATTTAACCTTTTTCACTGCTTACTCTTGGTGCTTCTTTTGCTACCTCCCCTTGATCCTTAATATGTCTGCCTCAGTTTGGATTATTAACAACCCTTCCAATGACCCTCAATGAATGGGTGAAGCTCTTGGCAGCAGTGGCTTTATTTTTCTTCTTTTTGCTTATTTATTTATTTTCCTTTTTTTTTTTTTTTTTTTTTTTTTTGAGATGGAGTCTTGCTCTATCCCCCAGGCTGGGGTGCAGTGGTGTGATCTCGGCTCACTGCAACCCCTGCCTCCTGGGTTCAACTGATTCTCCTGCCTCAGCCTCCTGAGTAGCTGGGATTACAGGCGCCGGTCATCACGCTCAGCTAATTTCTGTATTTTTAGTAGAGATGAGGTTTTACCATGTTGGTCAGGCTAGTCACGAACTCCTGACCTTGTGATCCACCCACCTCGGCCTCCCAAAGTGCTGGGATTACAAGCGTGAGCCCCCGCGCCCGACCTTTTTGTTTTTTTAAAGAGACAGGATCTTGCTCTGTTGCCCAGGCTGGAGTGTAGTGGGTGCGATCATAGCTCAAGGTAACCTTGAACTTCTGAGCTCCAGCAATCCTCTTGCCTCAGCCCCACAAAGGGCTGGGATTAGGTGTGAGCCACTATGCCAGCCTGGTGTTGGTTTTTTTTTTTTTTTGAGACGGAGTCTCTTTCTGTCACCCAGGCTGGAGTGCAGTGGCCGGATCTCAGCTCACTGCAAGCTCCGCCTCCCTGGTTTACGCCATTCTCCTGCCTCAGCCTCCCGAGTAGCTGGGACTACAGGCGCCCGCCACCTCGCCCGGCTAGTTTTTTGTATTTTTAGTAGAGACGGGGTTTCACCATATTAGCCAGGATGGTCTCGATCTCCTGACCTCGTGATCCGCCCGTCTCGGCCTCCCAAAGTGCTGGGATTACAGGCTTGAGCCACCGCGCCCGGCCTTTTTTTTTTTTTTAGACAGTCTCTTGCTTTGCTGTCCTGGCTGGAGTGCAGCAGCCTGATCTTGGCTCACTGCAGCCTCTGCCTCCTGGGTTCCAGTGATTCTCATGCCTCAGCCTCCCGAGTAGCTGGGATTACAGGCACGTGCCACCATGCCTGGTGAATTTTTATATTTATTTTGTAGAGATGGGGTTTTGCCTGTTGGCCAGGCTAGTCTCGAACTGCTGGCCTCAAGTGATCCGGCCACCTCAGTCTCCTAAATTGCTGGGACTGCAGGCATAAGCCACTGCGCCCAGCCTATTTTGAGATATCCTAGAAATTTTTTACAATGTTGACCAAAGCATTTTGGTTTACAAAATCCATCCTTCTACTTCCTGCTGACAGGTTTGATGAAAAAAAAAAAAAAAAGGCCTGGCGCAGTGGCTCACGCCTGTAATCCCAGCACTTTGGGAGGCCAAGGCAGGCGGATCATGAGGTCGGGAGATCGAGACCATCCTGGCTAACACGGTGAAACCCTGTCTCTACTAAAAATACAAAAAATTAACCGGGCGTGGTGGTGGGCGCCTATAGTCCCAGCTACTCGGGAGGCTGAGGCAGGAGAATGGCGTGAAGCCAGGAGGTGGAGCTTGCAGTGAGCCGAGATCGCGCCACTGCACTCCAGCCTGGGCGACAGAGTGAGACTCCTTCTCAAAAAAAAAAAAAAATTAGTCAGGGGTTGTGGCACGTGCCTGTAGTCCCAGCGTCTTGGAAGGCTGAGGTGGGAGGATCGGTTAAGCCTGGGAGATCGAGGCTGTGATGAGCCATGATCACACCACTGTGCTGCAAGTGGGACCTGGTCTCAAAAAAAAAAAAAAAAAACATATTAACTGCCATCGTTCATAGGAGTTTATGCTTTCAACATACTCATTTAAGTATGCCATATGTATTTGTAGAAGCACTGCTTATCACAAGAAAAGACTGGAAACAACCAAAATGTCCATCAGTAGGTAGCTGGTTACATTAATTAGTTTACTCATAACATGAATGGATACTAAGCAGGTGGTTTAGCTTTAGTTCATGTATTTTCACTATTGTATAGTACGCCAGAGTAGGAGTATATACCACAGTACGTTTTAAAAATATATCAACATAAGTCAGGCCCGGTGACTCCCGCCTATATCCCAACACTTTGGGAAGCAGAGGCAGGAGGATCACGAGGTCAGGAGATCGAGACCATCCTGGCTACCACGGTGAAACCCCGTCTCTACTACAAATACAAAAAATTAGCTGGGCGTAGTGGCGGGCACCTGTAGTCCCAGCTACTCCGGAGGCTGAGGCAGGAGAATGGCGTGAACCCAGGAGGCAGAGCTTGCAGTGAGAGGAGATCCCGCCACTGCACTCCAGCCTGGGCGACAGAGCGAGACTCCGTCTCAATAAATAAATAAATAAATAAAATAAAAATATATCAACATAAATAGATTTCATAACGTAAGTTGAAGACAAAAAACAAGACACCAAAATGCCAATAGTATGCTATCAAGAAATTTAAAAACATGAGAAACAATTATATTTATTGTTAGGTATACATTCATATGAAGTACAAGTTCAAAGAAATGCATGGGAATGATGAGAGCTGTTACCTGCAGAGTTAATGGAGGATACACTTGGAAAGAGATACTGGGTTAAACCACATGACACTGACAATGTTTATGCATTTATGACATACAAAAACACCAATCTCATGTTCCAACCCAACATATAAGTAGTGTTCCATTATGTCAAATAGGTTTTATTTCTTAAGCTAAGAGGTGAATACACATGTGTTCACATGAATGCATATGGCTCCACAAACTAACTCCGTGACCCTAGAAAAGTCCAGGCAAGGTGGCTCACGCCTGTAATCCCAGCACTTTGGGAGGGTCAAGGCAGGGGGAGTCATGAGGTCGGGAGCTTTAGACCAGCCTGGCCAACATAGTGAAACCCCGTCTCTACTAAAAATACAAAAATTAGTCAGGCATAGTGGTGCACACCTGTAGTCCCAGCTACTCAGGAGGCTGAAGCAAGAGCATCACTTGAACCTGAGAGGTGGAGGTTGTGGTGAGGCGAGATCGAGCCACTGCACTCCAGCCTGGGCAATAGAGTGAGACTCCATCTCAAAAAGAAAAAAGAAAAGAAAAGAAACGCTATTTATTCTGTCTTTTGTTTTGTTTTTTTGAGATGGAGTCTCACTCTTGTCACCCAGGCTGGAGTGCAGTGGCGCAATCTCAGCTCACTGCAACCTCCTCCTCCCAGATTCAAGAGATTCCCCTGCCTCAGCCTCTCGACCAGCTGGGATTACAGGCGCAAGCCACCATGCCCAGCTAATTTTTGTATTTTTGGTAGAGACGGGGTTTCATCATATTGGCCAGACTGGTCTCGAACTCCTGACCTCAGGTGATCCGCCCACCTCGGCCTCCCAAAGTGCTGGAATTAAAGGTGTGAGCCACTGAGCCCAGCGTTTAATCTGGTTTCTTCACCTGTAGCATGGTGAAGTATACTTCACCATGGTATACTAATGTATACATGGTATACACGGTGAAGTATACTTCACAGTGGTATACTAAGGATCAAATAAGTTAATATATGTAAAGGACTTAAAGAGTGCGTGGCACATAGGCAACCGCTATTTGATTCCATTACTACTGTTTGTATAGCTATTTGTATGG
Organism: Rhinopithecus roxellana; assembly: GCF_007565055.1. Lineage (NCBI taxonomy): Eukaryota > Metazoa > Chordata > Mammalia > Primates > Cercopithecidae > Rhinopithecus > Rhinopithecus roxellana. The sequence goes on along the minus strand of NC_044550.1, from coordinate 25,170,583 downwards.
TTGGAAAATATTTTATGGAAATATGTTTCAATTTCTTATGGAAAATGGTAAATAGAAACAAAAGTAGAGAGAATAGTATAATGAGATATAAACAAAATTGGAGAGAATAGTATAATGACTCAAATCATTTTGGCTTCACAATTAGCAAATCATGACCAGTGTTTCACTTCTATTCCCATCCCCTTTCCAGAAACACATGAGATTATTTTGAAGAAAATCCTAGATTTTATCCATAAGCATTTCAATATATACCTTAAAATATAAAGACTTTTAAAAACTTAACCCTGTAATCCCAGCACTTTGGGAGGCTGAGATTGGTGGATCACGAGGTCAGGAGTTCGAGACTAGCCTGGCCAATATAGTGAAACCCCGTCTCTACGAAAAATACAAAAACTAGCCGAGCATGGTGGCACACACCTGTTATCCCAGCTACTCGGGAGGCTGAGGCAGGAGAACCACTTGAACCCCGGAGGTAGAGGTTGCAGTGAGCCGAGATTGCACTATTGCAGTCCATCTGGGCAACAGAGTGAGACCGTCTCAAAAAACAAAAACAAAAACAAAAAACATAACCCAAATACTGTTATCACACTTTAAAAATTAACAATTTCTTAATATTATCAAAAATAGTCACTGTTAAAATTTGTTGCTTGTGTCATAGTTATAAGTAAGCTTTATGTTGCAATATTTATAAGTAGACGGCTTGATGAATTTTTATGAAGTGAACATACTTATGTAATAAGCACCTGGAAAAAAAATAGAGTCTGTGTGTTTTTTATGATTTTTAAAAATCAGGGTGCAAATACGGCCATGCTTTACAATTGATTGACAATCTCTTTCATAGTATTAATAATTGCTGAAACAGTTTTTAAATTAATATTAAAATAATGAAGAATATGAGCTTATTTCTGTTTTTTAGACAATTTGGTTTTTTTTTCTTTCTGAGAGAATATATAAAACACGATTAGTTACCACTGACAGTAGAAATGGAAGTCAGAAATTCAATAAGGAAAGTTTACTTTTCAGCTGGGTGTGGTGGCTCATGCCTGTAATTCCAGCACTTTTGGGAGGCTAAGGTGGGCAGATCACCTGAGGTCAGGAGTTCACGACCAGCCTGGCTAACATGGTGAAACCCCGTCTCTACTAAAAATGCAAAAATTAGCTGGGCATGGTGGCAGGCAGAGTTCCTTTAAGCCTAGGAGTTTGAGAGTTTGAGACCAGCCTGGGCAACTTGGTGAAACCCCTTCCCTACAAAAAATTATCAAGGCGTGGTGATGTGCACCTGCAGTCCCAGCTACTTCATAGGCTGAGGCACAATAATCAGTAGAGCCCAGGAGGTGGAGGTTGCAGTGAGCTGTGATCATACCACTGCACTCCAGCCTGAGTTAGGAGAGTGAGACCTTGTCTCAAAAAATAACAGTATTTTTTTAAAAAAGAAAATACTATCGAAAATTTAAAAAGGGTTCAACTTATGGTCATTAAAGTATAACAAACAGTTATATAATTAATATGGATACACTTTGTGTCCTCACCCAAATCTCATCTTGAATTGTAATCCCGATAACCCCCACATGTCAAGGGAGACCTGGTGGGAGATGGTTGGATCATGAGGGCAATGTCCCTCATGCTGTTCCCACGACATCAGATGGTTTTATGCACGTCTAACAGTTCCTCCTTCACACACTTGCTCTCTCTCCTCTTCGGCCATGATTGTAAGTTTCCTGAGGCCTCCCCAGCCATTTGGAACTGTGAGTCAATTAAACCTCTTTCCTTTATAAATTACCCAGTCTCAGGTAGTATCTTTATAGCGGTGTGAGAACAGACTAATCCAATAATTATATGCTATTATTCTATATATGAATCATATTATACATTAAATTAATATTATACTATATAGAGTTACCTATATTCTATAGCTAACTCAACATACAGATTCCTTTTAGAATTCACTTGTTTCTTTCATAATTGTAATTGTTCTCTACCATAATCACTGTGTCTTTGTTACTTAGGTTTCCAGCCCTTGGTCTAACTGAAACGAAAGCGTCTTACTGGTGTGCCAGCAATAGAATTTAAAAATCTTTAGACTGGGATATTGTAGTTTTGCCGACCTTAATGGCATTGCCCTTGACTGGAGATGCACAAACAAATTCATTTCCTTTCAGCCTTGCTGAGGATAATGGGCTTTCCCAGTGCTGCCGAGTTTTCACTGACTTCTTTTTTTTTCTTTTTTTTAAGATAGAGTCTCAATCTGTCACCCAGGCTACAGTGCAGTCGTGCAGTCTCGGCTCACTGCAACTCAGTCCCCCAAGTAACTGGGACTAGAAGCGCGCACTACCAGCTTAGCTAATTTTTGTATTTTTAGTAGAGACAGGGTTTCACCATGTTTCCCAGGCTGGTCGTGAACTCCTGACCTCAGGTGATCTGCCCACCGTGGCCTCCCAAAGTGCTGGGATTACAGGTGTGAGCCACTGCACCCAGCTCACCAGCTTCTATTGACAGTGCAGTCGAGGGGGCTCTGAGCACAATGACGTCTTCTGGCAGAGTTCCTGGGAAAGAAAAAAGAATGATGCCCTGCAAGAAACCCCTTGTATTTGGAAACCAGAATGTCAGGCTCTGTCATAAAGGTTTTATTTTCCTTCTACTTTAGGATATCTTCAGGTGAAGGCAAGAAGACAATTGAAAAGGCCTGAAATTAAAATGTGTGTGAATGCTTCCATAAAACATTTAGAGTACTCCACATTCCAGAACTTTGAAGAAAGTGCCAAATCCAGTGATAATATCCAAGGAGTCCTCTCATACATTTGTATAATTGAGATCATTGTGTAGGTAAACAAGAAGAAAATGAAAACTCTATGTACTTCTTTGTCAGTAAGAATAAAGTGGCTTTTTTTTTAAAGTAGAATTATCCGGCCGGGCGCGGTGGCTCAAGCCTGTAATCCCAGCACTTTGGGAGGCCGAGACGGGCGGATCACGAGGTCAGGAGATCAAGACCATCCTGGCTAACACGTTGAAACCCCGTCTCTACTAAAAAAACTACAAAAAACTAGCCGGGCAAGGTAGCGGCGCCTGTAGTCCCAGCTACCCGGGAGGCTGAGGCAGGAGAATGGCGTGAACCCGGGAGGCGGAGCTTGCAGTGAGCTGAGATCCGGCCACAGCACTCCAGCCCGGGTGACAGAGCAAGACTCCGTCTCAAAAAAAAAAAAAAAAAAAAAAAAAAGTAGAATTATCCAAAAAATTACTTATCCCACATATATAAGATGTACATTAAAAATTGTACCAGGACTTCACCCAAAGAGTGGCTCGGCACTCCAGAAAACAGGACTAACAAATAAGGGTTGCAGGATCACTCAAACTGAATGATGATATATTTAAAAGTTGCTTTTGGCCGGGCGCGGTGGCTCAAGCCTGTAATCCCAGCACTTTGGGAGGCCGAGACAGGCGGATCACGAGGTCAGGAGATCGAGACCATCCTGGCTAACACCGTGAAACCCGGTCTCTACTAAAAAATACAAAAAACTAGCCGGGTGAGGTGGCGGGTGCCTGTGGTCCCAGCTACTCGGGAGGCTGAGGCAGGAGAATGGCGTAAACCCGGAAGGCGGAGCTTGCAGTGAGCTGAGATCCGGCCACTGCACTCCAGCCTGGGCGACAGAGCGAGACTCCGTCTCAAAAAAAAAAAAAAAAAAAAAAAGTTGCTTTTGCACCAACCTAATAGTAAACTAGCACAAGGACAGACTTCAATTCCTGACCACTTTGGTACAAATTAGATTTCCCTAGAGGTCCAATGTGATGTGAAGAATAGGTAGTTTAAGCTAGCTCAGCACGTCAGAAATCAGTGGAAAGTACTAGTGCTGCCTATAAATGATGATGTTGAGAAGTCAGAAGTTATTACACATTTGATTTCCCCCAGACAAAAAAGTTCAACGAACAAAGTAGTTGCAGCCAATGGTGTCCTGGGTGGTTATCTAACAGCCACTCCCACATTCCACATTCCCCTAAACACAAACATGAATAATCTAGGTAACAATCCTATTGCAGGCTGGCGTCCCTTGTCAAAAATGGGTTCAAATTGACACCGTTATTACAAGGGGCAAGCAAGGCACAGATATCAACCTACCTGCTTAGAGCAGCGAGAGATGACAAACTCTTTAAGGAGAAGGACTGTGTGTTCTGTCTATCCCTGTCTCCCCAGCCCTACACATGGATTTCATTGTATCCTCCACAGATGTTTGTTCAAGTGACAGTTAATCAGAAGTCACATTTCAGGGCCAGGTGCAGTGGTTCACGCCTGTAATCCCAGCATTTTGGGAGGCCAAGGCAGGGGGATCTCTTGAGGTTGGGGTTCAAGACCAGCCTGGCCAATTTGGTGAAACCCTGTCTCTACTAAAAATACAAAAATTGGCCAGGCTTGGTGGTAGGTGTCCTTAATCTCAGCTACTTCAAACCCAGCATAAAAACACTTGGATTGGCTGGGTGCGGTGGCTCATGCCTGTAATCCCAGCACTTTGGGAGGCCGAGGCAGGGGGATCACTTGAGGTCAGGAGTTCAAGACCAGCCTGGTCAACATGGCAAAACCACATCTCTACTAAAAATACAAAAATTAGCCAGGCGTGGTCACGTGCACCTGTAATCCTAGCTACTCAGAAGGCCGAGGCAGGAAAATCGCTTGAAACCAGGAAGCAGAGGTTGCAGTGAGCCGAGATCACCCACTGCACTCTAGCCTGGGCAGCAGAGCAAGACTGTTTCTCAAAAAAAACTAAGTGGAATAAATAAACTATATATACCCACTTATATAATTTCATATATAAAGTTAAATAAAAGATTTTATTTCAATTTCCTAAGTAGATATAAATAGAAAGAAATAAACCTAAATTGGCCAGGTGCAGTGGCTCACGCCTGTAATCCCAGCACTTTGGGAGGCTGAGGTGGGTGGATCACCTGAGGTCAGGAGTTCGAGACCAGCCTGCCCAACATGGCAAAACCCGGTCTCTACTAAAAATACAAAAAATTAGCCAGGCGTGGTGCTGGGCACCTGTAATCCCAGCTACTCGGGAGGCTAAGGCAGGAGAATTGCTTCAACCTGGGAGGCGGAGGTTGCAGTGAGTGGAGATGATGCCACTGCACTCCAGCCTGGGCGACAAGAGTGGAAACTCCGTGTCAAAACAAAAAATAGCTGGGCATGGTGGTGGGTGCCTGTAATCCCAGCTACTCAGGAGGCAGAGGCAGGAGAATCGCTTGAACCCAGGCAGCAGACGTTGCAGTGAGCCAAGATCGCGCCATTACACTCCAGCCTGGGAGACAAGAACAAAACTCCATCTCAAAAAAAAAAAAAGAAAGAAACCTAAAACATGGTGATTATTTCTCAAATATAAAATTATAGATGTATTTTTTTTAAACTACTTTGAATATTTTTCAGTATCTTTATCAGCAGGCCTTTTTAAAAATTTACTTGGTGAGCCAGTTCCCGCTGTGTGATTTTGCACATGAAAGCCTTACATATGTATATTGCCCATCAGCTGTAGCTCACCCTTCCAAACAAAACTGCGTATGGTAACAATTTAACTAAACTGAGAAGAATATATTATGCCAACATTCACTGAGTTATTTGTGTTACTCATATTATTTTTATTTTTCTCATAGTTTGAAAAATTAAAATCCTTTCAATTTTTAGAAACAACTCATAGGAGATCTCAGGATGTAAATTTAGTTTGACTTTTTTGTTTCAGGGATGAGTAAAAGCTGCTCAGTTAATGAGAGGGCTGTGTGAAATGGGTGACTCTCAAACGAAAGCCATTCAGGGATTAAACAGAGTGAGAGGGATTCCTAGAAAGACCAAATTTACAGGATTCACAGCATTCCCTCTTTCCCTAGTTTTCTTCCGGAAACTTCCTGTGTCCCTGATAGGTGCCTACTTAATGTGCAAATATATGTGCATAATGTACATATTTAATGTGCAACTATTTTTATTACAATGCGATGGGAACTCTCAGACAAAGCTGTAAGTATTGAAGAGTAGTGGAATATGCCACCCCAAAATATGCCAATTTGGCACAAGGGTTATTTTGATCTAAAGACACTTAAAGAACAGCAAGTGCAAGAAAGGTTCTGACCTTTCCTTTTTCTTCCTATAAAAAGGAAATAAAATACCCATATGGAAGATGTGCTCCCTATTCCAGAAGGAAAGTAACATTTTTACCAGAGAGATGGGGAGTTAAGGCTGAGAAAAATCTGTACAAACCTTGTCAAACTCACTCTTCCTTTCCTAGTTACTTTTCCACCATGAATTGTCCTAGCCCAAGCCTTTTTGTCTTGTCACGTTTTCAGAATTTACTGCTCTTTGTCCAATTCAGCAAATAAGCATTTGACTCTGCTTCTTTTGGTATTCACTTCTATTTGAGAATTCTCATGTCACGTAAAGCTTATATTAAATACATTTGTATGTTTTTCTCTTTCCAATCTTTTGTTACAGGGAACCCAGCTGGGAACTTAGAAGGGTAGAAGGGAAAGGATGTTTTTCTTCCCTTACAGTATCCCTCACTACTTTCTCTTCCTTCACTTGCTTCTTAACCAGAACACTCCCCCAAATCCTACTCTTAGTTCTTTTCTCTCACTACATGTTCCCTAGACTGGTGCTTCTCAAAACGTATTCCTTAGACCAATGGCATCAGCACCATCCGGGAACTTGTTAGAGTTGCAAATTATTGAGCGCTAACCAGACTGAATCAGAAACTCAAGGGTGGCCGGGCTGCAACATATTTTAACAAGCCCTCTAGGAGATTCTTACACATGTTAAAGTGTGGAAAACTACAGCCTTCATGCAATCCTATCCGCCTCCAAGACTTCAGTCCTTATAGGCCTATGACTACTCAAACCTATATTCCTGGCTCTGACCAATTTTGTGAGCTTCAGACCTAATTTCTCATGTCTGCTAGGTCTCCCTATCTAAATACCCCCAGCCTAACTCAAACTTAAAGTGATATACTTCATCTTCCTACAAAATGCCCAGAGCAACCTCTACCCTACAACCTGCCCATTTTCCTACCTTCCCTTCTCAGTTAACGATACCCAACACTCACCTGGCCTATTAGCCTAGAAATCTTAAAATCTTAGAATTTTTGTTTGTTTGGGGTGTGTGTGTGTGTGTGTGTGTGTGTGTGTGTGTGTGTGTGTGTGACGGAGCCTAGCTCTGTCACCCAGGCTGGAGTGCAGTGGCCCGATCTCGGCTCACTGCAACCTCCGCCTCCTGGGTTCAAGCTATTCTCCTGTCTCGGCCTTCCAAGTATCTGGGATTACAGGCGCATGCCACCATACCCAGCTAGTTTTTGTATTTTTAGTAGAGACAGGGTTTCACCATGTTGGCCAGGCTGGTCTCGAGCTTCTGATCTCAACTAATCCACCTGCCTCGGCCTCCAAAAGTGCTGGGATGGCAGGCATAAGCCACCGCCTTTGGTGAAATCTTAGGAATTATCCATTTTAATTGCCTTCCTCTCTTACCGGCCCCTGCTGGTCACCAAGTTCTGATTCTACCTTATGAACATCTCTTTATGCCCTACTCTCTTTTTTCTTTCACTGTCTATACTACAGATTATCAGTAACGGGCCTCTCCACCTCCAGTTGATCCAAACACAAAAGCATCCATCACACTCCTGCTATACAAAACCCACGAGGAGGGGGGAACCTGGTGGAGAGACTGTGTTGAATATCAGTACAAATTTCATGTTGAGTCTTTAAAAATTATTTTCCAGAGGTGATTATCTGTGAACCTGTTGCCCACAAGTATTACTATTCTTCAAAGCATCGGTCTTGTCCTGTTAAATCTCTTCTCAAAAACTTTCGAAATTTCCCATTGTCTATAAACAGTTCCAAATCTTTAACGTGACAGTAAGTTCTTAAGCCCCTGTCTCCTGCCATGATGTGGTGGTCTCTCACACTTTGACTCACACTATTCCTTGGACTGAACTTGGCCTCCCGTTTCCAGCCCTCTTTCTTTACCATTTCACTTGTTATCGTTTAAAGACAATTCAAATGCTGCCTGCCTACCAGAACTCGAATTGATCCTCTTTCTGCTGCCCATGGCAATATCTTAAACCTCTATGAGAGCTTCATTTCTTCCAGGCTTATGGTATTTATTTATTTATTTATTTATGAGACAGAGTCTCGCTCTGTCACCCAGGCTGGAGTCCAGTGGCGCAATCTCAGCTCACTGCAACCTCCGCCTCCCAGGTTCACACCATTCTCCTGCCTCAGCCTCCCGAGTAGCTGGAACTACAGGCGCCCGCCACCACCAGCTAATATTTTGTATTTGTTGTAGAGATGGGGTTTCACCATGTTAGCCAGGACGGTCCCGATCTCCTGACCTCGTGATCCACCCGCCTCAGCCTCCCAAAGTGCTGTGTGATTACTGGCGTGAGCCACCACGCCCAGCAGTAGTTAGTTATTTATATCTTACAGTACGTGGATAAAAGATCCTTCCTTAAGGGCGTGACTAGGGCTGCGATTTATTTTTGTTTCTTACCCCACTTACCACAGTAAAGATTTATGACCAGGCGCAGTGGCTCAAGCCTGTAATCCCAGCACTTTGGGAGGGCTCAAGCCTATAATCCCAGCACTTTGGGAGGCTGAAGCAGGCGGATCACGAGGTCAAGATTTCAAGACCAGCCTGGCCAACATAGTGAAACCCCGTCTCTACTAAAAATACAAAAATCAGCTGAGTGTGGTGGCGGGCACCTGTAGTTCCAGCTACTTGGGAGGCTAAGGCAGGAGAATCACTTGAACCTGGGAGGCGGAGGTTGCAGTGAGCTGAGATTGCACCACTGCACTCCACCATGGGTGACACAGTGAGACTCTGTATCAAATAAATAAATAAATAATAAAATAAAATAAAATTTACTTCAGCAGATAAAGATTTACTGGATGGATACTGATGGAATGGAAATACATATTGTATCTATTGCCACATAAAGGGTGGGTTAATGAAGCCTAACTGTCTTGGCACAAGTTGAATGCATGAACGTGTCTATTTCTCAAAGCAGCATCTCTCAAATCTGGCTAACCGTGATAATTAATGGGAGAGATTTTCCCCAAAAAAGTGGATTCCCAAAGTATTACCTAGGTAAAAACACAGAAAATTAGTAGTAATCTTTTAGGAAAGAGTCTAAGGGTAGGTAGGAGGAGAGAAGTGTTTACTTTTTACTTTGTTTTATACCTTCAATACTATGTGAATTTTCCAAACCCATGCATGTTTTTGGCTTATGTCAATATGGGTTATCTGTATAAAGGAAACATGGGCCAATTTTGTGTTCTTGTTTATATTTTTCTGTGTTTTTTAAACTAATAATAAGACAGGGTCTCACTCCATCATCCAGGCTGGAGTTCAGTGGCATGATCACAGCTCACCGCAGCCTCAACTTCCCGGACTCAGGTGATCCTCCCACCTCAGCCACCTCAGTAGCTGGGACTGTAGGCATCCACCACCACACCTGGCTAATTTTTGCATTTTTTAAGAGATGGGGTTTTGCCATGTTGCCCAGGCTGGTCTTGAACCCCTGGGGCTCAAGTGATCTGCCCACCTCGACCTCCTAAAGTTTTGGGGTTTCAGGTATGAGCCACCACACCTGACCACACTTTAAAAATTAATAAAACTAGGCCGGGTGCGGTGGCTCAAGCCTGTAATCCCAGCACTTAGGGAGGCCGAGACGGGCGGATCATGAGGTCAGGAGATCGAGACCATCCTGGCTAACATGGTGAAACCCCGTCTCTACTAAAAATACAAAAAACTAGCCGGGCGACGTGGCGGGCGCCTGTAGTCCCAGCTACTTGGGAGGCTGAGGCAGGAGAATGGCGCGAACCCGGGAGGCGGAGCTTGCAGTGAGCTGAGATCCGGCCACTGCACTCCAGCCCGGGCGGCAGAGCGAGACTCCGTCTCAAAAAAAAATAAAAAATAAAAAATAAAAAAAAAATAAAAATAAAACTAAATTAAAATACAGATCCTAAGTCCTCATTCTGGAGGTTCTGAGTTGGTACATATGCAGTGGGAATCTGTATGTTTGTTCAAAGCTTCCACATAATTCTCGTACAGCCTCAGAACACATGCTTCCCAGTACCGTCACCTCCTACCCCTTAAGTGGAGGTGACAGGATGGAGCAGCTCATTAATTTACAATGTAGCAGAAGAAGAAAGTAACTGCACCAACAGCTAATAAGATGGACTTGAAGGCATAACCTGCTTACAAAACCCATCCTACCGAGGGTACCAAAGGGACTCAACAGCAAGGGCCTCAACACTGCCCTCTTGAACACACACTTCTTCTCCTAGGTAATGCTATACTAGTTAATAAGGCTGTTTGCCTTTAGTACCTTCTTTTCCCTTCAGATTATTTCTTGATATTCATTTAAGCCAGATTTCAGGAGAAGAAAATATTGGCTGGCCAAAAGGGGAGGGTAATCCAGATGTGGGTTTTTTCGCAGGTGTCCCAGGTGAGTCTCCAGTGAGGAATGGCTCAGTTGGGGCTCACAGGGTTCAGGATATGCTACTCCAAAATAAGGCACTGATAGGATTTGGCTGTGTTCCCACCCAAATCTCATCTTGAGTTGTAGTTCCCATAGTTCCCACATGTTGTAAGAGGAACCCGGTGGAAGATAATTGAAGCATGGGGGGCAGTTTCTCCCATACTGTTCTCACACTAGTGAATAAGTCTCACGAAATCTGATGGCTTCATAAAGGGAAACCTCTTTCACTTGGTCCTCATTCTGTCTTGTCTGCCACCATGTAAGACATACCTTTTGCCTTCCACCATGATTGTGAGGCCTCCCCAGCCACAAGGAACTGTGATGTGAGTACATTAAACTTCTTTTTCTTTATAAATTACCCAGTCTTGGGTATGTCTTTATCAGCAGCATGAAAATAGACTAATATAGGCACCTTGTAGCATTGAATATCTGAGGCTGAAGGACTCTGAGAAGCAGCATGTGTGAGAAGGATTTTCTGACCTTCTCCTGAAGCAGCTCATAAGAGCCCATCTGAAAGATGCCATCTCTGTACCCAGAGGAAAGGAGCTTCCTTATTTCTGAAGACACAGGACACCAAGAGGAATCTGAACAAACAAGCCTTGTTAAGTTTCCCCAGCTTATTCCCATTAGATCATGCCCTTTGTCCTCCTATTATATTTCTCCATGAACCTCCACACCTCATCAAGCTCAACATAAAAACATTCCATTCTAATTATTTATTTAGGTCTTCATTTCCTTACGAATGCTTCCTGTCACAAAAACTTACACTAAATAAATGTGGCCGGGTGTGGTGGCTCACGCCTGTAATCCCAGCACTTTGGGAGGCTGAGGCAGGCGGATCACCTGAAGTCGGGGGTTCGAGACCAGCATGACCAATGTGGAGAAACCCCATCTCTACTAAAAGTACAAAAAAAATTAGCCAAGTGTGGTGGCACATGCCTGTAATCCCAGCTACTAGGGAGGCTGAGGCAGCAGATTCGCTTGAATCCGGGAGGCAGAGGTTGCAGTGAGCCAAGATCACACCATTGCACTACAGCCTGGGCAACAAGAGCAAAACTCCATACCCAAAAAAATAATAATAAATAAATAAATGTGTATGCTTTTCTTTTGTTAATCTGTCTTTTGTTACAGAGGCCACAGCCACAAACTCAAAATGGAAGAAGGAAGAGACTTTTTTCCTGCCCTGCAGTGCTCCCTGCATTGTCACTGTGATTCCTGGCAGAATCCCCTGTTCTTCACACCCAAGGTCCAGTTATGGAGGTCTTTGCTGTGCTGAGGAGTTGGGACTGCATTCATAAATAAGGTAGTTTTCCAAGTTCAGTCGCAAAACTATCAGCATCAGTGTAGCAGTGTGGGGCTGGAAAGGAAGAAATGCAGTTCTTGGCCCCCACCCTCAGTCTACCTAATCATGAAATCTAGTGATGCACTCAGAAATCTGTTTTAATGAGCCCACCAGGTGATTATAATGCATCTTTTTTTTCTGTTCTTTTTTTTAATACACCTTTTTTTTTTTTTTTTTTTTTTTTTTAGAGAGAGAGGGTCTTGCTCTGTCACCCAGGCTGGAGTGCAATGGCACTATCTCAGCTCACTGCAACCTCCACCTCCCAAGTTCAAGTGATTCTCCTGCTTCAGCCTCCTGAGTAGCTGGGATTACAGGCACATGCCACTATGCTCCAATAATTTTTGTATTTTTAGTAGAGACAGGGTTTCACCATGTTGGCAGGCTAGTCGCAAACTCCTGACGTCAGGTGATGCACCCTCATCGGCCTCCCAAAGTGCTGGGATTACAGGCGGGTGCCACCACACTCAGCCTAATGCACATAAATCTGATGACCACTACTGAAATGTAAAGGTAGCGAATGATGGTTTAAAACAAAACAGTGAAGGGCGGGCATGGTGGCTCATGCCTGTAATCCCAGCACTTTGGTGGACGGATCGTTTGAGGCCAGGAGTTCTCTCATCTCTAGGGTGGGAGAAGACCAACATTCCACCTGGTTTTCTGTCCATAAGAGGCCACCTCTAGATTTTCTTTTAGCAATGTTGAGTTAGTGCTACAAGCTGCTATTCTTATGAACAGTATGAAGCTCTGAAGCATCAGCAGAAGTATTTTCGGCCCCATGCGGTGGCTCACACCTGTAATCCCAGTACTTTGGGAGGCCAAGGTGGGCAGATCACCTGAAGTCAGGAGTTCAAGATCAGCCTGACCAACATGGCAAAACCCTGTCTCTACTAAAAAATACAAAAATTAGCTGGGCGTGGTGGTGTGTACCTGTAATTCCCGCTACTCAGGAGGCTGAGACAGGAGAATTGCTTGAACCCAGGAGATGGAGGTTGCAGTGAGCAGAGATCACACCACTGCACTCCAGCCTGGGCAACAGAGTGAGACCCTATCTCAAAAAAAAAAAAAAGGGTATTTTCAAGAACGAATGCCCCAAAGAGACACTACCATCCCAACGAAGGTCTGCACCAGTGACCTTCAGTGACCCCACATTACAGCCCTGTACCATCTGCTCCCTACCCAGGTGCCTCCAGTTCTCTGCTGTTGTGTGTTCCCTAAGGGACTAGAACCCTCCTCATCATTGTCTGTAGTGAAAACTGCTCCCCTCTCGCCTAAACAAGGGTATAGCAAATGAAGCATGGGCCCTTGGGATGCTTTCTGAACAAACAGCACAGAATCTGCAGAGACTCATCCAAATTCTGTATCCACATTCCCTGGAGCTCCTCACTGTGGCACACTCTGGAAGGGCTTAAACATCTCTGGAGTTGTGGGTCAGGGCTGCCTGAGAAGGGAGAGACCAACTGATGAGGATCTGCAGGGCTCATACAGAAACTAAATCAGTTTTGTTGTGATTCGATCTAGAACTTGATAAGGGGGGAGAAGAAAACCCACAAGTGCAAAGGCTATTGTACTAATCCAGGAGAGTTGTATTAGTCAGGGCTCTCCAGATAAACAGAACCAGTGGGACAGGATACATATAAAGAGAAAGAGGAAGAAATTGAGTATGAGAAATTAGATCGCATGATTATGAAGGGTGAGAAGCCCCACTATCTGCCATCTGCAAGCTAGAGAGCCAGGAAAGCCAGTGGTATAAATTCCAGTCTAAGCCCAAAGGCCTGAGAACCAGGGGTGCCACTGGGGTAAATCCCAGCTTAAGGGCAGAAGACAACTTATTTCCTGGCTCAAACAGACAGTAGGCAGAAAGCAAAAAGGAAGAAATTCCTCCTTCCTCTGCCTTTTTCCAATCTTCAATGGATTGGATGATACCTACCCACACTGGGGAGAGCCATCTACTGTACTTAATCCACCAATTTAAATGCCAATCTCATCTAGAAACTCCCTCACAAACTCAGAAATGATGTTTAATCTGGGCACTCCTTGGCCCAGTCCAGTTGACACGTAGAATTAACTGTCACAAGAGTGATGATTAAATTCTTTGGAATTATGCAGCATTGATGGGCACTGATGGAACGGAATGATTCTATTTTAGAGGAAGAATGAAGAGGACATGACCAACTTCATAAAAGGTAAGAAAAACACAAACCAGGGTTGACTCCAAGTCTAACTTTGGTAAGTACAGTAGACTGATTGTATTAATGGCCTCAATTAAATGGGCTTCAGTATGTATACCCTTTAACCTATTATATAATTATATTTCGTCCTCCCCCACTCTGACTCTGCGCTGGGCAATGTGGTATGCTTTGGCCAGTGTGACATTGGCAAACCTGAAGAAAGCAGCAACTTGAAAAAGTTCTTGAGTCTTTCCAATCTCTTTTAGTTTTCTATGATCACCATGAGCATATTCCCCAAGCTTGCTTGAAAAAATGCCCATGCTAGCCCGCTGGAGGGACATGAAAAACATATGCATGTATGAGACATATTAAGAAGAACCCAGTTATCCAATCAAGCTCAACTTAACCCAGTCTATAGCCAGCTGCCCCCCAACAGGTGAAATCCTAGTCATGCTCAGCAAAGTCATGCAACCTCATAATGCACAAGTGAAACAAGCTGTCAGTCATAATAAATGATTATGTCAATGAGCTTTGGGGGTGATTTATTAGACAGCATTATTGTAGCAACAGATAACTGAATTAATAAGAACCCAAATGGTTCTCTTTTGACATACTTTTTGAACAAAGGCAGGTCATGTGCATAAAGAAAGATTAGCTCAGGGCCAAACCTTTTGAGATAATGACAAGACATCTGGGTATACATATCCATAAGTCAGATAGAAATGCAAGTCTGTAATTCAAATAAAATTTTTGACTGGCAACATAAATTTGAGTCATCAGCATAAACTGATCTCTGAGAACACAAAGAACGAGTTTTTTTTTGTTGTGTTTTTTTTTTTTGTGTCAAGAGCAAAACAAGGAACTTTGGGAAACACTATTTAAAAAGTAAGTAGAAAAACAGGTGTTCTCTCCTGCTACAGGAGAAAATAAAATTACAACATGTAATGAAAAAGCCGGGTGTGGTGGCTCATGCCTGTAGTCCTGCCATTTTGGGAGGCCTCGGTGGGCGGATTGCTTGAGCCCAGAAGTTTGAGATCAGCCTGGGCAACATGGTGAAACTCCCTTGCTACAAAAGATACAAAAATTAACTGGGCATAGTGGCATGCGTCTGTAGTCCCAGCTATCTGGGAGGGTGAGATGGGAAGATCTCTTGAGCCCAGGAGGCGGAGGTTGTAGTGAGCTGAGATATTACCACTGCACTCCAGCCTGGGGGACATAGTGAGACCTTGTCTCAAAAAAATAAAAAGAAAAAGACAATTCAAAGAAAGAAAGCATGAACAACAGTACCAAATGCTTCTGAGTTCAGTTGGGATGAGGACTGAAATGTATTTGCCTGTTAATTATGGAGTAATATCAATGTAAACATAAAGGACAATATATAAAGTGAAACACCCCTTATGCCCCATGACCTCTCCCGTTAAACAATAGCCACTCAACAAATCTTGCATGTCAACTTCGTCTTCCTATATTTCTTCTTCTTTCCCCTCTCCCTATGTCCTTCTCCCTTTGTTTTCTCCTTCACCTGCCTTTCTGGCCATACTCTCTTCTTCCTCTAATTTTTTCCAGTAAAAGGCAGGGGGAGGTAGTTCAGACTTGGGAGGGGATGAGAGAGAGGTGAAAAGTTATCTCTGTAACAGGAATATTTGATTGCCTGAATCAGAAATCCCAGCCTTTTTGAGGCAATTGCATCCTTTTTAAGTTAAAGAAATGAGTTACTGTTGCTATCTGCTAAATAAGAGTGGCCAAAAATACTATTAATAAATAGACATTTAACTTTTAACAACAGCATCTACATACTCATAACATATATTCAGAGAGATAACATTGTCTATAAACATTATTTGCCTGCTGCCCATTCACTTTCCCCATAGGCAAACCCTAGCGGGCCTAGGGTACTGTCTGCACCACGTTTTATTTATTTATTTATTTATTGAGATAGTGTCTTGCTCTGACACCCAGTGCCATGCTGGAGTGCAGAGGCACGATCTCAGCTCACTGCAACCTTGACCTCCTGGGTTCAAGTAATTCTCCTGCTTCAGCCTCCTGAGTAGCTGGGACTACAGATACATGCCACCACACCCGGCTAATGTTTGTATTCTTAGTAGAGATGGGGTTTCACCATGTTGCCCAGGCTGGTCTCAAACTCCTGACCTCAAGTGATTTGCCCACCTCAGCCTCCCAAAGTGCTAGGATTACAAGCGTAAGCCACCATGCCTGGCAGAACATACTGTCTGCACATCATTTTAGAAGTAAGATTAAATTTAGCATTTTGATTCATACTATCTTGAATTGCTCTTCAATTATTTTACTAGAAATTTGATACCAAAAGTAGGCCTTAAGAAATACCTGTAAGGCCGGGCGCGGTGGCTCAAGCCTGTAATCCCAGCACTTTGGGAGGCCGAGACGGGCGGATCATGAGGTCAGGAGATAGAGACCATCCTGGCTAACATGGTGAAACCCCATCTCTACTAAAAATACAAAAAATTAGCCGGGCGTGGTGGTGGGCGCCTGTAGTCCCAGCTACAAGGGAGGCTGAGGCAGGAGAATGGCATGAACCCAGGAGGCAGAGCTTGCAGTGAGCCGAGATTGCGCCACTGCCCTCCAGCCTGGGCAACAAAGCAGACTCCATCTCCAAATATATATATATATATGTGTGTGTGTGTGTGTGTGTATACATGTATATATGTATATATAAGTGATATTGTATAATTACATTAAAATTACATTGCATAATTATACTTTTAAAATCTGTGCCTAGCACAAGTAATAGTGACTGAATGGATATTTTTTTGTTATTTTGTAGAGATGGTTTGTGCAGTGGAAATGTGTGTTGTTTGTTTCCTGCTCAGCATCCATTCCCTCTTCTGATAAAGGCATCTGGATCAGGTTGGCTAACTCAATTCCTGCCTTGGGTGAGGGAAAAGACACAATCCAACCTGACCCACCAATGTACCCCATCTCATCAGGGCACAGTCATTGGTTTAGAGACACGCAGATGTTGTAAATAACTCTGGTAAAATTAAAATATGGGTTGAAACTGTTGAGTAAAGAGAATTATCTTTTCTGCTGGGCTTAAGGGTAGAGGGCTATAAACCTTGGGCTGCTGGGCGCCACCTTGAGGAGAAAGCCCTTCAGAAAGTGGAGTCAATACCCAGAGTAGAAAGTCAAAAAATTAAAGGAGATTAAGTACAGATAATACCACTTGACCCTCAGGATCCCGCAATTTCTGAAGGCAGATATCCCTGGACTTTTCAATTACATAATCCAGTATAAGCGGAATTTTTCTCACTTGTAATTAAAGGATTGCTAACAAAGTAGTTAGCTTTTGTGCATTTTTTTTTTTTTTTTGGTGGCAAAATAGTCTGCTTTACAAAAGTCAAATTTCAAAATGCATTCATGTATGCAACAATTTTTTTTTTTTTTTTTTTTTTTTTTTTGAGACAGAGTCTCGCTCTGTCGCCAGGCTGGAGTGCAATGGTGCGATCTCGGTTCACTGCAGCCTCCACCTCCCAGGTTCAAGCGATTCTTCTGCCTCAGTCTCCCAAATAACTGGGCCTATAGGTGTGCACCACCATGCCAGGCTAATTTTTGTATTTTTAGTAGAGATGGGGTTTCACCATAAGAGCCAGGCTGGTCTTGAACTCTGACCTCGTGATCTGCCCACTTCGGCCTCCCAAAGTGGTGGGATTACAGGCATGAACCACCATGCCCGGCTGCAACAAATATTTATTAAGCACCTACTATGTGCTAGTGTACTGCATTGTGTCAGTCACGCTGAGAGTAAGTTAACTAGGATCGACTGCATAGTGTTCTCAACTTGGGCACTATTAGCATTTTAGGTAAAATAATTCTTAGTTGTTGAGGATGATTCCAAGTGTGGCCTCTGGTCAATATATGCCAATACAGACCCCCGTCACTGTCACTGTGACAAATGAAAAATGTCACAAATTCTCGAAAGTTCCTCTAGGGGGCAGTACTTTGCTGATGAGAACAGTGAAGTTGAGGGAAAGACGGACCCTGACAACACAGAATTAAGAATTAGAGCTCTCAGACATCTACTATCTAAAAGACATGCCAGAAGTCCTGATCAGAAAAAAAAGAGGGGGAAAAGTTGTTCCAGAACACGGTGTTATGTAGTATTAGAAGATAAAAGACAAGCAAGGGTTTTAATGAACTTAGAAGAGCTAAGTGAGTAGAAAGAAATGTTATAAAAATCACATGATTGGCCGGGCGCGGTGGCTCACGCCTGTAATCCCAACACTTTGGGAGGCCAAGGCGGGCGGATCATGAGGTCAGGAGATCGAGACCACGGTGAAACCCTGTCTCTACTAAAAAACACAAAAACTTAGCCGGCCACAGTGGTGGGTGCCTGTAGTCCCAGCTACTCAGGAGGCTGAGGCAGGAGAACAGCGTGAACACGGGAGGTGGAGCTTGCAGTGACCTGAGATAGCGACACTGCACTCCAGCCTGGGCGACAGTCGAGATTCTCTCTCAAAAAAAAAAAAAAAAAAAAAAAAAAAAAAAAAATCACATGATTAAGGACAAACAAACAGAATGCTTGAGACCACCTATAGCCAGAAGTGAGCTAAAACAAGCTAACAGTAAAATAGAGCTTCGATCCTACAAATTCAAAAGGGGATGGTCTGCAGACAATTGGTCCTCCCTCTCAAAAAGGCAAGGTCATAAAAAAAGGGATGAGGAAGAGAACTGTTCAGATGAAAGAGGCCTAAGCAAACAACCAAAAGCAACGTGTGGCCTTATATCCTAATTTGAACAATTTAGCTATAAAGACATTTTTAGGGACAATTGGAGATGTTTAAACACAGACTAGATGACATTATGAAATTGTCACTTTTCGGCCGGGCGCGGTGGCTCAAGCCTGTAATCCCAGCACTTTGGGAGGCCGAGACGGGTGGATCACGAGGTCAGGAGATCGAGACCATCCTGGCTAATACGGTGAAACCCTGTCTCTACTTAAAAATACAAAAAACTAGCCGGGCGACGAGGCGGGCGCCTGTAGTCCCAGCTACTCGGGAGGCTGAGGCAGGAGAATGGTGTAAACCCGGGAGGCGGAGCTTGCAGTGAGCTGAGATCCGGCCACTGCACTCCAGCCTGGGTGGCAGAGCAAGACTCCGTCTCAAAAAAAAAAAAAAAAAAAAAAAAAAAAAAAAGAAATTGTCACTTTTCTTTGATGTAGTTACGTAGAAAAATGTTCATGTTTTTTGAGAGGTATAGTTAAATATTCAGCATGAACAATTATGTCAAGCTGCTTAACATCTCAGTACCTCAATTTCATCAGTACAGATAACAATTACTTCATACATTGTTGCGAAGATTAAGTTAATATTTATAAAGTGCTTAAAACAGTACCTAGCATATATTAAGTTATGAGCTTAATAAATATGCTTGCCGGGCACGGTGGCTCAAGCCTGTAATCCCAGCACTTTGGGAGGCCGAGACGGGCGGATCACGAGGTCAGGAGATCGAGACCCTCCTGGCTAACACGGTGAAACCCCGTCTCTACTAAAAAAAATACAAAAAACTAGCTGGGCAAGGTGGCGGGCGCCTGTAGTTCCAGCTACTCGGGAGGCTGACGCAGGAGAATGGCGTAAACCCGGGAGGCGGAGCTTGCAGTGAGCTGAGATCCAGCCACTGCACTCCAGCCGGGGCAACAGAGCAAGACTCTGTCTCAAAAAATAAATAAATAAATAAATAAATATGCTTAATAAACTATCAATTTAAAAAAAGGACAATCACTCTAATAAGTATCAACTTGAAAGGAAAAAGCAAATTTATCATGAGACACCTTAAAACAATGACTCTAAACCATGGTTACACATTGAAACTAGGTGGGCATTGGGGAGTGTTTTAAAAATATTATATGGCCCCACCCTAGATGAATTAAACCAGACTTTTGGGAATGGAAACTTCAGAAGTGGTTTTGGTTTTTCTGGGTGTTTTTGCTTTTTCTTTTTTTGAGACAGTCTTGCTTTGTTGCCCAGGTTGGAGTGCAGTGGCACAATCTCTGCTCACTGCAACCTCCCCTTCCTGAGTTCAAGCAATTCTGCTGTCTCAGCATCCCAAATAACTGCGACTACAGGTGCCTGCCAGCACGCCTGGCTAATTTTTTTGTATTTTTAGTAGAGACAGGGTTTTACCATGTTGGCCAGACTGGTCTCGAACTCCTGACTTCAGGTGATCTACCCGCCTTGGCCTCCCAAAGTGCTGGTATTACAGGCATGAGCCACTGCACCCAGCCTGAGTTCAGGAGTTTTTCAAGCTGCCCAGATAAGTCCTATGATCATCCAAGTGGAGAACCACTGCCCTAAAATCTTACTCCTTATTTGTGTGTGGATGTGGGCTTCCCCATGATGTCTGGGTGGTGCCCTATCAAGTTTCTTATGCCACCCTGCAGTTCAGGACTAATACTGCCTTCAGTCAAGAGATTTTTTAATAGTTCTGACCCTAAATCTAAGAATTTTGTTAGTCTTTCTTTTACCCATTCATTCTGCAGCCTGGGTTAAGCTGAATGGACATCAATATCCAGATTTTACAAGAAGAAAGTAGACTATATATAAAGATATAAATTCATATATATATAAAAGATCTTCATAATTAAGGTTTCGGATCTAGATGAACAAAATATCATGATGATTTAAATGATTTATTATCACTCTATTTACACACATGGCTCAAAGATATTAAGGTCCAAGTTCACAGAGCTCATAAACAATGTTGGCAAATTATAGTCACAGGCCTTCTGACTCCACACTCAGTGGACTTTTCATCACAGGTTGCCTCTGACCTGTGCTTAAAGAATAGAATGTTGACTACTGTACATGGGATAAACTCAGCCAGCCAGTCTTAAACTACAAATTTCTGAGCCCCATTAAAGACCTAGAAAATGGTAATCTTGGGGCTGGGTGCAGTGGCTCACGCCTGCAATCCTAGCACTTTGGTAGCCCAAGGTGGGCAGATCACCTGAGGTCAGAAGTTCAAGACCAGCCTGGTCAACATGGTGAAACCCCATCTCTACTAAATATACAAAAATTAGCCGGGAGTGGTGGCGGGCGCCTATAATCCCAGTTACCTGGGAGGCTGAGGCAGGAGAATCATCTGAACCCAGGAGGCAGAGGTTGCAGTGAGCCGAGAAGGCACCATTGTGCTCCAGCCTGGACAACAAGAGCGAAACTTCATCTCAAAAAAACAGAAATACAGAGAGCATCAGAACAGAAAGAGAGATAGATTAGCAAACAGAAAAGAGGTCAATGGGACGAAAAAACGGTGGAAGGCAAAATAATTATGAAAGCCAGAAGGGGCCGGACGCAGTGGCTCACGCCAATAATCCTAACACTTTGGGAGGCCTACGCAGGCGAATCACAAGGTCAGGAGTTGAAGACCAGCCTGGCCAAGATGGTGAAACCCCGTCTCTACTAAAAATACAAACAAATTAGCCAGGCGTGGTGGCAGGCCCCTGTAATCCCAGTTACTTAGGAGGCTGAGGCAGAGAATTGCTTGAACCTAGGAGGCGGAGGTTGCAGTGAGCCGAGATGGCATCACTGCACTCCAGCCTGGACGACAGAGGTCAAAAAAAAAAAAAAGCCAGAAGGAACATATGTGGAAATTATGTTAAACTTGAAGTGTGACTGAGATATGAGTGAGAGATCCAAAGAGAGACGTAGGACAATCAGGAGGTACCATTCCCCAAATAAGCCAATGAAAATGCTATATATGGACCTTGGAGAATTGTACTTAGAAACATAGATTTTGGAATACTCTGCATAAAAATAGTGATTAAAACATTAGTAAAAGATTGGGCGAGGTGGCTCACGTCTATAATCTCAGCACTTTGGGAGGCTGAGGCGGGCAGATCACCTAAGGTCGGGAGTTCAAGACCAGCCGGACTAAGATGGAAAAACCCTGTCTCTACTAAAAATACAAAATTAGCCAGGCATGGTGGTGAATGCCTGTAATCCCAGCTACTCAGGAGGCTGAGGCAGTAGAATCGCTTGAACCCAGGAGGCGAAGGTTGCGGTGAGCCGGTATCACACCATTGCACTCCAGCCTGGGCAACAAGAGGGAAACTCCGTCTTAAAAAAACAAAAAATTAGTACTAGAAGAAATCAGGCCAGACGCGGTGGCTCATGCTTGTAATCCCAGCACTTTGGGAGGCCAAGGCAGGCAGATCACCTTAGGTCAGGAGTTCAAGACCAGCCTAACAAACATGATAAAACCCCGTCTCTACTAAAAATACAAAAGTTAGCCAGACGTAGTGGTGGGCGCCTATAATCCCAGCTACTCAGGAGGCTGAGGCAGGAGAATCACTTGAATCTGGCAAGAGGAGGTTGCAGTGAGCCAAGATCCCACCATTTCACTCCAGCCTGGTCGACAGAGCGAGACTCCATCTCAAAATAAATAAATAAATAAATAAACAAAAAATAAAAGAGATCAGTAAATGCAAGAGGGTTGAGCACTAAAAAATCAAATTTTGGCCTGGCTAGCACTTCGGAAGACTGAGGTGGGTGGATCACGAGGTCAGGAGTTTGAGACCAGCCTGGGCCATATGGTGAAACCCCGTCTCTACTAAAAATACAAACATTAGCTGGGCATGGTGGTGTGCACCTGTTATCCCAGCTACCCGGAGGCTAAGGCAGGAGAATCTCTGGAACCCAGGAGCTGGAGGCTGCAGTGAGCCAAGATCATGCCACTGCACTACAGCCTGAGCGACAGAGAGAGACTCCATCTCATAAAAAAAAAAAAAAAAAAAAAAAAAATTTGGCTGGGCACAGTGGCTCATGCCTGTAATCCCAGCACTTTGGGAGGCCGAGGCAGGTGGTTCACTTGAGGTCAGGAGTTCGAGACCAGCCTGGTCAACATGGTGAAATCCCATCTCTACCAAAAATACAAAAATTAGCCAAGTATGGTGGCATGTGCTTCAAGTCTCAGCTACTCAGGCATCTGAGGCAGGAGAATGGCTTGAAACCGGGAGACAGAGGTTGCAGTGAGCCGAGATTGCACCACTGCACTCCAGGCTGGGCAACAGAGCGAGACTCCATCTCAAAAAAAAAAAAAAAGCCAGGCGCGGTGGCTCACACTTGTAATCCCAGCACTTTGGGAGGCCAAGGCGGGCAGATCACGAGGTCAGGAGATCGAGACCATCCTGGCTAACACAGTGAAACCCTGTCTCTACTAAAAAAAAAAATACAAAAAAATTAGCCGGCGTGGTGGCGGGCACCTGAGTCCCAGCTACTTGGGAGGCTGAGGCAAGAGAATGGCGTGAACCAAGATTGCGCCACTGCACTCCAACCTGGGCAACAGAGGGAGACTCTGTCTCAAAGAAAAGGAAAAAAAAAAAAAAATTAGCCAGGTGTGGTGACTCATGCCTGTAGTCCCAGCTACTCAGGAGGCTGGGGTGAGAGAATCACCTGAGCCTGGGGGCGACAAGGCTGTGTGGTGAGCCCACTGCACCCAGCCCTCACTTTTATTTCTTAAATGATTATTCATCACATGTTCCAACAATGTTTCTAGGAGTTATTACTTTACACTAATCCAAATTAGCACTTTCTTCCCATCATTTGCAAGTTTAATTTTCCCCCAGTGAAACGTTGAATATAGAATTAAACTATATCAAGTGATAGCATTTTCAAAAAGTAATATTTTAACAGTAAATTATTGCCACTAGATGGCACCAGAAGCTCAGAAGCATAAACAAAAACAGTTTTCACAAAACATATTGAAATATTAAAAACAAAATAGAGTGCAAGTTATAGTGTCAAAAATATTTAGAGGCTGGGTGCGGTGGCTCACACCCATAATTCCAGCACTTTGGGAGGCCAAGGCAGGTGGATCACCTGAGGTCAAGAGTTCGAGACCAGCCTGGCCAACATGGTAAAACCACCTCTCTACCAAAAATATAAAAATTAGCCAGGCATGGTGGCGCAGGCCTATAGTCCCAACTACTCTGGAGACTGAAGCAGGAGAATTGCTTGAACCCAGGAGGCAGAGGCTGCAGTGAGCCAAGATCGCGCCACTGCACTCCAGCCTACATGACAGAGTGAGACTCTGTCTAAAATAACAACAACAACAACAAAATTAGAAAAGCATTCACATGCCTTTACTTTTTAAAAATATTTTTAAATGATTTTTAAACATTGTCACTAAATGTTTCAAACTCTTGAAAAAGTAAAAGAAATCAATAGAATCATATTATAAAGCCTTGTTGCAGTTTTAAAATAGAGGTTACTGATTCACCAAATTACCTTGCTTTATTAAGAGTAGACATTTGAACTTACTAATTTTTACTTTACCTAATATGTTTCCTTGCATTTATTTATGTTCCAATGACTTATTTAATCAAATATCAAGAAAACATTTGTTTTAACTTGAGTAATAAATTGAAATTCAAATAAATAGCCCTTTGAGTTCTCAGCTTTCAATATGGCAAAACACCAATTGACTGGGGCATCTTAAACAAAGTTATATCTAAAATGTTGGAACTCTCCGCACCTTGGTAATTTACCTGAAATGTCTTTTCCCCATGCCCAGCAAATTCAAGACTCAACTCAGATGTTGGTATGGCTTTCTCTAGCACCACATCACCTGCAGAAAAGTTAATTATTCCTTCCTCTGTGCTTCTCCGTATTCCTACAACACTTGGTATAGCCAATGCAGTTAGATGAAATCAATAGTTCTTAAGAACTTACTATGTTATTCAGAACCTACCGGAGGCTCAGTTCCTTCTTTCAAGGAGTTTATAGGAGAATAGAATGACATGAGGAAAAAAGGCAATTGCATGAAAAAATACGGTATTTTTCATGCAATGGTATGAGTATGGTAAATGAAGACGTATAGTAGAGGAAGATTGTGTAGAGCATTGTGTACGCATTTCCTATTGAAAGAAAGATTTCCAAGCACTGTCTTTGCACTTAACTTGGAAGAGAACTCTATTTTTATTTTATTTGTATTTATTTATTTATTTATTTATTTATTTATTTATTTATTTATTTTTTGAGATGGAGTCTTGCTCTCTCGCCCAGACTGGAGTGCAGTGGTGCAATCTGGACTCACTGCAACCTCCACCTCCCGGGTTCAAGTGACTCTCCTGCCTCAGCTTCCCGAGCAGCTGGGACTACAGGCGTGTGCCACCACATTGGGCTAATTTTTTGCATTTTTAGTAGAGACGGGGTTTCACCGTGTTAGCCAGGATGGTCTCAATCTCCTGACCTCGTGATCGACCTGCCTCGGTCTCCCAAAGTGCTGGGATTACAGCGTGAGCCACGGTGCCTGGCGAGAACTTTATTTTTATTTATTGAGCACTAACTCAGAACATTGCATAAGACACCATGGAAAGTCTTATAAAAGAAATAAATGGCACAGTTTCTAATTCAAGATATTTCAAGCATACTGGGAAAATAAAATATGTATGCCCAAAATTTCAGGACATTATAAAAACAACATACATTCAAATGTAATTAAGGTACTATAAAAATGCGTGTGTTTACTTTATAAAGAACACATGGCCAGGTGCGGTGGTTCAAGCCTGTAATCTCAGCACTTTGGGAGGCTGTGGCAGGCGAATCACACGGGGAGGAGTTTGAGACCAGCCTGGTCAACATGGTGAAACCCCGTCTCTACTAAAAAAACACAAAAATTAGCCGGGCATGGTGGTATACGCCTATAATCCCAGCTACTCGGGAGGCTGAAGCAGGAGAACTGCTTGAACCCAGGAGGTGGAGGTTGCAGTGAGCCAAGTTGCACCACCGCACTCCAGCTTGGGCGACAGAGCAACTCCGTCTCAAAAAAAAAAAAAAAAAAAAAAAAAAAAAAAAAAAGAAGGAATACATAGTAAACCCACTTAAAGGGCTTTTGATTTAATATATCAAAAACTAGGCCGGGTGCAGTGGCTCAAGCCTGTAATCCCAGCACTTTGGGAGGCCGAGACGGGCGGATCACGAGGTCAGGAGATCGAGACCATCCTGACTAACACGGTGAAACCCCGTCTCTACTAAAAAATACAAAAAACTAGCTGGGCGGGGTGGCGGGCGCCTGTAGTCCCAGCTACTCAGGAGGCTGAGACAGGAGAATGGCGTGAACCCGGGAGGCAGGGCTTGCAGTGAGCTGAGATCCGGCCACCGCACTCCAGCCTGGGCGACAGAGCCAGACTCCGTCTCAAAAAAAAAAAAAAAAAAAAAGAATATGGAATTTGAAAAATACTTTTCTCCCAATTCTGTACAGAATGGAATGTAACTGGGGTGGGCAGGTGGTTGGGGGTGAAACCAAACAATCAGTCAACCGTTGATTTATGGCCTTGAAAGCAGTGGTCAAGGAGCCTGGGGTAGGGGGTAACCATAATCTTGCCAAAGTTACTCAACCACATTAGATCTCAGTTTCTACATTTATAAAATGAGAAGCTCATATTAAGTGGACTCTAAGGATCCTTCCAGTCCTACTATGCTGTGGTTTTTATAGTGTCAGCTACTGAAATTAAGTGGTTGAATTTAAAAGACATTACAGCTACGGAATCAGTAGGAACTTGGTGATGAATTGATACGGAGAAGATGAAGGAAAGAGAGAAAAATATATATATATGAACGTAGAAGCACTTTGAAAAGTACAAAGTCCTCTACAATGTATACAGCCATAATAATCATTATTAATCAAATATGTCCAAGTCCAGATGACAGGAGAATGCTGGAATGATGCCACTAAAGCAAATCAAAATCAGAAAATGGGAGGGTTAAAAGAGAAAATGACTTGTTTTTCACATGCTAATTTACTCACCCCTGAAGCTCTCAGCATTATTGAGATGGGATTTACCACCAAGGAACAGAGCAAAGAGGATGCTTATTTTCATGCAACTTCTGCCTTTATTCTTATAGTCTGAAAACACTTCCTAGGAAGGTAAAGAAAATAAATAGCTATTCAAATGTGGTAATTAGAAAGATTTGGGCCCAGCGTGGTAGCTCATGCCTGTAATCCCAGCGCTTTGGAAGAGTGAGGCAGGAGGATCGCTTGAAGCCAAGGGTTTGAGATCAGCCTGAGCAAAAAAGTGAGATCTTGTCTCTACAAAAAATAAAATAAATTAGCCAGGCGCAGTGGTGCGTGCCTGTAGTCCCAGCTACTCAGTAGGCTGAGGTAGAAGAATCACTTGAGCCCAGGAATTTGAAGCTGCAGTGAGCTATGATCATGCCCCTGCACTCTAATCTGGGTGACAGAGCAAGACCTTGTCTCTTAAAAAAAAAAAAAGGCAAAAAGGCTATCTTGTAAAGACTGTTCTGATAGTAGACCTAATCCATAATATTTTCTGAATGAAAATCAAAAATAGAAAAACTAGGAAGAAATAACTTTTAATCAGAGAGTAAAATATATTTAGGCGTGTATTTCAAATCTGAAAAGGACCATAAGAAGATAGGTCACCTATAAAGGTCCTAAAAGATTTCTGCACTAGATAACTATGTCGCTATGTGGTTCGAAATTCTCCCTAGAATCAATCACCCTCATGGGCAGGAGGTTCCTCATACCCAGAGAGGCCACTGCACACATTCACAAGTTCACTAACTGGGGCAAGGAAAAAAGAGGTAGCCAGTATTCCTGTTAGCAGAGTTTGATGGAAAGGGGCATATCTGTGGAGTCATTACTACAGTATCTGTCAAAAGGTTTGGAGAAGACTGATTAGAAAGCATTTCCTTCCAGGAGCGGTGGCTCACACCTGTAATCCCAACAGCTTGGGAGGCTGAGGTGGGCAGATCACATGAGGTCGGGAGTTGGAGACCAGGCTGGCCAACACAGTGAAACCCCGTTTCTACTAAAAATACAAAAATTGAGGCCGGGCGCGGTGGCGCAAGCCTGTAATCCCAGCACTTTGGGAGGCCGAGACGGGCGGATCACGAGGTCAGGAGATCGAGACCATCCTGGCTAACACGGTGAAACCCCGTCTCTACTAAAAAATACAAAAACGAGCCGGGCGAGGTGGCGGGCGCCTGTAGTCCCAGCTACTCGGGAGGCTGAGGCAGGAGAATGGCGTAAACCCAGGAGGCAGAGCTTGCAGTGAGCTGAGATCCGGCCACTGCACTCCAGCCTGGGCGACAGAGCGAGACTCCGTCTCAAAAAAAAAAAAAAAAAAAAATACAAAAATTAGCCGGGCCTGGTGGCATCTGCTCGCCTGTAATCCCAACCACTCAGGAGGCTGAGGCAGGAGAATCGCTTGAACCTGGGAGGCGGACCTTGCAGTGAGCTGAGATCGAGCCGCTGCACTCAGCCTGAGCAACAGAGTGAGACTCCATCTCAAAAAATAAATAAATAAATAAAAATAGACAGCATTTCCTGATTGATGAGAAAATAATTCAGTTATGCTCATCTACTCCTGCTGAAAGATTGTGCAGTGTATTATGACGTACTTAATAAAAATAAAATAAAATAAGTCTTAAATTGACTATAAATAGGAAAAAAATTCCACTTTTCTAACTTAATGTTAGAATGTGTATATGACTCAGAAAAATACACCAAAAAATCCATCTTGGCCGGGCGCGGTGGCTCATGCTTGTAATCCCAGCACTTTGGAAGGCCAAGGCAGGAGGATCACCTGAGGTTGGGAGTTCAAGACCAGTCTGACCAACAGGGACAAACCCTGCCTCTACTAAAAAAAAAATACAAAATTAGCCGGGTGTGGTGGCGCATGCCTGTAATCCCAGCTACTTGGAAGACTGAGGCAGGAGAATCGCTTGAACCCGAGAGGTGGAGATTGCAGTGAGCCAGGACTGCACCATTGCACTCCAGCCTGGGCAATTAAGAGCGAGACTCCGTCTCAAAAAAAAAAACAAAAAACAAAAAGAAAAATCCACTTTTAGAAAGATTACAACCCAAAATTAAGAAGGCTTTTACATTTCTTTTCTCCTTAACATATACCACTTCTCAATCCACAGACTTTATTCCTGTTTTATAATGATACGACTACAAACACAAAAGATTCACCCTAAAATCTAGCAGGCAAAATGTAGAGAAGTATAAGATATTCATGAGTCAAAACCTCCATGATTTCAATTTACAAGAACTCATAATCCATGATTAACTGTCCAAAAGTTAGCTACTTTAAACTAATTCTCTAATTCCTCATTTATAAAACCAGAGATGATATTAGCTCTCACCTCGCAGGATTCTTATGAGATCAAATAAATTAATGCATGGGCCAGGCGTGGTGGCTCAAGCCTTTAATCCCAGCACTTTGGGAGGCCGAGACGGGCGGATCACAAGGTCAGGAGATCGAGACCATCCTGGCTAACAAGGTGAAACCTCGTCTCTACTAAAAAATACAAAAAACTAGCCGGGCGAGGTGGCGGGCACCTGTAGTCCCAGCTATTCGGGAGGCTGAGGCAGGAGAATGGCATAAACCTGGGAGGCGGAGCTTGCAGTGAGCTGAGATCTGGCCACTGCACTCCAGCCTGGGCGACAGAGCTAGACTCCGTCTCAAAAAAAAAAAAAAAAAAAAAAAAAATTATATCATGTAAAATACCTGCAAATGTGCCTACCACATGGTGATTCATCAGTGTAGACTTTTGTTAATACTATTAGACAGTTACTGATAAGAAAAGTCACTGCTGTCAGCAGGGCGCAGTGGCTCACACCTGTAATCCCAGAACTTTGGGAGGCCAAGGCAGGTGGATCACCTGACTTCAGGAGTTCGAGACCAGCCTGGCCAACGTGGTGAAACCCTGTCTCTACTAAAAATTTAAAAATAGGCCAGGTGCGGTGGCTCATGCCTGTAATCCCAGCACTTTGGGAGGCTGAGGCAGGCGGATCACCTGAGGTCAGGAGTTTGAGACCAGCCTGGCCAACATGGCAAAACCCCATCTCTACTAAAAATACAAAAATTAGCCGGGCGTGGTGGCAGGCACCTATAATCCCAGTTACTTGTGAGGCTGAGGTGAGAGAATCGCTTGAACCTGGAAGGTGGTGGTTGCAGTGAGCCAAGATCGCGCCACTGCACTCCAGCCTGGGTGACAGAGTGAGACTCCGTCTCAAAAATAAAATAAAATAAAATAAAAAATAAAAAAATAAAAAAATTGGCCGGGCACAGTGGCTCAAGCCTGTAATCCCAGCACTTTGGGAGGCCAAGACGGGCGGATCACGAGGTCAGGAGATCGAGACCATCCTGGCTAACACGGTAAAACCCCGTCTCTAATAAAAAAAAATAAAAATAAAAAAATAAATTAAAAAATTGGCCAGGCATGGTGGCAGACTCCTGTAATCCCAGCTACTTGAGAGGCTGCAGCAGGAGAATCGCTCGAACCCGGGAGGCGGAGTTTACGCCATTGCACTCCAGCCTGGGTGACAAGAGCAAAACTCCGTCTCAAAAAAAAAAAAAAAGAAGAAGAAGGAAAAGTCACTGCTGTCATTGAGAGACCTCAGGAAAGCGCTAGCCTAAACTGTCAGCAATGAAATGATATAATTTGGGAATTACGGGGTGATGTAAGAACAATTTTTTTTTTAAGTGTTGGCACTCATGAATTCTAGGAAAATTTCCTAAGATCTAACTTGTCTTTTTCTTTTTCTTTTGAGATGGAGTCTCGTTCTGTTATCCAGGCTGGAATGCAACGCCACAATCTCAGCTCACTGCAACCTCTGCCTTCCGGGTTCAAGCTATTCTCCTGCCTCAGCCTCCTGAGTAGCTGGAATTACAGGTGCCCACCACCATGTAGGGCTAATTTTTGTATTTTTAGTAGAGATGGGGTTTCACTATATTGACCAGACTGGTCTCGAACTCCTGACCTCAGGTGATCCACCCGCCTTGGCCTCCCAAAGTGTTGGGATTACAGGCATGAACCACCGCACCTGGCCTATTTTTAATTTTACAGGCGTGAGTCACAAGATTTAATTTTTCAATATTTTTCCAGCCAAGCTCAAAAAATCTCTTACTCAAGTGTTCATAATCATAAAGCTTTCATAGTTCCTCAGCTTCCATCACAGACAACTGCCTATGTACTTAACCAATTCTCCCAAGTAATATGCAGATTATTAATTTGGTTTGGCAAGTAC
Organism: Rhinopithecus roxellana; assembly: GCF_007565055.1. Taxonomy (NCBI): domain Eukaryota; kingdom Metazoa; phylum Chordata; class Mammalia; order Primates; family Cercopithecidae; genus Rhinopithecus; species Rhinopithecus roxellana. The sequence goes on along the minus strand of NC_044550.1, from coordinate 25,139,540 downwards.
TTGAATACCAGATAAACATTACTATTCTAGACACTGGAAAGACACAATCCCACCACTAATAAATTGATTGCCATTTTGGGTTATAGAGTAGTATCTTATAAATTATAGAGAATCTATTTCCCCAAAGTTTGATTAGTTAGTTCTATGTGAATTGATAACTAAATTATTTCTGAACCAACAATACTGAACTGGTGAAATCATAAACCCCAGCTAGATTTTGTATCCTATAATGCTCAACCTGAGAGAGCCAAGTGCTCCAACCCTCACATCCTGCCAAGTAGAAACCAGAAAAGGATAAATCTCCAAAGTGTATGTTGTGACACACAATTCTACAGCATTCTGACACTGACTCCTACATTCAGGCTTCACTGTACTCTTCTTCACTGGCAAAGAAAAACCACAATTTGAGTTCATTCTATTTCACTACCGTTGTTAAATAAAAGAGAAAGTGTAATTCTTACTATTTATTTATTTATTTATTTATTTATTTATTTATTTATTTGAGAAAGAGTTTTGCTCTGTCACTCAGGCTGGAGTGCAGTGGCATGATCTTGGCTCACTGCAACCTCCACCTCCCAGGTTCAAGCGATTCTCTTGCCTCAGCCTCCCAAGTAGCTGGGATTACAGGCGCCTGCCACCTCATTCCAGCCTGGGTGACAGAGTGAGACTCCGTCTCAAAAAAAATGAAAATAAAAATAAAAATAAATAAACGTGCCCACCTTTGTTTTATAAACAAGAAATAACTTGTCTTTATTTATTTATTTTTTTTTTTTTTGAGAGGCAGTCTCACTCTGTCGCCCAGGCTGAAGTGCAGTGGCACGATCTTGGCTCACTGCAAGCTCCGCCTTCCGGGTTCACTCCATTATCCTGCCTTAGCCTCCCAAGTAGCTGGGACTACAGGCGCCCACCAACACGGCTAATTTTTTTGTATTTTTAGTAGAGACGGGAGTTTCACCGTGTTAGCCAGGATGGTCTCGATCTCCTGACCTCGTGATCCCCCTGCCTCAGCCTCCCAAAGTGCTGGGATTACAGGTGTGAGCCACCACGCCCAGCCCGTCTTTTTTTTTTTTTTTTTTTTGAGACTGTGTCTCATGCTGTTGCCCAGGCTAGAAGTGCTGTGGCCTGATCTTGGCTCACTGCAACCTCCCCCTCCTGGGTTCAAGTGATTCTCCTGCCTCAGTCTCCTGAGTAGGTGGGATCACAGGTGCCTGCCACCATGCCTGGGTAATTTCTGTATTTTTAGTAGAGATGGGTTTTCGCCATGTTGGCCAGGCTAGTCTCAAACTCCTGGCCTTGAGTGATCCACCCTCCTCAGCCTCCCAAAGTGCTGGGATTACAGGTATGAGCCACCGAACCCTAATGGCCTAATTTGTCATATAGATAAATATTGTCAAATAAATTATGTCAGAGCACATAGTGTATTGTAGAGTGAAATTGAATAACATACTAGGTTGAAGAACTGGGCAACAGATCACTTTGCCCCGTGTTATCCCCATGAGCCAGGCATACTATACCACATTCAGGCTGTTTTCTTTTTTTGTTGTTTTTTGTTTGCATTTTTTTTTCTTGAGATGGGATCTTGCTGTGTTGCCCAGGCTGGCCTTGAACTCCTAGGAATAAATGATTCTCCTGCCTCAAGTTGTCCTCTTAAATGTTCTGAGAGTTGCATGAAAGAAAGGGAGTAGGCCGGGCACGGTGGCTCAAGCCTGTAATCCCAGCACTTTGGGAGGCCGAGACGGGCAAATCACGAGGTCAGGAGTTCGAGACCATCCTGGCTAACACGGTGAAACCCCGTCTCTACTAAAAAAATACAAAAAGCTAGCCGGGCGAGGTGGCTGGCGCCTGTAGTCCCAGCTACTCGGGAGGCTGAGGCAGGAGAATGGCGTAAACCCGGGAGGCGGAGCTTGCAGTGAGCTGAGATCCGGCCACTGCACTCCAGGCCGGGCGACAGAGCGAGACTCCGTCTCAAAAAAAAAAAAAAAAAGAAAGGGAGTAAATGGTTCTAAGTCAGGCTTCAGTTCTAGAAAACAAAGCCTAAACTCAATCCTTCTGACATTAGAACAGCATTCTATCACTTGAGTCTAGGAGGTTGAGGCTGCCGTGAGCTATAATCAAGTCACTGTACTCCAGCCTGCACAGCAAAGCAAGACTCTGTTTTAATAATAATAATAATAAGGCTAGTCCAAGTGCAGTGGTGTTTTCAACTAATTAATTATAACCAGTTACAGATTTATTTGTTCCTTCTCCACTCTCACTGCTTCACTTGACTAGCTTAAGGAAAAAAAAAAGAAAACATTTATATTATTATTGGCATGATACAGAGCCAACTAACAATAGTTCCATGAAGCCCTTAGCAGTTAACTAACTCATTGGAAAGGTCATAATTAAGTCTTTACAAACATGTGTGGCAGGACAGTGGAACAAGTTAAACAACACAAGAAAGCAATGAGACATATCCAGAATGTGAAACTTGACATAGGACAATTAATCCATTTTCTTTAATCAATTAATGATGGGGCCCGGGGATTAGAGGGGGGCAGGATTGAGGTGGGGAAGCAGGGTGGGAAGTTGTTCTTGCCACAGGCATATACAGTGGTCCACCATCAGACTTTAAACCCTGGCAAAATAAATATTAGCTACTTCTAAGATGATATGCCTTTAAGTCTTCATCTGGGATTTTCCCAACTGGTGGACTATTAGGATATAAGAGTTTGAGGTAAAAAAGTAAAAAATCTTCATCTTTCTCCCTCCTCCCCATCTCTATTTCTAGGTGTGACCACCGTTACTACGTAGAACGTGTTCTTCCAGTATTTCATCTCCTCAAAGCTCTACTCTTAGCTTTACATGACCCCCTCACTCTCCCTTCTACTGCATCACTTTCCAGTAAGTTTTCTTGGGCAATTTTACAGCAGGGATTATAAACTTAATATATATTGTGGCCTGGAGATGGGGGAACAGGGACCTTAAGTTGAGTTTGCAGGTGGCAGCCACATGAGAGTGCTCTAGCCAATGGCTGCCTGAGGGAAAGCAGGCTCAGTGAGTCCTGTTTTTTTGAGAGAAGCTAGAAATCTGTACTTTAATATGAAGACTTTTAGCCCCTGGAACTCATTAAAAGTTTTTAATATAATACACCCCCCCAAAAAAAATACTGATAACAATACAAACAACAAAAACAATGTGGACCCAACTCAGCTCACAAGCTAACAGTTTACTACCTCTGCTTTTGATTTATAAGAAGCTTCAGATCGACCATAGGATGTTAGAACTGGAAAGGATGTTAGAAATCATCTGGTGCGGCCGGGCGCGGTGGCTCAAGCCTGTAATCCCAGCACTTTGGGAGGCCGAGACGGGTGGATCACGAGGTCAGGAGATCGAGACCATCCTGGTCTACACGGTGAAACCCTGTCTCTACTAAAAAAAAAAAATACAAAAAACTAGCCGGGCGAGACGGCGGGCGCCTGTAGTCCCAGCTACTCGGGAGGCTGAGGCAGGAGAATGGCGTAAACCCGGGAGGTGGAGCTTGCAGTGAGCCGAGGTCGCGCCACTGCACTCCAGCCTGGGCGACAGAGCGAGACTCCGTCTCAAAAAAAAAAAAAAAAAAAAAGAAATCATCTGGTGCAAATATTTTATTTTACACAAAAGGAAACCGGGGCCCAGAAAGGGACTATGGCTTCAGTGCAGGTGAGCCAACATTAACTGGGGACTAATTACTATGCCAGGCAGAGGACATGCAATAGTAATTGTCCTGTCCTAGAGCTGTTCCCAGTCTAGTGGAAAAGAGAACCTGTGAACAACTGGAAAGCTGTTTTATATATCCCCATACAATAATAGAATTTTTTATTTTTTATTATTATTATTATTATTATTTTTTTTTTTGAGACGGAGTCTTGCTCTGTCGCCCGGGCTGGAGTGCAGTGGCTGGATCTCAGCTCACTGCAAGCTCCGCCTCCCGGGTTTATGCCATTCTCCTGCCTCAGCCTCCCGAGTAGCTGGGACTACAGGCGCCCGCCAGGTCGCCCAGCTAGTTTTTTGTATTTTTAGTAGAGACGGGGTTTCACCGTTTTAGCCAGGATGGTCTCGATCTCCTGACCTCGTGATCCGCCCGTCTCGGCCTCCCAAAGTGCTGGGATTACAGGTATTTTTTATTATTTATTTATTTTATTTTATTTTTTTGAGACGGAGTCTCACTCTGTGGCCCAGGCTGGAGTGTAGTGGCGTAATCTCAGCTCACTGAAACCTCTGTCTCCTGGGTTCAAGTGATTCTCATGCCTCAGCCTCCCAAGTAGTTGGGATTACAGGCGTGTGCCACGACGCCCAGCTAATTTTTGTATTTGTAGTAGAGACGGGGTTTCACTGTGTTGGCCAGGCTGGTCTTAAACTCCTGACCTCGAGTGATCCACATCCTTGGCCTCCCAAAGTGCTAGGACTACAGTGGTGAGCCACCAGGCCCAGCCAGTTATTTCTTGATGATAAGCTAAACAAGGGGTGAGTTATTCATGTCTCCCCTTTTAGACAACACAGGGTAACTTCCTGACATTGCCATAGCATTTGTAAACTGTCATGGTGCTAGTGGGAGTGTAGCAGTGAAGATGACCAGAGGTCATTCTCATGGCCATCTTGGTTTTGGTGGGTTTTGGCTGGATTCTTCACTGCAACCCATTTTTGTTTTTTTTTTGTTTTTGTTTTTGAGACAGAGTCTCGCTCTGTTGCCCCGGCTGGAGTGCAATGATGCAATCTTGGCTCACTGCAACCTCCACCGCCTCCTGGGTTCAAGAGATTCTCCCGCCTCAGCCTCCCTAGTAGCTGGGACTATAGGTGCCCGCCAGCACACCTGGCTAATTTTTGTATTTTTTTTAGTAGAGATGGGGTTTCACCATGTTGGTCATGCTAGTCTTGAACTCCTGACCTCGTGATCCACCCGCCTCGGCCTCCCAAAGTCCTGGGATTATAGGCGTGAGCCACCACGCCTGGCCAGATTGCAACCTGTTTTATCAGCACAGTCCTTATGACCTGTATCTTGTGTCAATATCCTATTTCACCCTGTGAGTAGGAATGCCTTAATCTCCTGGGAATGCAGCCCAACAGGTCTCAGCTTCATTTCACCCAACCCCTGTTCAAGATGGAGTTGCTCTGACAATACCATGTAACCTGGGTGTGTAGTAGGCTCTACCATCTAGGTTTGTGTAGGTACACTCTATGGTTTTTGCACAATTATGAAATTGCCTGACAATACATTTCTCAGAATGTATTCCTGTTGTTAAGTGACACACGACTGTATATGTATCCACCTATCTAGTCCGCTCAACTGTAATATCTATGGGTTTGGAGACGTCTCCAAAACTCTTTCTACCACCTGCCTGCACATTTATGCAAATATAAGCAAATGAAGCAAGACTCATTCTTTGAGTCTGGGAGAAGCACCTCGGTGAGGCTTTGGGAGGCATCAATGTGCTCTCCGAAGGAAATGGCCTAAGGCTAGAGGAAAATAATATGATGTGGAAACCTGGGAAGAGGGAGAGACTAGGTTTGTTGTAAGGTTCCTTAACAGTATATTCACGAAATGAAGGGCAGCGGTCATAGAGACAGTCATAGCCAGTAGGTGTTGCTTAAAAGAGAGGGTGGCCAACGCAAAGGTTCACACTTGTAGTCCCAGCACGTTGGGGAGCCTGAGGTGGGAGGATCACCTGAGCCCAGGAGTTCAAGACCTGGCGACATCAAGCCTGGGCGGCATGATGAAAGCTCTTCTCTACAAAAAAAATACAAAAATTAGCCAGGTATCGTGGCACATGCCTGTAGTCTTAGCTACTCAGGAGGCTGAGGCAGGAGGATCATTTGAGCCTAGGAGTTGGAGGCTGCAGCGATTGCCACTGCACTGCAGCTGGGGCGACTGAGAGAGACTCTGTCTCAAACAAAGAGACAGGGAGAGAAGAGCCAGGTGCAGTGGTTCAGTCCTGTGATCCCAGCACTTTAGGAGACAAAAGTGGGAAGATTGCTTGAGCTAAACCTGGCCAACATCACCAGATCCCTGTCTCAACAAAAAATTTAAAAAAAAAAAAAAAATAGCCAGGCCTCGTGGCATATGTCTGTAGGCACAGCTACTAAATCAAGGCTGCAGTGAGCCAGGATTCTGCCCTTGCACTCCAGCCAGTGAGACAGAGGGAGATCCTGACTCTAAAAAACAAAAAACAAACAAACAAAAGCTGAGGAGGGGGAGAAAAAGGACTGAACTAGAAAAAAGAGGCACTTGCTGCTTAACATTTAATGCCCCAGAGTTGCTCTCTTGCTTCCTCCTTGTCCCCAGCCCAGGCACCAGGTGAGTGGAGTGCTTGCCCTGCATAGGCATCTACTCACATGTTTCAAGGAGGGTTTATGGAGTTGAAGCAAATGGTAAAGAGCAGAGAGTGATATTAGTAATCCAGTGAAGACAAGGAGCCCAGAGTGAGCCTCCTAACACAGTGTCGGGTGTAGAATATGAACTCCCTTCTCCCTTGAATTTCTCATAAAAAAATCTCTAATTTCTGGGAGTGGGGATCAGGTTGTGCCGTGTGTGTAGGAATTACTGGCTTCAGTGGTCATTTACCCTTGGTTAGTAAGTCCTGGGAATGCTAGCAAAAACACCAGAGCATGCTCCAAACTACTTTCTCCCTATTCTTTGTACTGACAGTAAAATCAACCACGAATATTTCACAGGCTACACTAAAAGGGTTTCCCAGCTGTGCTGCAACATCCCTTGTTGAGACTCCAGCACATCCTCCACATCCCCCATAAGAAATGGTGCAAAAATTTCCCCCACTTCTTAAGTCCTTAACACCTCCTTTGGGATTCTTTATGCAGCTGGATCTCACTTCCTACCTTAGAGATAAGATCTCTGCCATCTGGTGGAAACTCCCTCTACACCTTAGCATATCTCTGGGTGCATTCCTGTTCCTACACTTTTGTTAAAGCTGTTTCCTTCTGCTTCCCCATTGCCCCTCTGATTCCATCCCTTCCCCCCACTACTTAATCCTTCTCATCCTTTAGGGCCTAATCTAATCCACAGCTCCTCCACAGTTTTCCCTGACATTTCCTGCCCACAATGATATCTTCTTTCTTTGAACTTAATGAAGTCTATTATAAAAAGTTCTAGAATCACCAAACTTGCAGTGCCTTAACTCGCCTTTTAGTCTAACCTCATGGGTTTACATGTTTGCCTAGTTCTTTAGCTAGTTAATGGCTGAGCCAGGACTAGACTGCAGCTTTATGCTTTCCAGTGCTGTTAGATGTACCACTATATTTTAAAAATTCGGGGCCAAGTGTTTCTTCTCTTTCACAGGTCACTTGCTGCTGGTATATGGCATTGTAAATCCTAGCAGTTTTCCCTCACGTTGCACGCATGGTCACGTTTTACACTACCACATTTCCTTGGAGGGAGAGGTTGGGGTTGGTTTTGGGGACTGGAGACAGTACCATGTAGCATAAGAATTTAGGGATAGAGAAGCAGGAAAATTGGGTTATGATGATGGCATTAAATAGCTACCAGAGAGGTGGCTGCTTCCTTCTTTGTTCTGTTTCTGTACCTTGTTAAATCTTCTAGGCCGAGCATGGTGGCACACGCCTGTAATCCTAGCATTTTGGAAGGCAGAGGCAGGTGGATCACCTGAGGTCAGGAGTTCGACACCAGCCTGGCAACACAGTGAAACCCCGTCTTTACTAAAAATACAAAAATTAGCTGGGCATGGTGGCACGTGCCTGTAATCCCAGCTACTCGGGAAGCTGAGGAAGCAGAACTGCTTGAACCCAGGCAGTGGAGGTTACAGTGAGCCAAGATTGCACCACTGCACTCCAGCCTGGATGACAGAGTAAGACTGTGTCTCAAAAAAAAAAAAAAAAAAAGGAAATAAATAACCATAAAAATAGGCAACCAGCAGCCCTTAGGGCTGCTCTGCCTATGGAGTAGTCATTCTCTTCTTCCTTTACTTTCTTAATAAACTTGCTTTCATGTTACTCTATGGACTCGCCTCTCGTTCTTTCTTGCACGAGATACAAGAACCCTCTCTTGGGTCTGGATCGGGACCCCTTTCCCGTAACTGTACGGCCATTGCTCCTAGGCTACAAACCTGTGCAGCATGTTGCTGTACTGAATAGTGTAGGCAAGTGTAACACAATGGTAAGGATTTGTGTATCTAAACATATTTAAACGTACAAAAGGTATGTAAAAATACAATATTACAATTTTTTTTTTTTTTTTTTTTTTTTTTTTGCGACAGGGTCGCGCTCTGTCACCCAGGCTGGAGTGCAGTGGGGAGATCTTGGCTCACTGCAACCTCTGCTTCCCAGGTTCAAGCGATTCTCGTGAAAATGGGGTTTCCTCATGTTGCCCAGGCTGGTCTCGAATTCCTGAGCTCAGGCAATCCGCCCGTCTTAGCCTCCCAAAGTGCTGGGATTAAGGTCGTGACCCACTGCACCCAGTCAGTGAGCCGTGATTGCACCAATGCATACCAGCCTGACAGCAGAGACCCTGTCTCAAAAAAAAAAAAAAAAAAGTATGTAAGAAAATATGTTAGAAGTTACCTACAGCTAGATGCCGGGCACAGTGGCTCACGCCTGTAATCCCAGCACTTCGGGAGGCCGAAGCGGGTGGATCAAGAGGTCAGGAGATCAAGACCATCCTGGCCAACATGGTGAAACCCTGTCTCTACTAAAAATACAAAAATTAACTGGGCGTGGTTGTGGGTGCCTATAATCCCAGCTACTCGGGAGGCTGAAGCAGGAGAGTGGTTTGAACCTGGGAGGCGGAGGTTGCAGTGAGCCAAGATCGTGCCACTGCACTCCAGCCTGGTGACAGAGACTCTTTCTCAAACAAACAAACAAACAAACAAAAGCCAGGCGCGGTGGCTCAAGCCTGTAATCCCAGCACTTTGGGAGGCCGAGACGGGCGGATCATGAGGTCAGGTGATCGAGACCATCCTGGCTAACCCGGTGAAGCCCCGACTCTACTAAAAAATACAAAAACCTAGCCGGGCGAGGTGGCGGGCGCCTGTAGTCCCAGCTGCTCAGGAGGCTGAGGCAGGAGAATGGCGTAAACCCGGGAGGCGGAGTTTGCAGTGAGCTGAGATCCGGCCACTGCACTCCAGCCTGGGCGGCAGAGAGAGACTCCGTCTCAAAAAAAAAAAAAAAAGGCCGGGCGTGGTGGCTCAAGCCTGTAATCCCAGCACTTTGGGAGGCCGAGACGGGCGGATCACGAGGTCAGGAGATCGAGACCATCCTGGCTAACACGGTGAAACCCCGTCTCTACAAAAAAATACAAAAAACTAGCCGGGCGAGGTGGCGGGTGCCTGTAGTCTCAGCTACTCGGGAGGCTGAGGCAGGAGAATGGTGTAAACCCAGGAGGCGGAGCTTGCAGTGAGCCGAGATCCGGCCACTGCACTCCAGCCTGGGCGACAGAGCGAGACTCCGTCTCAAAAAAAAAAAAAGGCCGGGCGCGGTGGCTCAAGCCTGTAATCCCAGCGCTTTGGGAGGCCGAGACGGGCGGATCACGAGGTCAGAAGATCGAGACCATCCTGGCTAACATGGTGAAACCCTGTCTCTACTAAAAAATAATACAAAAAACTAGCCGGGTGAGGTGGCGGGCGCCTGTAGTCCCAGCTACTCGGGAGGCTGAGGCAGGAGAATGGCGTAAACCCGGGAGGCGGAGCTTGCAGTGAGCTGAGATTCGGCCACTGCACTCCAGCCCGGGCGACAGAGCGAGACTCCGTCTCAAAAAAAAAAAAAAAAAAAAAAAAAAAAAAAAAAAAAAAAGTTACCTACAGCTAGATAATCCCGAAATTAGCAACTGTTATGTTCTATGATAAATCTCAATGTCTAAGATTTGCTTCATTATTATCTATCACTTTGCACAAACATCATCATACAATCCTAGGAAACATTGCTGTTCGCAATCCAGTAACTATTCAGTAGGAGACCATCTCTCTCATAAGCCCTCCAGGGTTGGTGACTGCTGACTCTAAAAATTTTGGAGTAAAGAGCTGATGAGTTTCCATACATTTTCTGAATATAACTTTCCTCCCAAAATTCCAAAGTTGGGTCCATAAACAAGTGCTTGCCATTAATATCTGTAGATCTATTTTTATGCCTGAGTACAAAGTCATTTAAGACATTTTTTCCCACCAGAGACTTGAAACCCCTACATGCATGTTACTCTTGAGACTCAGACTTTTCCTCCCATATATCACCAATGATATCACTGGTAACATTACAGATGGTGATAACTGCTCAGGTAGCATAGAATAATGCATGCTTGATCAAAGATGATTTAAAATCATAGGTCAGGTCAGGCGCGGTGGCTCACGCCTGCAATCCCAGCACTTTGGGAGGCTGAGACGGGTGGAAAACCTGAGGTCAGCAGTTTGAGACTAGCCTGGCTAACATGGTGAAACCCTGTCTTTACTAATAATACAAAAATTAGATGGGCATGTGGTGCACGCCTGCAATCCCTGCTGCTCAGGAGGCCAAGGCCGGAGAATCGCATGAACCTGGGAGGCAGAGGTTGCAGTGGGCTGGGATAACGCCATTGCACTCCAGCCTGGGTGACAAGAGCGAAATGCCATCTACCAAGAAAAAAAAAAAGAATAAATAAAATCATAGGTCCATCCACCGACTTTATTTTAAAGGACAATCTCTACCTCCAGCTGCTGTTTACTAAGTTGAATATCTGCAATTCTTGTTTCCAATAATTCAAAGCATTTTAAAAGCATGGGTGTGTTTCAAAATGTCCTCCAATCAAGTGGTTTTCAATTGCCTTGCCTCAGGGGACCATAAAATATGTATTTGAGTATCTTGAATTCATCCATTCTCAGAACACATCCAGCACAAAATTACACTGTGAGGAACTTTAGGCCCAACAGCTGCAGAAGTTAGAGCAAGGGAAATAAGGTCAAACAGGAATGTGCTGTCTGTGCGTAAAATTAGCATAGCCTTATAGGTTAACCATAAGATAAACATAAAGCATGCTAGAAAAAAAGCAGGTTCGGCCGGGTGCGGTGGCTCAAGCCTGTAATCCCAGCACTTTGGGAGGCCGAGACGGGCGGATCACGAGGTCAGGAGATTGAGACCATCCTGGCTAACACGGTGAAACCCTGTCTCTACTAAAAACTACAAAAAACTAGCCGGGCGAGGTGGCAGGCGCCTGTAGTCCCAGCTACTCGGGAGGCTGAGGCAGGAGAATGGCGTGAGCCCGGGAAGCGGAGCTTGCAGTGAGCTGAGATCCGGCCACTGCACTCCAGCCTGGGCGACAGAGCGAGACTCCGTCTCAAAAAAAGAAAAAAAAAAGAAGAAAAAAAAAAGAAAAAAAGCAGGTTAATGTGAAAATAATATGTCATTGAGCTAGACCTCTCCAGGAATTAAGGTCACTCACATTGCTACAAGAAATACATTCCATTAGTCTTGTTATGAGGTTGTTCTCTACATTTCCATAGCAGGCTCGCAACAAGACTGAATTACATCTACCACTGCTTGCGGACCCTGAATTTGATTTTTTTATTTGTGCCATATTTACTCTATAAAACCCACAATGACCATTTTAATTTGCTGTATAACAATTATTACATGGTAAGCATGTTTGTCTGTATAGGCAGATTTGGTGGTGTCCAGATTCTAAAACTTTGTTTTTTGCCTAAGGTAGCTCCTTGAAAGAAGAGCTCTTAGTGTTCTACATCATACAATATTAATCACCACATTTTCCTGATGCACTGCAGATATTGAATCACTTGGAGTATGCCTTACAAAAAATGTATGAAAACAGCTTTTACTACATCTCAATAGCTAATGTAGAACTCATTATATTCTAGGATGATAGCCAAATCTTTTTATCAATGAAAAAAATTAGTAAATATACATCTGCTGACATTTCAAGGCACTCTCAAATAGAAAACTGTTAACCCATTTCGCTAGGATTATTTTGATAACCCCAGCAGTTATCACATATTCAGGAATCCTTACCAACTTCTCACTTTTATCTCAAAATATTTCTCCTTTCCAACCCTAGGATACTGGAGGGTGAAAGTCTGGTATTTAATGTCTTCCATTACTCGTGTCCTGTCACTCTTCCCCATCTTCTTTTAATTCTCAATATTCTTGATGTTCCAGAAAGTAAAACCAGAAATTAGAGAACTACCATTAAAATAAATCTGATCAGACCCAATTTGCTTAATTGTCAGAACTTAATATTTAACTTTCAATTTGAAAAATGAATCCACTCTTAAATGTAGTGCTTTCACAAAAAACTTCTCTTCCTTTTTCTTTCACAAGCTCAAGAGTTCCTAGGAGAACTCCACCCCCTACTCCCAACAAAAAGGTACTCAGCTAACCAATTACGCACATAAACCACCAATTTTCACATGTAAATATTCTTGTACATTATCATTTTACACATTTGAATGCGATTTTTACATTTAAAGTCCAGTGACAAGGCTTTGGAGATCTCAGCCTGTGGGCTATGGACAGATTAAGATTTCTTTTCTAATGATCATTTCCTTTTGGTGCTAATGTGTTTGTTCCTTATTAGTGCCACTCACTGGCCTGGATTTAAGCCAGATTAAAATAAATTCCTTTGATTTGCCTGGTTTCAAAGACACAAAAGAATTTCCCACTTTGAAAATCCCCACAGAGTTTTGGGTAAAGAATGTGTCACCTCAGGATGTTGATACTCTTCATTATGACCAACGCTGTTAGGAATTCCTCAACCTTAAGAGATAAGGTTGATGGTGCTCCCTTCTGTTTTAGAAAAATGCAAAGGTAACATCATCTGCTGTGAGTCTGATACCATTGTTAACTGTGCTTAATTCCAGAAATAACGTAATACAAATTGAAATTTGTTTTAGGGATTTTGTAAATGCGTGACCACAGTTAGAGCCTTAGTTCTACTGCTTAAAATTGTATATTTGAATATATTTCAAGTATTTGCAGAAAAATCACAAAAGCACGTCCTTTTTATCATTGAATATGTCAAGGAATAATTTTAATAAGCTTCATTCAGTTTTTCTATTATGCATTATTAAAGTAAGTTAATACATAATTCAAAACTATTTTGAAGTTATTAAAATGAAGAAATTCCTTTAGATTAATATGTGTTCACTCTTTGTTTCTATTTTACAAATCTGCAGATGAAACCAAATATTATTTAACACTAAAACATGTAATAAGCTAAGGAGCACATCATCTGTATCACTTCAATACAAGAAAATAATGACAACTTTCTTTATCCGGAAAATTATGCATGTTAGGAGGAGGTCTGTATTCAAAAAGGCATTTTCTTTTTCTTTTCTTTTTTTTTTTTTTTTTTGATACAGCGTTTCATTCAGTTGCACAGGCTGCAGTTCAGTAGCGCGATCTCACCTCACTGCCACCTCCACCTCCTGTGTTCAAGCAATTCTCCTGCCTCAGCCTCCTGAGTAGCTGGGATCAAAAAGGCATTTTCTAACCCCCAAGTTAACTCTACCCCCACAATCCAAACAACATTTGAACTTTTTTTGTTCATATCATATGTAAGCGCTAAGAAAGCAGTTTTAATAGAAATTAAACACATATAGTGTTCTCTTTAAATATATTTAGAAAATTACTCTTAAGGTTAATATAATTTTTCTATTGTTTTAATTCTTGTACATTTTAATGATCAGTAAAAGCTGGCCACACTTGCTAATTTAATTGCCATCCTAAATACATGCAATCCAGTCTAAGAACTTCCAATATCTCTTTAAGAGTCACTATAGAATTGAAAATATAGTGGATTCCTTTAAAGGGCTGATATAAGGGGATGGTAGGTGAGTGAGAGGACAGGATTATTGAAAGAAAAAAAAAAAAAACAAGAATGATTTAAAACAATTGAGTTCATGGAAACAGAATGAAAACTGGTTCTCTGGTTCTCAGAGACCAGGAAGGGCAGCCAGTGCGGAACGGAGAGATGGGGGGATGGTTAATGGATACAAACATATATTTAGATGGAATGAATAAGATCTAGTACTTGATAGCACAACAGGGTGACTACAGAAAACAATAAAGTTATTGTAAATTTAAAAATAACTAAAAGAGCATAATTGGATTGTTTGTAAAACAAAAGAAGGATAAACGCTGGAGGTGATAGATACCCCATTTACCTTGATGTGATTATTACACACTGCATGCATATATCAAAATATCTCATGTACTCCATAAATATATACACCTACTATGTGCCCACAAAAATTGAAAAGTAAGAAAATAAAAATAGATTTAAAAAGAACGATAGCTTTTATGTTGGAACTTATGTTTGATGTGTTTGTGTGATGTGTTTGTGTTGTGACCTGTATAATAGGTGAATGTATGTAATACTTTTAGAATTAGTCAAGGAAGAAGTAACAATGAAGGAAGAAAAAGACTGATAAATTGCCTGCCTGCTCACAAATAATAAAGAAAAAATATGATAAATGAATTAAAAGGATTGCAGTCCAACTGAGAAAAAATTACTGGATCACATATGACACACAGAGAAAAAGGGCTTACAAGTCAATAGCGCGAAACATCAATAGAAAAATGACAAAGACTGTCAACACATTCACAAATAAGGAAATATAAATGGTTAATAAACTTACAAAAATATGTTTAACCTGATGACAGATGAAGACATACATGTTAATCCACTGAAATGTTTTTTGACAATTATATTGGGAAAGATAAAAATGAGAGAAAAAGCTTAATGTTGGCAAGTATTTGCTAAAGCAGGTACTCTCATATTCTGTAAGTGGGAATACAAATTTGTGCCCAAACTGTAGAGGATAATTTGACAACATATATTAAAATTCAAGATGCTCTAGTATGATCCAGAAATTCTACTTTTAAAATCTTATCCTGGCCAGGAGTGGTGGCTCATGCCTGTAATCCCAGCACTTTGAGAGGATGAGGCGGGTGTATCACCTGAGGTTAGGAGTTCGAGACCAGCCTGACCATCATGGTAAAACCCCATCTCTACTAAAAATGCAAAAAATTAGCCTGGCGTGGTGGCACGTCCTTGGAATCCCAGCTACTCGAGTGGCTGAGGTGGGAGAATTGCTTGAACCCGGGAGGCGGAAGCTGCAGTGAGCCGAGATCATGCCACTGCACTCCAGCCTGGGCAAGAAAGCGAGACCCAGTCTCAAAAAAAAAAAAAAAAAAAAAAAAATCTTATCCTAAGGAAATATTATAGGTAACATGAAAAACTGGAAACAATGTAAATCTCCCAGAGTAGAATTATTCATGAAGTCTAATATTCTGTATCCATTAAGTCTATCTATGTGAGCTATTTTATCTGAGATGTTCAATCGGAAACAAAAGCTACAGAACAATATACCTCTATTAGGTTGGTGCAAAAGTAATCACAGTTTTTGCCATGGAAAGTAATGGCCAAAATGGCCGGGACTGGTGGCTCATGCCTGTAATCCCACCACTTTGGGAAGCCGAGGTGGGCAGATCATTTGAGGTCAGGAGTTCGAGACCAGCCTGGCCAACATGGCAAAACCCTGTCTCTACTAAAAAAAAAAAAAAATTAGCCAGGCATGCTGGCACATGCCTGTAATCTCAGCTACTTGTGAGGCTGAGGCAGGAGAATTGGATGAACCTGGCAGGCAGAGGTTGTACTGAGCTGGATCTACCACTGCAGTACAGCCTGGCTGGAGCACGGTGGCTCACGCCTATAATCCCAGCACTTTGGGAGACCAAGGCCGTCAGATCACCTGAGGTCAGGAGTGTGAGACCAGCCTGGCTAATTACAGCACGCACCTGTAATCCCAGCTACTCGGGAGGCTGAGGCAGGAGAATTGGTTGAACCCGGGAGGCAGAGGTTGCAGTGAGCCGAGATCGTGCCACGGCAACAAGAACTAAACTCCGTCTCAAAAAAAAAAAAAAAAGGAAAGAAAAGAGAGAAGGAAGGAAGGAAGGAAGGAAGGAAGGAAGGAGGGAAGGAGGGAAGGAGGGAAGGAGGGAAGGAGGGAAGGAGGGAAGGAGGGAAGGAGGGAAGGAGGGAAGGAGGGAAGGAGGGAGGGAAGGAGGGAAGGAAGGAAGGAAGGAAGGAAGGAAGGAAGGAAGGAAGGAAGAAGGAAAGAGGAGGAGGAGGAGGAGGGAGTGAGGGAGGGAAGGAAAGAAGGAAAGGAGAGAAAGACCACGATTACTTTTGCACCAACCTAATTACATGTGTTAGTTTAAGCAATATACACATAAGGAAGTTATCTTTAGAGGAGAGAACTATAAAAGACATATTTTCTGGCCGGGCGCGGTGGCTCAAGCCTGTAATCCCAGCACTTTGGGAGGCCGAGACGGGCGGATCACGAGGTCAGGAGATCGAACCCCGTCTCTACTAAAAAATACAAAAACCTAGCCAGCCGGGCGAGGTGGCAGGCGCCTGTAGTCCCAGCTACCCGGGAGGCTGAGGCAGGAGAATGGCGTGAACCCGGGAGGCGGAGCTTGCAGTGAGCTGAGATCCGGCCACAGCACTTCAGCCTGGGTGACAGAGCGAGATTCCGTCTCAAAAAAAAAAAAAAATGGTGAGCCTGTAGAAGAAGCTATTTCACTAAAAACTCCATCATTGACTACACACTGTATTGAGCTAATACGGGAAAAGATTTGCTTTTACAGTCTGAGGAAGATTAAAATTCCATATTCTTCATGCCAAGTATCAGAGTCAACATTTGGGCCTTGGCCTGACTTGGTAATCCTGAGGGATCTCAGAAGATGTGGAATGAGGACTAAAATCCCCTAAAACCTGTTTATAAATGGTTGTAATGGAATTTTGGATTATCTGCATTTCATTTTAGGGGACTTTTCTTCAGTTTTAGTTTTACTTTCTTTTAAAAAAGAAACAAAGTAAATCTGATTATGTTATTCCTCTATTTACAAATCTATTATGGATAACCATTGTCTAAAATATAATGCTCAAACTCCTCCTTATCAAGGCAAACAAGGCCCTTCTGACAATCTACCTTAACCAGTCTTATCTAGGTTGTGTCTCCACTCACCTAACTCCATAGCCCTCCTAATACACACACACACACAGAATTCAGTGAAAAGTTTGAAGACACTGTGCCAACACAGTGAATTTCACCTCTGTGAAGCCTTCCCCAAGTCTGTGCAGCACTTATCATATTTTATTTTAGTATTTTATTTTGTTTTGAGACAGAGTCTCGCTGCCGCCCAGGCTGGAATGCAGTAGTGAACTGTTTGACCTGAGTTCAAGAGATCCTCCTGCCTCAGCTTCCCAAGTAGCTGGGACTCAAGGTGCATGCCACCATGCCCAGCTAATTTTTTTTTTAAAAATTTGGCTGGAAATGTTGCCCAGACTGGTTTGAACTCCTGGTCTCAAGCAGTGCTCCCACTTCAGTCTCCCAAAGCACTGGGATTACATGTGCAAGCCACTACTCCCAGCCCTGTTTTACTTAAGTTGATATTCTCTTCTCTAAACAGTAACCTGTTCAAATAAAGGGGCCAAGTACTCAACATCTGATAAGTGAAACAGTACTATATTATAATTGTTTATATCAATAAATCAGAAGAATGCTCTGATAAGGGTTTTGAACCCAATGCCAATTTTATTGTGTTTGTTTGTTTGTTTTTAAGAAACAGCATGTCACTATGTTGCCCAGGCTGGTCTTTATCTCCTGAGATCAAGCAATCCTCCCATTTCAACCACCCCAGTAGCTGAGGTTATAAGCATGAGCCACCACACCTTACCCTGAACCCAATACCAATTTTAAAGATTTACAAACCAGTCATTTCAAATGAAGAATAATGAAATCCAAGTGGAAAGGAAAACAAACAAAAAGTTTTAGTTATACCCGAAACAAAATTGACAAGGAACGCTCACACTAGGCATCTGTATGGACACAGGCATAAAAGCACTGACTATGATGATGACAGACTGACTGCTCTGCCACCCTATCGCTAAAGTGGGCCCACCGATCCTGACCACATTGCCCAGGTCCAGCCCTCAGAGGCAGCACGGACAGAGCATGCTTTGCTTTGTCAAGATGGCTATGCAATGAAAATGCAGCTCTCTGAAGAGGGCCGAGTGAAGGGATGCTTGGGCTTGCTGGAAAGAAGCCTATTGGTTAGAGAAAAGCCTAGTGGAAATAGTCAGCTCACGGAATCGAAGGGAGTTGACCTAATCTCTTTCTCCTGAGAATTTCTGCCTGGATGAAGAAAGCAAAACTGGATCTCTGCACATAGACGCACATGATAAACAGTTGTTGCTAGAAAAACTGTGGTTGTAATATGGGATAACATCCATTAAAAGAACAATACTTTTGCTGGGCATAGTGGCTCCTACCAGTAATCCCAGCACTTTGGGAGCCTGAGGCAGGTGGATTACTTTAGGCAAGGAGTTATAGACCAGCCTGGGCAACATAGTGAGATCTCTGTTCCAAAAAAAAAAGTTAATTTTAATTTTTTTTTTTTTTGAGACAGAGTTCACCCTGTCACCCAGGCTGGAGTGCAGTGGTGTAATCTCGGCTCACTGCAACCTCTGCCTCCCGGTTCAAGTGATTCTTCTGCCTTAGCCTGCTGAGTAGCTAGGACTATGGGTGCCCACCACCACGCCTGGCTCATTTTTGTATTTTTTAGTAGAGATGGGGTTTCACCTGTTGGCCAGCCTGGTCTCGAGCTTTTGACTTAAAGTGATCCACCCACCTTGGCCTCCCAAACTGCTGGGATTACAGACGTGAGCCACTGTGCCTGGCCTCTACAAATTTTTTTTTTTTTTTTTGAGACGGAGTCTTGCTCTGCTGCTTTGTTAGCGACAGAGCGAAATGCTGAGATCGCAGCTCACTGAAACCCCCACCTCCCGGGTTCAAGCAATTCTCCTGCCTCAGCCTCCTGAGTAGCTGGGATTACAGGCACATGCCACCACACCTGGCTAATTTTTTGTATTTTTAGTAGAGATGGGGTTTGATGTTGGCCAGGCTGGTCTTGAACTCCTGATCTCATGATTTGCCCACCTTGGCCTCCCAAAGTGCCGGAATTACAGGTGTGAGCCATCGCACCCAGCCCCCCAAAATTTTTTTAAGTCAGCCAGGCGTGGTGACATGCACCTGTAGTCCCAGATGCTCTAGAGGCTGAAGTAGGAGGATTGCTTGAGCCCAGGAGTTCGAGGTTACAGTGAGCTATAATGATACCACTGCTCCAGGTTGGGAGACAAAGTAAGACCTTGTCTCTAAAAAAAATAAAAATAAAAATAAATTAATAAATGTCAGGCCTCTGAGTCCAAGCTAAGCCATCTTATCCCCAGTGACCTGCACGTATACATCCAGATGGCCTAAAGCAACTGAAGATCCACAGAAGTGAAAATAGCTTAACTGATGACATTCCACCATTGTGATTTGTGTCTACCACACCCTAACTGATCAATGTTCTTTATAATCTCCCCCACCCTGAAGAAGTTTCTTTGTAATTCTCCCCACCCTTGAGAATGTGCTTTGTGAGATCCACCCCCGTCCCCAAAACATTGCTCTTAACTCCACCGCCTATCCCAAAACCTACAAGAACTCAGGATAATCCCACCACCTTTGCTGACTCCTTTATAGAACTCAGCCCACCTGCACCCAGGTGAAATAAACATCCATGTTGCTCACACAAAGCCTGTTTGGTGATCTCTTCACAGGGACACGTGAAACAATAATGCTAATAAAAAAGAGAATAATACTTTTGACTCTTTGATAATGGTCATTTTTCTCTGCTTTTCCTCTTTTTTTTTTTTTTTTTTTTTTTGTCCCCCCTTATCAGAACAGAACTTTTTTTTTTTTGAGACAGAGTCTTGCTCAGTCGCCCAGTCTGGAGTGCAGTGGGGCCATCTCAGCTCACCGCAAGCTCCGCCTCCTGGGTTCCCGCCATTCTCCTGCCTAAGCCTCCCAAGTAGCTGGGACTACAGGCGCCCGCCGCCACGCCCGGCTAATTTTTTGCATTTTTAGTAGAGACGGGGTTGCACCGTGTTAGCCAGGATGGTCTCGATCTCCTGACTTCATGATCCGCCCGCCTCGGCCTCCCAAAGTGCTGGGATTACAGGCGTGAGCCACCGCGCCCGGCCCAGAACAGAACTTGAACTAAAATACTGACAGCTAACCACATTTAGAAAGACCAGGTTGGTGTGGAGAATTTGGAAATGGAAATAGGTTAGAAGAACCTGCCTGCAACAAAGATTTTTAACTTTATTTTTATTTTATTTATTTATTTATTGAGACAGGGTTCTACTCTGTTGCCCAGGCTAGAGTGCAGTGGCGTGATCACAGCTCACTGCACTCTTGACCTCCCAGGCTCAAGAGCTCCTACCACCTCAGCCTCCAAGTAGCTGGGACTACAGACTGGCTAATTTTTTGTATTTTTAATAGAGATGGATTTTTGCCATGTTGCCTAGCCTGGTCTTGGTCTTTAAATATTTATTTCTTTTAGTATTAAAAGTTAGCTCTTCACTGACAAAGCTAAGAGCACAACACAGGTTTATCAGAGAGTGATTAGGAGGGGAGCAATGAGGAAATTGCTCCTCCCTCCCCCATCTAAGGGAACATCAGGAAACTGGTAATTTAGCATAACATGGGTAGGCGGAGATCTCTTTTAGTTTCCCAGATGGCATCTTGCTCTGTCACCCAGGTTGGAGTGCAGTGGCACAGTCTCGGCTCACTGCAACCTCCGCCTTCCCAGTTCAAGTGAAACTCCTGCCTCAGTCTCCCAAGTAGCTGGGATTACAGGCGTGAACCATCACACCCGGCTAATTTTTGTATTTTCAGTAGAGACGAGGTTTCACCATATTGGCCAGGCTGGTCTTGACTCCTGACCTCGTGATCCATCTGGCTCAGCCTCCCAAAGTGCTGGGATTACAGGCGTGAGCCACAGAGCCTGGCCTAGAAATGTCTTTTAAAAGCATTCATTCCAGCCGGGCATAGTGGCGTGCTTCTAAGTGCTTCAAACCATTAAATATCCAGACAAACCAGACTTTTTTTGCCTATTTTAACTCTGTTTCTCTCCTTACATTGGACTCTTCTAGAATGGAGCAGTTTTTTTGTTTGTTTTTGGGTTTTTTGGGCAGTTTTTACAGTTTTATGTAAACACAAAACATGCGTATGAGCTATCTATTCATTTTCTTTGCTGTGCAGCCTGGCATTGGGGTTGGTGACTCTGATGGCCAGCTGGGCGGAACTTTCCATGATGGCTTTGAGGTTCTTGGTTTTTGTGAGCGATCTCAGGACAGTAAGATCTGCTGCACATCAGCAGCACTTCCAGCTCCTTGATGTTGTGGACCAGGAACTTCTGGAAGCCACTGGCAGCATGTGCTTTGTTTTTTGTTGCTGTTGTTTGTGTTTATTTTTGTTGTTGTTGTTGCTCCCATAACCAATGTTGGGCATCAAGATTTGGGCCTTGAACCTTCTATGAACCCTCTTGTCAACACCTCTGGGTTTCTCAGTTACGCTTCATTTTGACATATGGGTCTGACTGGTGCTGGATGAACTTCTTAGTTCTCTTTTTGATGATCTTGGGCTTCACAAGGGGTCTGATGCCGAGGAGGAGATGGCTGCCACCTCTGTAGGCAGCCCAGAGGAAGAGCCAGAATGTAGTTTTTAACTCACAATTCAGAACTCTCCTGAACCTCCAGACTAGGTTAAAGTTCCTGCTAGCTGCCTGCAGCATATAGCCCTTACTACTCTCATAGCACCTGTTAAGTAAGGAACTACTGAAATCACTTGCTTAATTACCTGATGTATGCTCCACCTGGGCAAGGATCTTGCATGTCTTTTTTTTTTTTTTTTTTTTAGACAGAGTCTCGCTCTTGTTGCCCAGGCTGGAGTACAGTGGCGCAATCTCGGCTCACTGCAACCTCTGCCTTCCGGGTTCAAGCGATTCTCCGGCCTCAGTCTCCTGAGTAGCTTGGATTACAGGTGCCCACCACCACGCCTGGCTAATTTTTGTACTTTTTTAATAAAGACAGGGCTTCGCCATGTTGGCTAGGCTGTTCTCGAACTTCTGACCTCAGGTGATCCACCCGCCTAGGCCTCCCAAAGTGCTGGGATTACAGATGTGAGCCACTGCACCCAGCCTCATGCCTTATTCAGTTGTGTATCCACAGTGCCTACTATAAACCTGGGCACAGGACAGATGCTCAGTAAATAACTGTGGAATTAATAAATGAGTATTCTCTGGCTCAAGCCTGTAATCCCAGCACTTTGGGAGGCCGAGAAGGGCGGATCACGAGGTCAGGAGATCAAGACCATCCTGGCTAACATGGTGAAACCCCGTCTCTACTAAAAATACAAAAAAAAAACTAGCCGGGCGACCTGGCGGGCGCCTGTAGTCCCAGCTACTCGGGAGGCTGAGGCAGGAGAATGGCATGAACCCGGGAGGCGGAGCTTGCAGTGAGCTGAGATCCGGCCACTGCACTCCAGCCTGGGCGACAGAGTGAGACTCCGTCTCAAAAAATAAATAAATAAATAAAAATAAATGAGTATTCTCTTACACATCAAGGTTGCTAAATATTTATGTTAGATGAATGGTGTGGTAGTTTGTTCTATTGATGGACCCCAATGAACCAAATCTCCTGCTATTTACATCTTTGTGCCGTCCCTTCTTGAAACTGACACATTTTAACCAATAGGATACAGCAAAAGTTGCCCTGTTCCGGTTCCAGGCCTAAGTCTTAAGAAACCTTGAGCTTCCTCCTTTTGTACAAATGGAAGAAAATCCTCACAAACCTAGTCCAACTCCTTCAACTACCAAGCTAGGAAGAAGCCCAAGTCTTCTATATGGTGAGGCCATGTGTAAGAGAACTAAGAACCCAGCTGGCAGCAAGAACTGAGGAACTCAGCTGAGCAAGAACTGAACCCCTTCTCCCACCAAACTCCACCAAGTAGCACCAACGTCCCAGTCATTTGAATGGGCCGCCTTCGAAGTGGATCATCCGACTCCAGTCAAGCTGCTCCAGCTGATGCCATGTGGAGCAAACTGCCAAGTCCTGCACAAATCTCAGAATCAGGAGCGAATAAATGATCGCTATTGTTTTAAAGCACTGAACATGGGAATGGTTGTTATGCAGCAACTGATAATTGAGATAGAGGATAGGTGGATATTTACATTTCATAAAAATAAAATACAAACCATGTGCTCTATGTGCATGTATACCCAAAGATTTCCTGCAATGAAAGGCAGCAGATTTACAGAGAGAACTTATATATTTCCTGAACATAAAATAGTCTAATATGTTATTAAATCAAGCATTATAGAGTGTTAGCATTTTTTCTTAGTTATGAAAAATAACTAATGTTTGCGAATATGAACTATTTACTATGTGCCCAGCACTTCGTATGCATAAATTCTCACAATAGCGATACGCTAAACATATTATCCCCAATTTATAGACAATGAAAATGAGAGTTAGAGAGGAAGTAACCAGGCCAAGGTCACACACTGAGCAAGATTCAGAGTCCGAATTTGAACTCAAACCATGCAACTTCAGAGCCCAAGGTCTTAATAACACTAGAGGGACTTTCTGAAAAAAAGCCACCACTACCACCACCTCTACTTACCACTACCAAAACCAGTCATCAGAACAATGTAACTGTGCTCCTTCAAGGGAGAATTCCTGTCACTATTTCTCTTTCTCTCCATTTCCATTCTCTTTCTCTCCAGCTTCAGCTGAGTTCCTCCAAGACTAGTGGTCTAGTGATACAATCAGCAATCTCACTACATGACAGCCCTCCAACCAGAGTTTAGGAGAAAAATGATTCAGTCACGAAGGTGTTACCTCTAAAAAGGATTTGCAGAATGAGCATTAACCTTACCACACATGCAGCACCTACTGAAATAGTGCGATTGCAAGGAAATGGCTCTCAAACAAAACATCTCTTCCCTGAGTGGTAGATGTCTGAAATCTGCCATTATGAAGGGAAATGAAAAATGATCTGCCACATACTTCTGTATACCTGATTCTCTGCAGTCAATTTCCTCATCTGTAATATTAGAGAACTGATTTGTTAAATTCTCTAAAACTTTATGGTTCTTTTTTTTTTTTTTTGAGACGGAGTCTTGCTCTGTTGTCCAGACTGGAGTGTAGTAGAGCGATCTTGGCTCACAGCAACCTCCACCTCCCAGGTTCAAGCAATTCTCCTGCCTCAGCCTCCCGAGTAGCTGGTACTATATAGGCACATACCGCTACGCCTGGCTAATTTTTTGTATGTTAGTAGAGATGGGGTTTCACCGTGTTGCCCAGGCTGGTCTCAAACTCCTGAGCTCAGGCAAACTGCCCACCTGGGCCTCCCAAAGTGTTGGGATTACAGGCGTAAGCCACCGCACCCAGCCCTGGTTCTATTTTTTAATTTAAATTTAAGATAAATTTAGCAGCTATTAGGTTATTAAGTTAGGCAAGGGATTATAAAAATATAGTGATTTAATTGAAAGGTACTTGTCTGGCCGGGCGCGGTGGCTCAAGCCTGTAATCCCAGCACTTTGGGAGGCCGAGACGGGCGGATCACGAGGTCAGGAGATCGAAACCATCCTGGCTAACACGGTGAAACCCCGTCTCTACTAAAAATACAAAAAACTAGCCGGGCGAGGTGGCGGCGCCTGTAGTCCCAGCTACTCGGGAGGCTGAGGCAGGAGAATGGCGGGAACCCGGGAGGCGGAGCTTGCAGTGAGCTGAGATCTGGCCACTGCACTCCAGCCTGGGTGACAGAGCGAGACTCCGTCTCAAAAAAAAAAAAAAAAAAAAAAAAAAAAAAAAAAAAAAAAAAAAAAAAAAAAAAAAAAAAAAAAAAGAAAGGTACTTGTCATAGATGGGTTTTATTTCTGTTCTGAAACCTAAAAGAAAGGATAGGATTCTGGGAACATGGACTATGTAAGTTACAGTCTACTTAAGTAGACTACAAATATAACAGACTATATAAAATAAACCAATCACAAAAAGACAAATACTGAATGATTCCACTTATATGAGGCACCTATGTAGAAAAATTCATAGAAATATAAAGAATAGTAGTTACCATGGGCTGGGATGAGGAGGAAATGGAGAGCTGTTCAATGAGTACACAGTTTCAATTTTGTAAAATGAAAAATTTCTGGAGATTACTTGCAGAACAATGTGATTATACCTAATAGTACTGAACTGTACACTTAGAAATGGTTAAGTTGATAAATTCTATATTTTTATCACAATTTAAAAAAATAAATAGAATATACACACCCCATGAATGGTACAGAGAGTACTACTTCAGTGGCTTGGGGAAATGAGAGATTCACTGCTGTCAGGTGAATGACATCAGTGTAACAAGAAAAGCCCCCTTGTGGGAAGATGGATGGCAGTCCTTGAAGATGATGAATGTTGACAGGTAGAGACAGGAAGATGAAGAGATAAGCAGAATTGGGGAGGTGGAAAAAGCTGTAATGCATTGGGAGATAGGAAGGAACCCAGTCTGATTTAACATTTAAGCAGTGTGCACAGAAAAGAAATGCTTAAAGAATCACATCCAGCGAATTTTATATTTTATTTTATTTTATTTTATTTTATTTTATTTTATTTTATTTTATTTTATTTATTTTTGAGACAGAGTATCTCTCTGCCACCCAGCCTGGAGTGCAGTGGCACAATCTCAGCTCACTGCAACCTCTGACTCCCAGGCTCAAGCGATCCTCTCACCTCAGTATTTTTTGTAGAGACAGGGTTTCACTATGTTGACCAAGCTGGACTCGAACTCCTGGGCTCAAAGGATCCACCCACCTCAGTCTCCCACAGTGCTGGGATTACAGGCATGAGCTACCTCACTCAGTCAGAATTTTAAATTCACTGAAGTTAGAGTTATATTTCCAGTGTGTTTCATTTCTTCGTAATTGAGGCAACACGTGCGATTGCTCTAGGGAATGAACTTTTTATTGCTTCAATTTTAGATTGATAAGATCACATTATGATGTATCATTAGGAACAGCTAATAACAGTAATGATCTAATAAGTGTAATGCAATCTAAGACACTTCACAAATAAACAAAAATTAAACCAAACTGGGCAACATGCCCAGATTACTTCCTACACACACGAACAAAATACTACAAAAGTAAAAATGGAAACAAATGTCTCCCAAAAATGGTGGTTATTTTTGGGTAGTAAAACAATGGAACTTTTTTTCTTTTTCTCTGTGTTACTTCTTATTTCTGTTTTAAAAATAAGTATGAACATCTTTTGATAATGGGAAAACATTTAATGATATAAATTATTATTATACGTGGCATCAGAATACAAGAGAACCACTTCGTGAAAACCCAAAAGAAAAATGGTGAGGAGGCCGGGCGCGGTGGCTCAAGCCTGTAATCCCAGCACTTTGGGAGGCCGAGACGGGCGGATCACGAGGTCAGGAGATCGAGACCATCCTGGCTAACACGGTGAAACCCCGTCTCTACTAAAAATACAAAAAACTAGCCGGGCGAGGTGGCGGGCGCCTGTGGTCCCAGCTACTCGGGAGGCTGAGGCAGGAGAATGGCGTAAACCCGGGAGGCGGAGCTTGCAGTGAGCTGAGATCCGGCCACTGCACTCCAGCCTGGGCGACAGAGCGAGACTCCGTCTCAAAAAAAAAAAAAAAAAAAGGAAAAATGGTGAGGAACCCACCTCTACCTCACCAGCGTGGGGATTCCAGCTACTTGGTGGCAGGCAAATTGCCTTTCATTGATTTTATACACCCCTAACAGGGCTCCTCACAGTATACTTTCTCCAGTAAGTAGTTTTTGACTATTAATGTCTGGACACAGGAAAAGGAAAGGGTCTAAGCCATCCCAGGAATACATTTTGGCCCTGAATTTAACTAGAAAGAGGGAATAGCAGAAATGCTCCCACTACTCACCATGCTAAAGATAATATTTTTCAGCACTTGTCAAGTCCCATCAGTGAGCCAGCTAAGGAGCTCAGTTCCTTCTCCAAAAGATTAGAAAGTAGGTATCTTGTTCTCTTAAGGAGAGACTGTGAGTAGGCTTAAAATTGAATTCACACTTTTCATCTCTAATGGAAATCAATGTTACTATTCCTTCGGTTTCCTTCCACAGATATACTATGCATATATATATATGCAAATATGTGTTTTGCACACACAGACACCACATCATATAATTAATCTCTGTTAGCCGGACGTGGTGGCTCATGCCTGCAATCCCAGCACTTCGGCAGGCCGAGGCGGGTGGATCACCTGAGGCCAGGAGTTTGAGACCAGCCGGGCCAACGTGGTGAAACCCCATCTCTACTAAAAATACAAACATTAGCCGGGTATGGTGGTGAGTGGCTGTATTCCCAGCTACTTAGGAGGCTGAGGCAGGAGAACTGCTTGAACCCAGGAGGCAGAGGTTGCACTGAGTTGAGATCGCACCATTGCACTTCAGGCTGGGCGACAGGGTGAGACTCCATCTCAAAAAACACACAAACAAACAAACAAAATTGGTCTCTGTCTTCAGTTTTTCCTTTTTTTTCTATGCAATATATTTAACCTATAGCTATGGCGTTAATTCTTGTTGATCTGAGTCAAAGTTGAACTGTTGAATTGAATTGAAGAAAATTTTGTTAATTCATTCCACAAATGTTTAATTTGAGCTAGGTGCTGCATCTGTATCAGTGAAAAAACAGTTTCTGCAGAAGCTTGAAGTCTAATTTGCAGAGTCATGGTAAGTTATTAGTATAAAACTTACATAATTTCTATTAAAAATGTGTACATGTATGAAATAACTAGAGTAAAATTACTCATGAACTAATGCTTTGTCACTAGTAGAGCCATGAGCTACATATGGAGCAGATACTGGGCCTCCAAATACCAGGGCAAAGACGCGGAATTGGATAGGCTTTGGTTAAACCAGGATTTTACATGTGGGAGGCACTTCAGATATAATCATATCCCAGTTACTCATTCTTAGGTGAGGAATCCAAGTCTCAGGGAGATATAAATAACAGTGTTATTTATTTATTTTTTGTTATTTATTATTTATTTATTATTATTATTATTTTTTTTTTTTTTGAGACTGAGTCTCACTCTGTCACCTAGGCTGGAGTGCAGTCGCGTCATCTCGGCTTACTGCAACCTCAGTTCGAACGATTCTCCTGTCTCAGCCTCCCGAGTAGCTGGGATTACAGGCACATGCCATCATGCCCAGCTATTTTTTTGTTGTTATTTTTATTTGTTTATTTATTTATTTATTTATTTATTTATTTATTTATTTTTTGAGACGGAGTCTCGTTTTGTTGCCCAGGCTGGAGTGTAGTGGCAGGATCTTGGCTCACTGGAACCTCCGCCTCCCGGGTTCAAGCAATTCTCTGCCTTAGCCTCCAGAGTAGCTGGGATTACAGGCACCTGCCACCATGCCCGGCTAATTTTTTTGTATTTTTGGTACAGACGAGGTTTCACCATCTTGGCCAGGCTGGTCTTAAACTCCTCACCTCATGATCCACTGGCCTCAGCCTCCTGAAGTGCTGAGATTACAGGCGTGAGCCACCACGCCCAGCCTGAAACACTGAGTGTTATTTAGAAGCAGAGATTCATGCTCTTTCTAGTCCAGGGTAGACCACATTGTTTGGTCTTGGTGAAGACCCAAGTAGATGACTTCTAAAAGTGCATCCCAACACTCAGTTGTGAGGCTGCATTCCGTTTTGTGGAAAACACTGTAAGGACAGAACACCTCTTTGGGAGCAATCAATAGCAACATTGCAAAGAGTTTATGACCGTGAACTCAAGAACCTGACTACTACAATTAAAAATCCCTACTCTGGCTGAGCACAGGTCTGTGATTTCAGCACTTTAGGAGGCCAAGGTGGAGGGATTGCTTGAGGCCAGAAGTTGGAGACCAGCCTGGGCAACACAAGGAGACTCCCTTCGCTACAAAAAAAAAAAAGGAAGAAGTAAATAGCTGGGTATGGTAACATGGTGCCTGTACCTACTTGGGAAGCAGGAGTGGCTGGGCCCAGTAGTTTGAGTAGTTTCAGGTTGCAGAGAGCTATGATCATGCCACTGCACTCCAGCCTGGGCAACACAGCCAGACCCTGTTTCTTAAAAAAAAAAAAAAAAAAATCCCTACTCTGTCAGTTCCCACATCTGTAAAATAGGAATAATAATGGTATCCATTTTATAGTCATTATGAGAGTAAAATGAGCTGAAACACACAGTGGTGTGCTAGTAAATGTTTCACCAACCTGGGAATAAGTAAGTTTTGTAGCACTTACCAATTTCCTACCTGATTTCAAACCACCAACATGAGTCAACTAGCTTATAGAATTCTTGATATTTTAACCATCAGCTCTTGTGAGCTGGTACTTGCATACAAGATATGAAATATTTATGAAAATCCCTGAGCCAGGCATGGTGGTGCACACCTATTGTCCCAGCTACTTGAGAGCGTAAGGCTTGAGCCCAGGAATTGAAGGCTGTAGTGTGCGATGATTGTGCCTGTGAACAGTCACATAGGCACTCCTCTAGCCCAGGCAACAAAGTGAGACCTTATTTCTGCACTTTGAGTGTTACATGCATACAAAACATGTAGATATTAGTTACTATACATACTTTTTTTTTTTTTTTTTTGAGACAAGGTCTCACTCTGTTGCCCAGGTTGTAGTGTAGTGGCACGATCATGGCTCACTGCAGCTTCAAATTCCCAGGCTCAAGCGATCCTCCCGCCTCACAGCCTCTGAAATAGCTGGGGACTACAGTCATGTGCCACCACACCCCACAATTTTTGTATTTTCTGTAAAGATGGGGTCCCATTTTGTTGCTCAGTCTGGTCTCAAACTCCTGAGCTCAAGTGATCTAGATCTACCCACCTCAGACTCCCAAAGTGCTGGGATTACAGGCATGAGCCACCATGCCCAGTCAGTCACTATATATACTACTAAAACATATATGACAGCATTTTCTCTGATTTTGGAATGTTTGAGTACACTATAATTTTCAAAATAACTAAATTCATAGTGATGCCCAGTGGTACCGTTATCCCCAGGAGGCCCTAAATAAAAATATAAGCTAACTAAAACAGTATGTTTACTATGCAAATGCAGCTTCCGACAGTTTCCTCCAATGCCTCTGCTTTTCCACCCTTAATTCCCTCTAGATAGAGTCTAGAGACATCATAAGTGTGTGACTGATTCCCATCTGAATGACATTATTAATTATATATTTTGGGGGATGAAGTTTCTATTTATTTCCTTATTTTATTTTTTTGGAGACGGAGTCTCACTCTGTCACCCAGGCTGGAGTGCAATGGCACGATCTCGGCTTACTGCAACCTCCACCTCCCGGATTTAAGCGAATCTCCTGCCTCAGCCTTCAAAGGAGGAGTAGCTGGGACTACAGGCGCTCACCACCACATCTGGCTAATTTTTGTATTTTTAGTAGAGATAGGGTTTCACCATGTTGGCCAGGCTGGTCTTGAACTCCTGACCTCAGGCAATCTGCCATCTCAACCTCCCAAAGTGCTGGGATTACAGGCGTGAGCCACTGCGCCTAGCCAGCAATTTTCAAATGTACAATATATTGTTATTAACTGTATTCACCATGTTGTTCAATAGGTCTCCTGAACTTATTCTTTTCTTTCTTTCTTTTTTTCTTTTTTTTTTTTGAGACAGTCTCACTCTTGTTTCCCAGGCTGCTGGAGTGCAGTGGTACGATCTCAGCTCACTGCAACCTTTGTCTCCCTGGTTCAAGCGATTCTCATGCCTCAGCCTCCTAAGTAGCTGGGACTACAGGCAGGCACAACCACACCTAGCTAATTTTTGTATTTGTAGTAGAGACAAGGTTTCATCATATTGGCCAGGCTTATTCTTCTTAAATTTCATGTCCTTTGACTAACATCTTCCCAATCCCTGCCCTCTCTGCCAACCCCTACCCCTGATAACTAACATTCTACTCTTTGCTTCTATGTTTTTGACTTTTTAGATTTCATATATAAGTGAGATCATATCGTGTTTGTTTTTCTGTACCTGGCTTATCTCACTTAACATAATGTCCTCTAGGTTCATTTGTATGACTGCAAATGACAGGATTTCCTTCTTTTTATAAGGCTGAGTAGTATTCTGTTGTGCATATATACCAGAATTTTTCTTTTCTTTTTCTTTTTTTTCTTTTTTTTGAGACAGAGTCTCTTTCTGTCGCCCGGGCTGGAGTGCAGTGGTGCGATCTTGGGTCACTGCAACCTCCGCTTCCCGGGTTCAAGCGATTCTCCTGCCTCAGCCTCCCAAGTAGCTGGGACTACAGGCACGTGCCACCATGCCTGGATAATTTTTATATTTTTTAGTAGAGACGGGGTTTTGCCATATTGGTCTCGAACTCCCAACTTCAGGTGATCTACCTGCCTGGGCTTCTCAAAGGGCTGGGATTATAGGCCTAAGCTACCGTGCCCGGCCCAGATTTTCTGTATCTAATCATATACTGATGGACACTTAAATTTATTCCATACCTTGGCTATTGTGAATAATGCTGCAATGAACATAGGCATGCATCTATAACTTCATCATACTGATTTCATTTTCTTTGGATATATATCCAATAGTGAAATTGATAGATAATATGGCAGTTTTATTTTTAATTTTTTTCAGGAAACTTCATATTGTTTTCTATAATGACTGTACTAATTTACATCCTAACCAACGGTTTATTAGGTTCCTGTTTGTTCGTTTGTTTGTTTGTTTTGAGACAGGTCTCCTTTTGTCACCCAGGCTGGAGTGTAGTGGGGCAAGCATGCCTCAGTGCGGCCTTGACATTGGAACTCAAGCATTCCTACCCCTATCCCCTGGGCACCACATGCATGTGCCACCATGTGGGGTAATTATTATTATTATTATTATTTTTTTTTTTTTTTTTTTTTTTTTTTGAGACGGAGTCTCGCTCTGTCGCCCGGGCTGGAGTGCAGTGGCCGGATCTCAGCTCACTGCAAGCTCCGCCTCCCGAGTTTACACCATTCTCCTGCCTCAGCCTCCGGAGTAGCTGGGACTACAGGCGCCCGCCACCTCGCCCAGCTAGTTTTTTGTATTTTTAGTAGAGACGGGGTTTCACCGTGTTAGCCAGGATGGTCTCGATCTCCTGACCTCGTGATCCGCCCGTCTCGGCCTCCCAAAGTGCTGGGATTACAGGCTTGAGCCACCGTGCCCGGCCATGTGGGGTAATTTTTTAATTTTTTGTAGAAATGCAGTCCCACTATATTGCCCAGGCTGATCTCCAACTCCTGGGTTGACGTAGACCTCCGATCTCAGCCTCCGGAGTAGCTGGGACCACAGGTGTATGCCAAAAAAGTGCCAGGATTACAGGCTTGATTACACCCGACCAAGGGTTTCTTTTTCACTACATTTCTATATCCTCACCAACAGCTGTTATTTTAAAATTTTTATTGATTCAATTTCCTTACTCGTTATCAATCTGCTCAAATTTTCTGTGTGTGTGTGTGTGTGTGTATATATATATTTGTATTTTTTACTTTTTATTTATTTATTTATTTTTTGGAGACAATTTTGCTTTGTCACCCAGGCTGGAGTCCAGTGGCACCATCTCAGCTGACTGCAGCCTCAACCCCCCGCGGCTCAGGCGACCCTCTCACCTCAACCTTCAGAGTAGCTGAGACCACAGGAGCAAGTCACCACGCCTGGCTAATTTTTTGTATTTTTATTTTTTATTTATTTATTTTTATTTTATTTTATTTTTTTTTTTTTTTGAGGCGGAGTCTCGCTCTGTCGCCCGGACTGGAGTGCAGTGGCCGGATCTCAGCTCACTGCAAGCTCCGCCTCCCGGGTTTACTCCATTCTCCTGCCTCAGCCTCCCGAGTTAGCTGGGACTACAGGCGCCCGCCACCTCGCCCGGCTAGTTTTTGTATTTTTAGTAGAGACGGGGTTTCACCGTGTTAGCCAGGATGGATTTTTTGTATTTTTAGTAGAGACAGAGTTTCGCCATTTTACCCAGGCTGGTCTTGAACTCTTGGCCTCAAGCGATCATCTCACCTTACCTTCCCAAAGTGCTGGGATTACAAGCGTGAGCCACTGCGCTAGCCCCAAATTTTTTCATGATTCAGGCTTAGTAGATTGTGTGTGCCTAAGAATGTATCAATTTCTTCTCGGTTATCAAATTTGTTTCTAGGTTCGAATTTGTTGCTCTATAATTGTCTATTGCAGTTTCACAGACCCTTTGTAATTTTTTTTTTTTTTTTTTTTTTTTTTTTTGAGACAGAGTCTTGCTCTGTCGCCCCGGCTGGAGTGCAGTGGCGCGATCTCGGCTCACTGCAATCTCTGCCTCCTGGGTTCAAGCGATACTCCTGCCTCCGCCTCCCGAGTAGCTGGGACTACAGTCGCCCACCACCACGCCCGGCTGATTTTTGTATTTTTAGTAGAGACGGGGTTTCACCATACTGGACAGGTTGGTCTTGAATTCCTGATCTTGTGATCCGCCAGCCTTGGCCTCCCAAAGTGCTGGGATTGCAGGCATGAGCCACCGCACCCGGCCAATTCTTTGTATTTCTTTTCTTTTTTGTTTTCTTTTGAGACAGAGTTTCGCTCTTGTTGCCCAGGCTGGAGTGCAATGGCGCGATCTCGGCTCACGGCAACCTCTGCCTCCCGCGTGCAAGCAATTCTGCCTCAGCCTCCTGAGTAGCTAGAATTAGAGGCATGCGCCACCACGCCCAGCTAATTTTTTGTATTTTTAGTAGAGACGGGGGTCTCTCCATGTTGGTCAGGCTGATCTCGAACCCACTTTCTCAGGTGATCTGCCCGCCTCCGTCTTCCAACGTGCTGGGATTACAGGCCTGATTACCAGATTACAGGAGCCCGCAGATCTGTTGTATTTCTATGGTGTCAATTGTAATGTCTTCTCTTTCATTCTGATTTTATTTGGGTATCCTCTATTTTTTCCTAGTCTCACTAAAGGTTTGTAGATTTTGTTTATCTTTCCAAAAAACCAAACCTAGGTTTCATTGATCTTTTTTATCTTTCTTGTTTTATTTATTTATTTCTAGTCTTTCTTATTTCCTTCCTTCTACTAACTTTGGGCTTAATTTGTTCTTTTTCTGGTTCTTTAAGGTGTAATGTTAGGTTGTTCGATTTGTAATTTTATAAAAATTTACTTGGATGCATATCATAGGCTTTACTTATAATGTTTCAATCCTTACAGCAACCATAATCTGTGATATTATTTTCAAGTGATGAAACTGAGGCTCAGAGAGGATTTAAAACTTTCCAAAGGCTATACATCTAGTCAATAATATTCAGTGTATTTGAACTTGCTCTCTGCTAGCTAGATCTTATGTTCTCTCCAATATCACACATTATGCCATAATTAAGAGACGGCTTTTCTCTAGTTCCATATAAAAATTTGAGTTAAACAACATAGAACATAGTATTTTAACCATAACTATACTGTATACTACAGCTAGTCTCTGAATCATATATGTATTATCTAATTTTATATATAAAATTCATAGTAAGCTATGGATACATATTTATAAACACTGAACATTTTATTACATATTTTCCAATAAATTATTGATAATTCTGAAATTAAAAGTTTTACTTTGATTTCCATACCTTTTAAATTTACTTTTGCAATAAGAGAATTCTTTTTTTTTTTTTTTTTTTTTTTTTTTTTTTTTTTTGAGACGGAGTCCCGCTCTGTCGCCCAGGCTGGAGTGTAGTGGCCAGATCTCAGCTCACTGCAAGCTCCGCCTCCCGGGTTTACGCCATTCTCCTGCCTCAGCCTCCTGAGCAGCTGGGACCACAGGCGCCCGCCACCTCGCCTGGCTAGTTTTTTTTTTGTATTTTTAGTAGAGACGGGGTTTCACCGTGTTAGCCAGGATGGTCTCGATTTCCTGACCTCGCGATCCGGCCGTCTCGGCCTCCCAAAGTGCTGGGATTACAGGCTTGAGCCACCGCGCCCGGCCCTGAGAATTCTTAAAATAAGCTTAAATTTTAGTTCGGAAGCTATAAATACAGCATTCATTCTGCAACTTGAAAATTTTGGAAATCTATTCCCTTAGAAAAATGGCAAGGTGGGGCTGGGAAAAAGAATAATACCGAATACACCTTGGAGACTCTATCTCCAATCCAAATGTTCATCTCACTTAGAGAGATACAGAGAGTGAAAATATGTCTGAGGTAAGTCAACAGAATCATCTGCTTTCAAATAAACAGACACTATGTCTACAATTACAGAGAAATATAATACCTACATTTTATTCATACCAGGATGCCTTTATACATACTCAGGCATAACTCGAAACATGATCTGTCCATCACCACCTCCCTGAGACCTTATTCCACCACTCTCCTCTCCTATTCTGTTCGAGCTACAACTGGCTGTCTTCCTATTCCTAGAACACACCAAACTGGTTCCGCTTTTTACCATTGGCATTTGCTTTAACATCTGCTGAAATGCTCTTTCCCCAGATGTGTGCTTCCTCCTTCACAGACTTCAGATCTCTGCTTGACTGTCACTTATCAGGGAGGTGTTCTCTGACCACCAAATAGAAATCTACTCACCCCACCCCATGTGCTCTGCGCACCTACCTTGTTTTATCTTCTTCATAATCCTTCTTACTACCTGATATTTTAAATTTTTATTATTTATGTATATTTTTAAATTGTAATAAAATCATGTAACACAAAATTTGCCATTTTCACATTTACACTGTTGTGCAACCAATCTTCGAGAACTCTTTTCATCTTGCAAAACTGAAACTCTATACCCACTAAACAACAACTTCCCATTCCCCCAGCCTGCATCCCTTGGCTACCACATGTTTAGTAGAAACATGGTGAAACCCTGTTTCTACTAAAAATACAAAAACAGCCAGGCGTGGTGGCTCGCGTCTGTAGTCCTAGCTACTCTGGAGGCTGAGGCAGGAGAATCGCTTGAATCCAGGAGGCAGAGGTTGCAGTGAGCCAAAATATCTTTAAGGCTCATCCATATTGTAGCATGTGTTAGAATTTGTTTCCTTTTTCTTTCTTTCTTTTTTTTTTTTTTTTTTTTTGAGACAGAGTCTTGCTCTGTTGCCCAGGCTGGAGTGCAGTGGTGCAATCTCGGCTCACAGGCAACCTCTGCCTCCTGGGTTCAAGCGATTCTCCTGCCTCAGCCTCCGAAGTAGCTGGGACTACAGGCGCCTGCCACCATGCCCAGCTAATTTTTTTTGTATTTTAGTAGAGACAGGGTTTCACCTTGTTGCCCAGGCTCGTCTTGAACTCCTGAGCTCAGGCAATCCACCCGCCCCAGCCTCCCAAAGTGCTGGGATTACAGGCGTGAGCCACCGAACCCGGCCGAATGTGTTTCCTTTTTAAGGCTGAAGAATATTCCACTGTATGTATATGCCACATTTTGTTTATCCATTCTTCTGATGTTTGGCTTGCTTCTACTTTTTGACTATAATGCTGCTATGAACATGAGTGGACAAATATTTCTTAGAGACCCTGTTTTCAATTCTGCTGTGTATATACCCAGAAGTATATTTATCCCTCTAGAAGTGGGATTGCTAGATCATAGAGCAGTTCTATTTTTAATTTCTTTTTTTTTTTTTTTTTTTTTTTTTTTGAGACGGAGTCTTGCTCTGCCACCCAGGCTGGAGTGCAGTGGCCGGATCTCAGCTCACTGCAAGCTCCGCCTCCCGGGTTTACGCCATTCTCCTGCCTCAGCCTCCCGAGTAGCTGGGACTACAGGCGCCCGCCTCGTCGCCCGGCTAGTTTTTTTTTTTTTTTTTTTTTTTTTTTTTTTTTTTTTTTTTTTTTTTTTTTTTTTTTTTGAGACGGAGTCTCGCTCTGTCGCCCAGGCTGGAGTGCTGTGGCCGGATCTCAGCTCACTGCAAGCTCCGCCTCCCGGGTTCACGCCATTCTCCTGTCTCAGCCTCCCGGGTAGCTGGGACTACAGGCGCCGCCACGTCGCCCGGCTAGTTTTTTGTAGTTTTTAGTAGAGACGGGGTTTCACCGTGTTAGCCAGGATGGTCTCGATCTCCTGACCTCGTGATCCGCCCGTCTCGGCCTCCCAAAGTGCTGGGATTACAGGCTTGAGCCACCGCGCCCGGCGACATCTATGATTCAATCTAGTTCCAGCTGTGTAGGTGTATTAGCTGTTGTTGACTGGTTACATATTTCTCTAATGTTTCCCAACCAAAACTTAGTTTCGTCGGATGCCATGAGCTCAGCCTCAATACATGGCATTTTTTTCTTTATTTCTAGAGAACTTTTTTCTCTTTTTGTTTTCTTTTCCTTTTTCTTTTCTTGACACAGGGTCTCTGTCACCCAGATTGGAGTGCAGTGACGTGATCATGGCTCACTGCAGCCTCAAACTCCTGGGCTCAAGCAATCCTCCTGCATCAGCTTCCCAAGTAGATGGGACTACAGGCATGAGCCACCATACATGGCCTTTTCTAGGGGTAAGCACATGACCCAGTTTTAATAATTAGAAGAAAGGAAGTGTCTGTAAGATGGCTACTAAGAAAGATTTACCTCCCTCATAAGAAAAGACCTTTTGCCACCACCTGACACCTTTCTCCAGCATTGCTTTCTGCTTTGGACATCATTACATGAAGATGTGATTTTTGGAACTGTGGCAGCCATCTAATGACCAGAAGGGATGACAGTGCTATCACTTGAGGATGGCAACGTAGAAGGATCAGAGAAGGTTCAATCATCGATGACACTATTGAGCCACTGAGCCAACAATCCTGGGACTCACAACTTCTGGCCTCCTGTTAGGTAAACAGTGAATGCACTTATGATTTAAGCCACAGTTAGTGGAAACACCCTAAAGGTGTATGTGTATGTGCACGTGAGCACTCGTGTATGGGGGTGTGTGTGCCTGTGTGTGTTTTAGGCAGGATCTTGCATCAAAGAGCTGTGACTTTGGACCACAACTTTATCATTTGCAGAGAGAGTTAGTGAGACAAGGAGATATTGTTAGGTGGTCCAAATTCGTATGCTTTGGGGGTTAGAGGTAAGGATGAGTTAAAAGAAAGTTGAAAATACAAATGCAAGATAAATTGCAAACTATCTTGGCTGGAGCTGTCTCTTCCTGCCTTGAAACAATTTAGAACATAGCAAATGCAGACAGCTGTTTAGAAATGGCTCGAAAAATGTGACTGCAGAGTCAAAAGCCTGTGGATGTTTAATACAGTTAATAAAATAAAACATTTTATGAGGTTGTAATATTTTCCTATTAAATTTGAGAAGGCTAACAAATGAAGTCTGATAATTATGCTTGTGAGATATGCAAATTACCTCTCTGACACTTGCACTTCTCCTCTAGAAGAAACTCGCTTTTAAAGATTCCTCCAGATGCCATGACTTTGGGTTAGTGTGATCCCAGGTGACTCACTTACTCAAACAATAAATTGCTTTTGATATCTTTTCTACCAATGCTTATGATGTCATTTTCATCACACCTGCATATGAGTTGCTAGCCAGACACAATAAATCCTGGCACTTTCATTTCAGGATTCACAATTTCATTATTACTTTCCCCTTTGAAAATAGCAATAACTTTAGAATCATTTCCTTTACTTTCTGCTTCTCCCACACTCCAAATTGGAAGCTCAGACCTTTTCCAGGTATATAGAGACAGCACCTTCTTCAGGGTAGCCAAACTCTTTTTTCTTTCTTTCTTTTTTTTTTTTTTTTTTTTTTTTTTTGAGATGGGGTCTCGCTCTGTCACCCAGGGTGGAGTGCAATGGTGCAATCTCAGCTCACTGCAACCTCCGCCTCCTGGGTTGAAGCAATTTTCCTGCCTTAGCCTCACAAGTAGCTGGGACTATGGGCACATGCCACCACATCTCACTAATTTTTTGTGTATTTTTAGTAGAGACAGGGTTTCACTATGTTGGCCAGGCTGGTCTTGAACTCCTGACCTCCAGTGATCCACCTGCCTTAGCCTCCCAAAGTGCTGGGATTATAGGCATGAGCTACCGTGCCCGGCTAGGGCAGCCAAACTTTTCATAAGCTTCAAGATGATAAAGGAGTCTCCATTATCTTCGTCACAATAGCAACCTGCCTTCCAAGAAATACAAAGGAATTCTCCATCTCTGCCCCACCCCTTCTTCAGCATCCTTCCTCTCTCCTATGTATTCATGTGTTCAACCCTGAGAGTGGCTGGCAAATATGGGCTTCTGAACCTTGGGGATTCAGGGATTCTATTTTCTCAGCAGCAAGAGAATAAAAGAAGCCAATAGATGCTGGTGGGGATGGAGTGGAGGATTTTCCTAAATACTGAGATCATTCCATAGTACTTTTCAAAAAAACAACAGCTAGGCAAAACTTCTGAATCATGGAACCATTACTCCCTTGATGGTCCTCTAATAGTCACGGCCAATGTAAGGTGTTTTTTTTTTTTTTTTTTTTTTTGAGACGGAGTCTTGCTCTGTCGCCCAGGCTGGAGTGCAGTGGCCGGATCTCAGCTCACTGCAAGCTCCGCCTCCCGGGTTTACGCCATTCTCCTGCCTCAGCCTCCCAAGTAGCTGGGACTACAGGCGCCTGCCACCTCGCCCGGCTAGT
This sequence comes from Rhinopithecus roxellana, assembly GCF_007565055.1. Taxonomy (NCBI): domain Eukaryota; kingdom Metazoa; phylum Chordata; class Mammalia; order Primates; family Cercopithecidae; genus Rhinopithecus; species Rhinopithecus roxellana. Next base: position 25,100,071 of record NC_044550.1, on the reverse strand, counting down.
TTTTTGTATTTTTTAGTAGAGACGGGGTTTCACCGTGTTAGCCAGGATGGTCTCGATCTCCTGACCTTGTGATCCGCCCGCCTTGGCCTCCCAAAGTGCTGGGATTACAGGCTTGAGCCACCGCGCCCGGGAAGGTTTTTTTTTTTTTAATGCATGATGACTTTTCCATTTGCCAACACAATCTCTAGGCAAGAAATATTTGAGTTATGCGTTACACAGTCAAGTGCTTTGAAATACCTTAATTATTAAAAGCACATTATAAAACCAAACTCTATGTTTTCCTTCTATGTAGTCCACACATGTAAGACTTTAATTTCAATTTTAAAAGGTTAAATCATTTATTGAGCACCTGTTATAATTCAGGCAATATGATAGGCATTGTTCTACTCTCAATACCTCATAATGAGGCAATTAGGGAAATTTATGGCTGATTTCATTAGGAAGTGACAGGATCAGATGTATTAGTTGTAAACAAGAGAGTTTGTAAATGGGAGAGACTGCAGAGAGTGATACCAATTAGGACACTATTATACCCAATTTGGTCCTGAACTTGAACAGAAAAAGTAAAATTGGAGAAACGATGGAGAGAGGAAAAGAAACCAAAAATAGCACTTGAGGGTAGACACCAAATAGTGAGACTTTTACAGACATGTTATGTTTGAAGGACCCACAAGACATAAAGGAGGAGATTTATGGAAGTCAGATGAAAGTACCAGGTCAACAGAGGGGTTTACACTAAAGATACTGGTTGAGGCCGGGTGCGGTGGCTCAAGCCTGTAATCCCAGCACTTTGGGAGGCCGAGATGGGCGGATCACGAGGTCAGGAGATCGAGACCATCCTGGCTAACACAGTGAAACTCCGTCTCTACTAAAAATACAAAAACTAGCCGGGCGAGGTGGCAGGCGCCTGTAGTCCCAGCTACTCAGGAGGCTGAGGCGGGAGAATGGCGCAAACCCGGGAGGCGGAGTTTGCAGTGAGCTGAGATCCGGCCACTGCACTCCAGTCCGGGCGACAGAGCGAGACTCCGCCTCAAAAAAAAAAAAAAAAAAAAAAAAAAAAAGATACTGGTTGAGGAGACATCAACATATGGTAGTAATGGAAGCTACAGGAGTGGATAATTGATCTGGGAAGAAGTATAAATATGTGAGATGAAAATCAGGGATGGAAAGTAGAACCCTGGTTGACATTAATGTTTAGAGAACAAGTGAAGGAAGAGGAAGGGATGGAGGAGAATGTTAAAGAACACTAGTAGGAAAATCATGAATAAGTCATGATAATAAGTACAGCTCTTTAGGATCCAGCTGTTGACTAACTCACCAGTCTTATATCCTGCCACCTCCCCCAAAACTGTGCTCCAGCCATTCAGAACTTCTGATAACTCCCTAAAATGCCTAAAATGCCATATGCTTTCTACTTCCAAGCCTTTACAATTCCCGTTTCCTCTGATATTCCCTTTCTATCTTAGGTTGCAAGCTCTTACTCTTCCTTCAATCAGCTTCTCTTTGAGGCCTTTGCTGAAGTCCTGAAGTAGAGGCCCCCACTGCTTTTAATTATACCTTCTTTATTGAAATCATCACATTCTATTTGCTTAGTTGGTTTTTCCACTATACCATAGTTCCCTGAGTACTGAGTGTTTTCACCTCTGTATTTGAGGTGTTTTCACCTCTGTACTTTCAGGCCCCAACATGATACCTGGCATGAGGAGGTGGTATTGCATATACTGTTTAAGGACACAAGCTTTGATATCTAACACATGTGGATGTGAACCCCTTTTTCTGCCATTTGCTTGACTGCATGATCTTCAGTAAACTAAGCCTGGTTTCTTTAAATTAGAGTGATTATCGTCCTATCTCATCAAATGGATGGGAGGATGAAATAATACATGTAAAGAATTTGTCACAGAGCTTGACACACACTCAAGCTCAGTTAGTATAAGCATCTTTATTTCAGAGGGAGTTTAATATAATTGTTGAATATATCGGTGGTAATCTATAGTACTAATGAGAAGAGCTTCAGGAAGGAGGAAATGATCAACAGAATAAAAACTGCTAAGAAGTAGGCCAGGCCCAGTGGCTCACGCCTATAATGCCAGCACTTTGGGAAGCCGAGGCAGGCAGATTACTTGAGGTCAGGAGTTCAAGACCAGCCTGGCCAACATGGTGAAACCATGTCTCTACGAAAAATAAACATTAGCTAAAGTGGTGGTGAGTGCCTGTAATCCCAGCTACTCAGGAGGCTAAGGCAGGAAATTTGCTTGAACCTGGGAAGTAGAGGTTGTAGTGAGCCGAGATCACGTCACTGCACTCCAGCCTGGGAGACAGAGCAAGACTCTGTCTCAAAAACAAAAAAATTAAGAAGTCTAATAGGATTAGGCTATCCATTTCCTAAATAGTTAACTAATGCATCCTTGTCTCCCCATCAACTGGGTTTCTTTAACGTCACTGTCAGGCTCAGTCTTGCCCCAATCTCTATAACTAGAGAAGACAAAATAATTGGGAAAAACAACACCACCTTCTAAACAGAGCAAAGTCCTAGAATAGGCAGGAGAGAATGTGATCAAGGTCAGGATAATTCTTCCTCTGAAACAGGAAGGAAGAAGGCAAGAATATGTGAAAATGCAAATGTTTAGAAGTGGATGTGTGTTCCTGGTTCTCTTTTATAACTGAAGAAGGTGTCTATAAAAGAGGCATTCATGCATAAAATATTTTGTACCGTCAGATGAAAGAACTAAGTCAGCTATATAATCATCCAAGTTTTTATCAGAAAGGTAAGATTTTCTAAGTTGGCATACGAGGTCTCATCCATCTAGAAGTCTGATTTAGTCAACAGCCCTGGTACTCTTGTACATTTTAGCTTTTTATATTTACAAATATATATGTTCTTAAAGTAAATATTCATTGTTGTCTAAAAAACTGTCTAAGCACTTCTAGCAAAGCTATACAAATACTTGGTAACTATCTTGGATAGGTAATAGCACTAAAGCATATTGGCTTGTTAGATATTATATTTAGCTCAGCGGTACAAATTCATAAAGTAAACATTTTTCCTTATCAACTGGCATTATGAAGTGATTAGTCCTTATAATTTATATTAAATATGTCTATTACTCTGAAATCTACAAGCTGACACAATTTAAGGAATATCACAATACCATGCATCTATCATTTTCCTTCATGTTTGTTATTATCTATCAGTCATTTCATTGGGCAGTCTCAGAGTTTATTTGATTTGCTCAATTCCAAAATGAACTAAGGCAAAATAACCTTATGAAATTAAAGTGGAGACAGATAGCAGAAGAGAAATTCAGTATTCATAAAACTTGTAGGAAAATAGTTTAATAAGCACATCTTTTAGGACAATCAGGAAAAAAGGTCACACAAGCCCAATATATATTAGATAATACACTGCAGAAAAATGACACGTTCCTTCTACATTTATTATGATAAAAGAAGAATAAAGGTTAATGGATTTGAAGAACTGCATTTCCAAGAGTCTGGCTTTTAATACCAAGTGCCTGGCAAGATACCATTCATTATAAAGGAAACCTGTTGAGATAAATAACTTGCATATTTGTCTAGGAAATAAAGCATTTAAAAGAACAAAACTGTTTTTAGACCTGCTCAGGTAAAACAAAAGAATGCTTAATTTCATTAAAAGGAAAAATAAATTCCAGATGTAGCACTTGACAATCACCCAGGTCTTCGTGTTTCCTCCAATTTCTTCAGGCTATGCGATGCCATTCTCAAGGAGCATGACTGATTCTTCTTAGGCTTCTTGTTGGGCTGCTATTCTGTCTCCAATTTTCAAAATTTGGGTACATCTTTAAGGGATCTGATTCTGTCATATGTGATACAAAAGTGCCAGTCTTCTGCTCAAAGGGTTCTGTTTTCAGCCCAAACCCTAATCAAGAAATGACCTGTGAAGCGGTAACTTAAAATGTCCTTCTCATCACCCACAGCTCACTAAGCAATGATCATAGCCAAATACACATATTCAAGACAGAAGACACTGGCTAGAGAGACATTCTTATCAGGCTAACAGGTATGTAATGGAAGTTTTATCAGGCTAACAGGTATGTATGGAAGTTTTACACCATAAAGTGAGAGAAGCAAAAACAGTCCCAAAATTAGATGAACAAACTTAGTACTTTAAGTTAAATGTAATCACATTAGCAGCAAGTAAGATTAATGTACAAATAATAATAATGGCCCTAAAACAAGGATGTTAGCAACCTCAGCATAGACATTGCAGAGAATTCCTCAATGTGGAATTCAGAATGTGATCAGGCTACATATGGAAGACAGCTAATCCAGACAGGACTGAGACTTCCTAGTGAAGAGGCACAGAATTTCATACCCAAACCCCAGGGCATAGTATTAATAATATCAAAACCCCAGTGGATAGTATTAATAATTGCAGAGATCTGTTTAAATTATTTGAATTCTTTGAATGTTATTTCCTACAAATTCCGTCATTACTTTCATAAAGACCTAAATTAAAGAACCTCTTCCAAGAATTGTCATAAAAAATATCTGGCAGCCAGGCATCGTAGCTCACGCCTGTAATTCCAACACTTTGGGAGGCCGAGGCGGGCGGATCACCCGAGGTCAGGAGTTTGAGACCAGCCTAGCCAACATGGTGAAACCATATCTGTACTAAAAATACAAAAATTAGCTGGGTGTGGTAGCGGGTGTCTGTAATCCCAGCTACTTGGGAGACTGAGGCAGGAGAATTGCTTGAACCCAGGAGGCGGAGGTTGTAGTGAGCCGAGATCTCAGAATTGTACTCCAGCTTGGGCAACAAGAGTCAGACTCCGTCTCAAAAAGAAAAAAAAAAAAAAAAAAAGCTGGCCTAATATCTGGATATTAGTCAAGATTCTGTGCACAAATGAGCCAAACCAGTTAAGTAATATCCATCATAATATTCATTTTTTTCTGAGTGTTCTACAAATTACATTCACACAAAGTGTCTTAACACAACTATGATTTTATTTTATTTTTTTATTTTTATTTTTTTGAGACGGAGTCTCGCTCTGTCGCCCAGGCTGGAGTGCAGTGGCCGGATCTCAGCTCACTGCAAGCTCCGCCTTTCGGGTTCACGCCATTCTCCTGCCTCAGCCTCCCGAGTAGCTGGGACTACAGGCGCCGGCCACCTCGCCCGGCTAGTTTTTTGTATTTTTTAGTAGAGACGGGGTTTCACCGGGTTAGCCAGGATGGTCTCGATCTCCTGACCTTGTGATCTGCCCATCTCGGCCTCCCAGAGTGCTGGGATTACAGGCTTGAGCCACCGCACCCGGCCAGAACTATGATTTTAAATCTAGTACTGTTCAGCCTTTGAAATAAATTATTCCTTCAATTTAAAACCCCGCATGCAGTGACAGTTCCGGAGGTTCTACTTAGGAGGGACTTAATGGAGGCAATCTGATTGGAAGACAGAGAGATTCTAGGGGGTCATGGCATGAAGTGATTTGTCTAGAGGTTAAATACATATATATATATATTGTTTGTTTGTTTGTTTTTGTTTTTGTTTTTGAGATGTAGTCTCATACTGTTGCCCAGGCTGGAGTGCAATGGCGTGATCTCGGCTCACTGCAACCTCCACCTCCCGAGTTCAAACGATTCTCCGGCCTCAGCCTCCCAAGTAGCTGGGATTACAGGCACCCGCCACCATACCCAGCTAATTTTTGTATTTTTAGTAGAGACGAGGTTTCACCCTGTTGGCCAGGCTGGTCTCGAACTCCTGATCTGGTGATTCGCCCACCATGGCCTCCCAAAGTGCTGGGATTACAGGTATGAGCCACTGTGCCCAGTCCCAGACATATTGTTTTTATTAAATTGTATATTATAGAACTGATGAAAATGGCAGTTTTTTTTTTTTTTGTTTTGTTTTTTTTTTTTTTTTTTTGAGACGGAGTCTCGCTCTGCCGCCCAGGCTGGAGTGCAGTGGCCAGATCTCAGCTCACTGCAAGCTCCGCCTCCCGGGTTCATGCCATTCTCCTGAATGGCAGTTTTTTAAAAGTTGTATTTGGATTTTAAATAAGATTGTGAAAATACGACATCCATGATTAGGTGATAACGATGACAACAACAATGATGACCACGACGATAATGATTTTATTGGGAAGTGGCTTTCATCTGGGGATGGGAGGAAGGTGGCTAATGATGCCAACACCTTTCAGGGGTATTCATTCTCTACAGAATAAAGACCAAATTCTTTTTTTTTTTTTTTTGAGGCGGAGTCTCGCTCTGTCGCCCAGACTGGAGTGCAGTGGTGCCATCTCGGCTCACTGCAAGCTCCGCCTCCCGGGTTCACGCCATTCTCCTGCCTCAGCCTCCCAAGTAGCTGGGACTACAGGCGCCCGCCACCTCGCCCGGCTAGTTTTTTGTATTTTTAGTAGAGACGGGGTTTCACCATGTTAGCCAGGATGGTCTCGATCTCCTGACCTCGTGATCCGCCCGTCTCGGCCTCCCAAAGTGCTGGGATTACAGGCTTGAGCCACCGCGCCCGGCCAAGACCAAATTCTTTAGTAAACTGAAGGCCATCCATGATATTATACCAAATATCTTTTCTTTTTTATTTATTTTGAGACAGAATCTCACTTTGTCACCCAGGCTGGAGTGCAGTGGTACAATGTTGACTCACTGCAGCCTCTGCCTCCAGGTCCAAGTGATTCTCTTGCCTCAGACTCCTGAGTACCTGGGATCACAGGTGCCTACCGCCACACCTGGCTAATTTTTGTATTTTTAGTAGAGACAGGGTTTCACCATGTTGGCCAAGCTAGTCTTGAACTCCCGACCTCAGGTGATCCACACGCTTCTGCCTCCCAAAGTGCTGGGATTACAGGCTTGAGCCACCATGCCCAGCCTACCAAATATGTTTTCAGTTTTATCTTTCACTAGTAACTCCTTGTCATTTACTTTTTAGTCCATTACTATTGATCACTAACAGTTCTGCCTGGCCTGCAATATTTTCCCATCTCTCTGTGTCTCTTTATGTGTTCCTTCTGGATCTGAAAAGCTCTTTATCCAATCTCTACCTATAAAAATTAAAGCCATTCGTGAACCCGGGAGGCAGAGCTTGCAGTGAGCTGAGATCCGGCCACTGCACTCCAGCCTGGGCGACAGAGCAAGACTCCGTCTCAAAAAAAAAAAAAAAAAAAAAAAAAAAAAAAAAAAAAATTAAAGCCATTCTCCTATATCAGACTCAAATTTCAACTTTTTCTTTAAACCTAATACGATTTCCTTCAACCAAAATAAATTTTTATCTGTCCTTCCATGGTATTTTATACACTATTATTGCCCTTATGATATTCTTATTTATTTTATTTATTTATTTATTTATTTATTTATTTATTTATTTATTTATTTATTTATTTTGAGACAGAGTTTCTCTCTTCTCGCCCAGGCTGTAGTGCAATGGCTCAATCTCAGCTCATTGCAACCTCCGCCTCTCGGATTCAAGCAATTCCCTGCCTTAGCCTCCCGAGTAGCTGGGACTACAGGGAGTCTGCCACCACGCCCAGCTAAGTTTTTTGTAATTTTAGTAGAGACGGGGTTTCACCACCTTGGTCAGGCTGGTCTTGAACTCTTGACCTCGTGATCCACCTGCCTAGGCCTCCCAAAGTGCTGGGATTATAGGCGTGAGCCACCGTGCCTGGCCCATCATCTTCTATATGATTCTAAGATTCTTGAGAGCAGGGGTAGATCTAATGTCCTTCTCAGAAGAAAATTTAAAATATTCTGAGTGCTTTTCAAATGAACCATAACTTACAGAGTCATAACTTTGCTTTTGAAAAATCTGAGGAATATGGCCGGGCACGATGGCTCATGCCTGTAATCCCAACACTTTGGGAGGCCAAGGCAGGTGGGTCACCTGAGGTCAGGAGTTTGAGACCAGCCTGGCCAACATAGTGAAACCCCATCTCTATAAAATATTTAAAAATTAGCTGGATGTGGCATCGTGCACCTGTAATCCCAGCTACTCAGGACGCTAGCACAGGAGAATCACTTGAATCCAAAAGGCGGAGACTGCAGTGAGCCAAGATCGTGCCACTATACTCCAGCCTGTGTGACAGAGTGAGACCTTGTCTCAAAATAATAAATCAATCAAAAATCTGAAGAATGTATCTTTTAAAATTTTTGCCAGGGGTTATATTCCAGGTGACATCTGAAATTATTAATTTAGTTTCTAATTTTAACAGCTACCTTCTATAATGTCCAAATGAAATGTAAGGGAGGATTACATTATTAGTATGTCTTCTCTCAAGTGATAATTAAAACTGAAAATGTAATTGGTAATTTCTGTCTTCATGTTTGAAATGCCATAAAGTTTCATGGATTAAAGAGCAAATTATTACTAATTAGGGCCTTGCTCAGGCTGCCACTTATTTGGTAGGTAATTTTGAGCAAGTTACTTACACTCTTTGTGCATCCACTTAGCAAATCTGAAATCTAAAATATGGATTATTTGCTTTCCAATTTGCTATAGATATTAGTCATTAAGTGACTGTCAAGAATTATAAGGAAAAAAGGCTGGGCGCGGTGACTCACACCTATAATCCCAGCACTTTGGGAGGCCGAGGCGGGCAGATCACGAGGTCAGGAGATCGAGACCATCCTAGCCAACATGGTGAAACCCCGTCTCTACTAAAAAATACAAAATATTAGCCGGGCGTGGTGGCTGGCGCCTATAGTCCCAGTTACTCAGGAGGCTGAGGCAGGAGAATGGCGTGAACCCAGGAGGTAGTGCTTGCAGTGAGCCGAGATTGCACTCCAGCCTGGTCGACAGAGCGAGACTTCATCTCAAAAACAAACAAACAAACAAAAGAATTATAAGGAAGGAGGAAATCTGACAAGTGAACAGAAATGGTACTTGTTGGGGGTAGGGGAGTTAAAAAACTACTTCTTGGGTACTATGCTCACTACCAGGGTGCCAGGATCCATACTCCAAACCTCAGCATCATGCAATATTCCCATGTAACAAATCTGAACATGTACTCCTTGTATTTAAAATAAAAGTTGAAGGCCGGGCACGGTGGCTCACGCCTGTAATCCCAGCACTTTGGGAGGCCGAGACAGGCAAATCACGAGGTCAGGAGATAAAGACCATCCTGGCTAACATGGTGAAACCCTGTCTCTACTAAAAAATGCAAGAAATGGCCAGGCGCAGTGGCTCAAACCTGTAATCCCAGCACTTTGGGAGGCCAAGACGGGTGGATCACGAGGTCAGGAGATCGAGACCATCCTAGCTAACACGGTGAAACCCCGCCTGTACTAAAAATACAAATAATTAGCCGGGCGAGGTGGCGGGCGCCTGTAGTCCCAGCTACTCGGTAGGCTGAGGCAGGAGAAGGGCCTGAACCCGGGAGGCGGAGCTTGCAGTGAGCTGAGATCCGGCCACTGCACTCCAGCCTGGGCGACAGAGCGAGACTCCGCCTCAAAAAAAAAAAAAAAATAAATAAATAAATAAATAAATAAATAAATAAATAAAAGATAAAATAATAATAATAATAATAAAAGTAAAGGAAACAAACAAGATATTTGTAAAATATAAAGCTTGATTAGCAATTGTATACCTAAGACCAAAATTAATGTAATTCAATTTGTTACTTGGGATTCCTACATTGTTAAATGTAGTATTCAGAAGTGAGAGGGTGTAAAAGTAGTCTTTAATTCAGCAGTTTCATTTTATTTTTATTTTTTCCATGAGTTAACAGGGTAGAAAGAAAAAAATTTTTATTTATTTATTTTTGAGTCAGGGTCTTGCTCTGTCACCCAGGCTGGAGTGCAGTGGTGTGATAACAGTTAACTACAGCCATGACCTCCAGAGCTCAAGGAATCCTCACACCTCAGTCTCCTGAACAGCTGATTTTCTTTTTTTTTTTTACTTTTTGTAGAGATGAGGTCTCACTAGTTGCTCAGGCTGGTCTTGAACTCCTGGGCTCAAGCAATCCTCCTGTCTTGACCTCCCAAAGTGCTGAGATTATAGGCTTGAGCCACTACACCAGGCCTAAACCACCAGATTCACTCCTGAGAATTTATCTGTCAGTACATGTGTTCAAAGACCCATATACACTCTTTTTTTTTTTTTTTTCTTAAAGACAGGGTCTCACTCTGTCGCCCAGACTGGAATGCAATGACACAATTATGGCTCACTGTACCCTTGACCTCCCAGGCTCAAGTGATCCTCCCACCTCAGCCTCCCAAGTAGCTGTGACTACAGGTGCTCATCACCATGCCTGGCTAATTTAAAAAACTTTTTTTTTGTAGAGATGGTATCTCACTATGTTGTTCTGGTGGTCTTGGGCTCAAGAGATCCTCCCACCTTGGCCCCACAAAGTGCTGGGATGACAGGCATGAGCCACCAGGCCTGGTCCTCACACACGTTCACAAAGATAAATGTACATGATGTGCACTGTAGCAAAATGCTGGAAACAACCTAAATGCTCACTCATAAAGAGTGAAATGAATTATGAAACATGCATATAATAAAATATGTAACTAAATAAAAAATGAAGTATATGTACCAAAATGGAATACCAAAAATACATCATTATTCTTCTTCTTCTTATTATTATTATTATTTGAGATGGAGTTTCTCTCTTGTTGCTCAGGGTGGAGTGCAATGGCACGATCTCGGCCCACTGCAACCTCCGCCTCCCAAGTTCAAGCAATTCTCCTGCCTTGGCCTCCCGAGCAGCTGGGATTACAGGCATGTACCACCACATCTGGCTAATTTTGTATTTTTAGTAGAGACAGGGTTTCACCATGTTGGTCAGGCTGGTCTCAAATTCCCAACCTCAGGTGATTCACCCACCTCAGCCTCCCAAAGTGCTGGGATTACAGGCGTGAGCCACCGCACCCAGCCTACCAAAATAAATTATTATTAAAAAGGCATGATGTCAAGCAATGTGGATAGTAGGCTCCCATTTACGTAAACAAAAGGAGGAGAGGAGGATTGCAGTGTTTTGTTTTGGAGTAAGGTTTATTTTTCCCACATATCCATCTATAAACATGTGATGTTATTATCACATTCTGTATAATTTCTTCAATTAAAAAAAGTACAATAAAATCATGTTTACAGATTATTAGAGGCCAGGGGCAGTGCTGTACGCCTATAGTACCATTTATTCAGAAGACTGAGGCAGGAGGATCACTTGAGCCCAGCAGTTCAAGGCTGTGGTGCACTATGATCATGCTTATGAATCATCCCTGCACTCCAGCCTAGGCAATATAGTGAGGTCCCCATCTCTACCAAAAAAAAACTATTAGAATAAAGGACATTGAGTTAACCAAGAGGCTTACAATATAAACAATTGAAATCAAAATTACATATTTTTTCACAATAGCATGTACACCTATAATATTTTATTATTTTGAAAGCACTTACACTAACATTATGCCATTAGAGATTAATGATGGACCAATGAGGCCCAGTGTGGTGGTTTACACCTGAAATCCCAGCACTTTGGGAGGCCAAGGTTGGAGGACTGCTTGAGGATAGAAGTTTGAGACCAGCCTGGTCAACATAGCAAGACTCTGTCTCTATATATAAAGAATAATAATAATAATAATGGACCTATGAGATGGAATTATGGTTATTGCCATTTAATACATTATACAAAACTAAAGCTTATCAAAATTATATAATTTACTCAGAGTTACTCAGATAGGAATTAGGGGAGCTGTACAAGTCTTATTTCTTTTTTTTTTTTTTTTTTTTTTTGAGACGGAGTCTCGCTCTGTCGCCCAGGCTGGAGTGCAGTGGCCGGATCTCAGCTCACTGCAAGCTCCGCCTCCCGGGTTCACGCTATTCTCCTGCCTCAGCCTCCGGAGTAGCTGGGACTACAGGCGCCCACCACCTCGCCCGGCTATGTTTTTTGTATTTTTTGGTAGAGACGGGGTTTCACCGTGTTAGCCAGGATGGTCTCGATCTCCTGATCTCGTGATCCGCCCGTCTCGGCCTACCAAAGTGCTGGGATTACAGGCTTAAGCCACCGCGTCCGGCCACAAGTCTTATTTCTGACTTCTGTGTCTAATCCTCAGGAAAATGGCTGTCCTTCCTTGTAGTGCTGTCCTTGGGGAAGGAAAGGGGCTAACATTTATTGTGCATTTATCATATAATAACAATAGCTAAAATTATTTAGTATAAACCAAATGCCAGCTATCGAGCAAAATGTATTTTGTGCATTTTATTATTTATTTATTCATTTATTTATTTTGAGATAGGAGTCTCGCTCTGTTACCCAGGCTGGAGTGCAGTGGCGTGATCTCAGCTCACTGCAAGCTCCGCCTCCCATAGCTGCAAAGAGAAAGTGCAGGCCCTATGTGAGCAAGGCCCCTGGTCTCATGCCCTCCTCATTCAGTAGGGAAAAGTGTGGTTGGAAGGAGCCCAGAGTGAGAAGTTCTAGAGCCCAGAGCTTGTGTCTAAGGGTGGTACTATGTAACACTCTCCAAATTCAAAGCACAGAGCCCAAGGGCAAGGCGACTGAACAATCAAAAAGAAGGTAAACAGCAAAAGTATAGCATTTGCATATAGTAATGTATGAAGATTTAAGTGAGGAAATATTTCCTGTGAAATGTTTGTAACTAGTTCTTATCACATCTGTGTTACCTCCTGATCCGATGACAAAAATAACGTGCTAAGTCTTGTTTGATACCAGCTTACTTGTGTTAACCTAGTTCTCACTCTGTGGTAGATCTATTTTCAAAGGTGGCCAATATCCCTCCTACATGCTATTTTTACAATATGATGTTAATAGCCATCTCTCCCATGGAATAGTGGGATGTATGTCCCCTCCCACTGAATCTAGGTGAAGCCATGAGACTGCCTCACCAAGAGTATGACAAAAGAAACCTGTGATTTCTAAGGCTAGGTCTTAAAGATGCCTTTTAATTCTGCCACAATTTCTTGGGACTTTTACTGTTGGAACCCAAGTACCGCGCTGCAAGGAAGCCAAGATTCACACAGAGAGGACTTATATAGGTGTTCTAGCCAACACCCTCATGTAGCATTGGTCACCAGATGTGTGACTGAGCAAATTGTAGAAGATTATTGCTGCAGTCATGGAGTCACCTCCAGCCTTCTAGTCACCCCAGCTGATTCCTCATATCCTCACCAAGCCCTACCCAATTGCAGATTAATGAGCAAAACACATGATTATTGTTGTTTGAAGCCACTATGTTTGATGGGGTTTCTTATGTAGCAATAGATAACTGAAACTGTATTTATATATCCTTGCAATAAAAGCTAGGTTTACAGGCTAGTGAACTCAAGGCTATATGTGTCACTAGAAATAGATAATTAGCTCCTTAATATACCATAATCTACCCATATAATAACCCTTTATAAAAACATAAAATGCTAAACTTCTCCAAACCTTGAAGTGAACGAAGCTTAAAGTCCCTATTTATTTCTCTTCTTATTGCTCATATTCAACGTAGCTGATTTAGAAACTGTTTTTTTAAAGCCTCTGGGAACTCTCTGTATTCATCAAGTAGGGTATGAGATGTGATATATTATTTTGTCTTTTTTCCATTTGATTTTTTAATATAGTTTAATTGTATGAATTTCACTTTCATAAACAGTCTTCCTTCTAGAAATGAGTACTTGTCTTGTAGCTTCATATGTTTAAATGGGAAATGTATAAATAATGCTTTTTTTTTTCTATTTTTTGAGATGTAGTCTTGCTCTCTCAGCCAGGCTGGAGTGTAGTGGCGCGATCTCAGCTCACTGCAAGCTCCGCCTCCCGGGTTCACACCATTCTCCTGCCTCAGCCTTCTGAGTAGCTGGGACTACAGGCGCCAGCCACCACGCCCGGCTAATTTATTTTTGTATTTTTAGTAGAGACACGGTTTCACTGTGTTAGCCAGGATGGTCTCAATCTCCTGACCTCGTGATCTGCCCGCCTCTGCCTCCCAAAGTGCTGGAATTATAGGCATGAGCCACTGCGCCCGGCATTTTTTGTTGTTGTTACCTTTTTTTTTCATCAAACCTGTCAGCAGGAAGTAGAAGGATGGATTTTGTAAACCAAAATGCTTTCATCACATTGTAAAAAGTTTCTAGGATATCTCAAAATAGGCTGGGCGTGGTGGTTCATGCCTGCAATCCCAGCACTTTGGGAGGCCAAGGTGGGTGGATTGTTCAAGGCCAGGAGTTCAAGACCAGCCTGGCCAATGTGATGAAACCCCATCTCTACTACAAATACAAAAATTAGCCGGGCATGGTGCCATGTGCCTCTGGTCCCAGCTACTTGGGAGGCTGAGGCAGAAGGATTTCTTGAGCCCAGGAGGTGGAGACGAGAGTGAGCCGAGATCATACTACTGCCCTCCAGCCTGGGCAACAGAGCAAGATCCCATCTCAAAAAAAAAAAAAAATTCTTTTAAAGCCAAGCTAAAAGCATATTAATGCTGTTAAGATTTTCTAAATCTACATAATGCATACAGAAAATCTGAAAAATTCAAAATATTGAAATCCAGAAGAGAAAGTCTAGAGATGGACTCATGTCAACATGTAAAATGAATTTTGACAAAGATGAAAAGGCAATTTAATAGATAAAACATCTTTTCAGCCGGGCACGGTGACTCACACCTGTAATCCCAGCACTTTGGGAGGCCAAGGTGGGTGGATCACCTGAAGTCAGGAGTTCAAGACCAGCCTGACCAACATGGTAAAACCCCATCTTTACTAAAAATACAAAATTAGCTGGTCACGGTGGCACATGCCTATAATCCCAGCTACTTGGGAGCCTGAGGCAAGAGAATCACTTGAACCCAGGAGACGGAGGTTGCAGTGAGCTGAGATCATGCCACTGCACTCCAGCCTGGGCGACAGAGCGAGACGCTGTCTCAAAATAAAATAAAATAAAATAAAATAAAATAAAATAAAATAAAATTAAATAAAGAAAAGATAAGGATATCCACTGGGCACAATGGCTCACACATGTAATCTTGGCACTTTGGGAGGCCGAGGCGGGTAGATAACCTGAGGTCAGGAGTTCAAGTCCAGCCAGACCAACATGGAGAAACCCCATCTCTACTAAAAATACAAAATTACCGGGCGTGGTGGCAGGCGCCTGTAGTCCAAGCTACTTGGGAGGCTGAGGCAGGAGAATCACTTGAACACAGAAGGCGGAGGTTGTGGTGAGCCAAGATCATGCCACTGCACTCCAGCCTGGGCAACAAGAGCGAGATTCCATCTCAAAAAAAAAAAAGGAGAGAAAATATAAGGGTGTCAAATAAGCACATGAAAAGTGTTCAACATAATTAGTCATTAGGGAAATACAAATTAAATCCACAAAGAAGTGTCTCTACACCCTTATTAGAATGACTAAAACAAAAAAATGCCAACATCACATGTTGGCAAGGATGCAGAACAGTAAGAACTCGAATTCATTATTGGAAGGAATGTAAAAGCAACACAGTCACATTGGAAAATAGTTTGACAGTTTCTTATTAAGTTAAATATATACTTACTATATAACTATATAATTCAAAAATTATATTCCTAGGTGCACACCCAAGAGAAATAAAAACATAGTTCACACAAAAAAAAACCCATACAAATTTTTTTTGTTTGTTTTTGAGACGGAGTTTCACTCTTGTTGCCCAGACTGGAGTGCAATGGCGTGATCTCGGCTCACCACAACCTCCACCTCCAGGGTGCAAGCGATTCTCCTGCCTCAGCTTCTCGAGTAGCTGGGATTACAGCCATGCACCACCACGCCCTGTTAATTTTGTATTTTTAGTAGAGACGGGGTTTCTCCATGTTGGTCAGGCTGGTTTCGAAAGCTCGACCTCTGGCGATCTGCCCGCCTCAGCCTTCCAAAGTGTTTTATATAGCAACTTCATTCATCACTGCCCCAACCTGGAAACAACCCAAATGTCCTTCATCTGGTGAATGGCTGAGCAGTGGTGCACCCATACGATGGAATACTACTCAGCAATAAAAAGGAAGAAAATGTTTACACATATAAGAACTTAGAGGGACCTGTTTACAGGCACTATGCTGATTGAAAAAAATCAATTTTAAATGGTTTTATTCTAGGTGATTTCATTCATCTGACATTCTTGGAAAGACAAAACTATGCGGACAGAGAACATATCAGTGGCTACCAGGAACTGAAGGTGGGAGGAGCCTTTGTTTGACTACAGTAGGATTAGCATGAGGGAATGTTTCAGGGAGATAGAACTATTCTCTACCTAGATTGTGGTGATGGTTACATGACTCTAAGTATTTGTCAATACTCATTAAACTATATAAAAAGTGAATTTTAGTATATGTAAATTAAAAAGCAAAATTTAAAAACCAAAATTAATAATGTCAATATATAACTATATTTATTTATTGCCTCTGACTGTCATCCCTTGACTGTCTAAAATAAATTATCCTATACTGTAACTCAAATACTTTTTATAAAATAAAAATTAAAAATATAATATCTTGGCTGGGTGCACTGGCTCACACCTGTAATCCCAGCACTTTGGGAGGCCAAGGCGGGTGGATCACCTGAGGTTAAGAGTTCGAGACCAGCCTGGCCAACATAGTGAAACCCCATCTCTACTAAAAATACAAAAATTGGCCAGGCACGGTGGCATATGTCTGTAGTCCCAGCTACTTGGGGGTCTGAGGCAGAATAGCTTGAATCCCAGAGGCAGAGGTTTCAGCGAGCCGAGACTACACCCCACTGTACTCCAGCCTGGAGGATGAAGTGAGACTCTGTCTCAAAAACAAACAAACAAAACATATATATATATATATATATATATATATATATATATATGCGTGTGTGTGTGTGTGCATATGTGTATGTATATGTATGTATGTAACATCTTGACAAAAATATACAAAGAATGTAATTAATAATAGAAGAAACTGCCAGGTGCAATGGCACAGGCCTGTAGTCCTAGCAACCCAAGTGGCTAAGTCAGGAGGATTGCTTGAGCCCAGGCATTTGTTTATTGTATTCTTGTTTATTTATTTGTTTATTTATTTTTTTGTTTTGAGACAGAGTCTCACTCTGTTGCCCAGATTGGAGTGCAGTGGCATGATCTTGGCTCACTGCAACCTCTGTCTCCCGGGTTCAAGCAATTCTCCTGCCTCAGCCTCCCAAGTAGCTGGGTTTACAGGCACCCACCACTACACCCGGCTAATTATTTTTGTATTTTTAGTAGAGACAGCGTTTCGCCATGTTAGTCAGGCTGGTCTCGAACTCCTGACCTCAGGCGATCCACCCACCTCAGCCTCCCAAAGTGCTGGGATTACAGGCGTGAGCCACCGTGCCCAGCCTGTTGTGTTTTTCTTAGACAGGGTCTCACTGTCGTGCAGGCTGGAGTGCAGTGGCATGATCACCGCTCACTGCAATCTTGAACTCCCCGGCTCAAGCAATCATCTCACCTCAGCCTCCCAAGTAGCTAGGAGTACAGGCACCCACCACCACACCCAGCTAATTTTTGTATTTTTTGTAAAGATGGGGTTTTGCCATGTTGCCCAGGCTGGTCTCAAATTCCTGGACCCCAGGCATTTGAGGCTACAATGCAGAATGACTACACCTGTGAATAACCACTGCACCCTACTGCACTGCCCATAGCCTGGGCAGCACAGAGAGACCCCGACTATTTTTTTTTTTTTTTTTTTGAGACAGAGTGCTAGGATCACAGGCATGAGACACTGTGCCCGATGACCCCAACTCTTAAAAGAAAAATAAAAGAAAGAATGAAAAATCCTTTAAAAATGTAAGCCTGGCCAGGCGCAGTGGCTCACACCTGTAATCCTAGCACTTTGGGAGGCTGAGGCAGGAGGATCACTTGAGCTGAGGAGTTTGAGACCAGCCTGGGCAACATAGTGAAATCTCATCTCTATTTATAATTAAATATATATATATATAAATGTAAGCATATATGTATATATATATAGCCTGTTCAAAAAGATTCTCCATTAACCCATTCATTCTCAGAATTATTTTTCTCAGGACCATCATAGAAACAGCAGAAATAATTGAGGAGCTCCCACTGGAGGCAAAAGGTAACTGAAGGCTTTAGTCTCTCCTGTCAGCAACCACAATGCTGGAAAAATGTTCTTTTAGAGAACACAGAAGTGAAAATGGAATTCAAGCTTTTTTTTTTTTTTTTTTTTTTTTTAAGATGGACTCTTGCTCTGTCGTGCAGGCTGGATTGCAGTGGCACAATCTCAGCTCACTGCAACCTCCACCTCCCGGGTTCAAGTGATTCTCCTGCCTCAGCCTCCCAGGTAGCTGGGATTACAGGTGCCTGCCACCAAGCCCAGCTAATTTTTTTGTATTCGCAGTAGAGATGAGGTTTCACCATGTTGGTCAGGTTGGTCTCGGACTCCTGACCTCAGGTGATCCGCTCACTTCAGTCTCCCAAAGTGCTGGGATTACAGGCGTGAGCCACCATGCCCAGCCAAAGCTATTCTCCTGATGGATTTGAGTAATGAAAATTACTTCAACTCTACTGTAAATACTACAGTTAAATCCAAGTAACTCCATGAGAATAATTATAGATAGCTAGGAGTGACAGAGGAGTTCCTTTAATGGTCACAAATCCCGAAAATTAGAAGAGGAAGACAGTAAATAACAGTGATTACAAAGTGAGGCATTATTAAGACCACATTTTAAATCCCTGAGTTCCAGTTTCCTAGCTATGAACTTGAGTATGTAGCTCAGTTTCTCTAAACCCATGTTTTCTTGTCTAGAAAATGGGAATAATATCTCCTTCACAGGATTGTTGTGAAAACTATGCCTCGCTCAGCACCATGCCTGGCTCACTGTAAATATTTCAGTATTACCACTTGGGAGGTCTCAACGTTTCCACAGCAAAGAATGAAGGAACACGAGCTTGGTGCCATAAATGATACGACACCAATACCCAGAGACCACAGGGAAGGACTGATGAAGAAACAAGAGAATGACACTGAAGTTTTCTGGCACCAATGATAGACAATGATAGTCTTAACAGCTCTTCCAAGTCTCACAGCAATCAGTGCCATGATAATGCCCATCAGAGTTTGTCAGAAAGATGGTAAGGTCCAGATAGATGCTATCAATACATCTTTTCTTCTTTTCTTTTTTGAGACTGTTTTGCTCTGTCACCCAGGCTGGAGTGCAGTGGCTCAATCTCAGCGCACCGCAACCTCTGCCTCTTGGGTTTAAGCGATTCTTCTGTCTCAACCTCCTGAGTATCTGGGATT
The DNA here is from genome assembly GCF_007565055.1 of Rhinopithecus roxellana. Taxonomy (NCBI): domain Eukaryota; kingdom Metazoa; phylum Chordata; class Mammalia; order Primates; family Cercopithecidae; genus Rhinopithecus; species Rhinopithecus roxellana. The sequence continues at coordinate 25,080,864 of NC_044550.1, read as the reverse complement.
ACAGGCACCCACCACCACACCCAGCTGATTTTTGTATTTTTAGTAGAGGCGGGATTTCACCATGTTGGCCAGGCTGGTCTCGAACTCCGGATCTCAGGTGATACTCCCACCTTGGCCTCCCAAAGTGCTGGGATTACAGGCATGAGCCACCGTGCCCAGCCTTCCATGTATCTTATACTTCATAATCTCAGTAAGTACTTGTTTAGCTTTGATTTAAATTCTCTGGCAATGGCCGTAAGAGTCATATGAGTCCTTTAATGTATGTGACATATACAGACAAACTATTTAAAACTTCAGTTGCAAAACAATCATTTCTTTGTCTTTTCTTTTACAAAGTTAGAAAATGAATGAAGAATAAACATGGGCTGATGTCCACGAAATCTGTCTCTCTATTTTAATAACTAATTTGACTTACAAGTTGGAAAAAGTAGGTGAAACTTCTGTAACTTATTTATTCTGGATATAAAATACAGAAAAGATACCCCTTTTCTTACAAGAAGAAGAAAAAAAGGGAAATACCTAATGCCTAAGAAGCCTGAAAAGATGGCGCATTGATAAAGTTATCTCTCCCTTAGCAGAATGAACTTAAAGGTCATTTTTCCTTGTCCTTCTCATTTTTGGAAACCTAGATTTTAAGTACACTGTGTGAAGGTACTGGACCACTTTAGATATTTCACGCTACATCAGTATTTTCCAAAAGCTTTAAAAAAAATCTTTGTTCAACATATGAAGTTGTAAAAAATAACATATATAGCTTGTGATATGCAATTCTAATAATATATGAAATAATTAATGAGAACAGAAATATAGCAAATAAATGCAAACGTGAATGCAATCCTACAGTGACATTTTAGGTATATGCAAATTAGATATTATTTAGGCTCATTATTAGAGGAGTGATCAAAACAAAAATTGATAAATAACCATTTTGTCTAAATAACATGGAAAGGACCCTATAAGTAATTCAAATTTTAAATAGTTTATTGCTTCAAATACCTATACCTGCTAATGGGTAGGGTTTTTGTCCTCTTCATTTCTTTATCTTTGGAGCATAAAACATTACTTTATGATGAATAAATGTCTGTTGAATAAATGAATCCCCACACAGCATAGTTTCATCAAAATCAGTACTTAAATATACTAATTTGCCAGTTACATTTATATTCATCAAAAGCTTTTCTAAAATATTTTAATTTCTAAATTTCCATTATATAATTAATAGTATGACCAATAGATTTGTTGCAAAAATCCACATTAAAATCTTTACTCCTTTGGACTTCTGTGCTTTTTTCAGTTACACTTATTCTGAATTTTTGCATGGTTCAGAAAGAGTAAAACAATTCCAATTTTAATTTAATTCCAATTCAATCCAGAATTGATTTGAAAAAGAATGATTAATGAACATGGAAAAACATGTCCCGGAAACAGTGACACAGTTAAAATACAATGTGAATGGGGCCTAAAACATTTCACCACTTAGTAGAACAACACGGTTATCCCTTCTGTTTTTCTATTTCTAATTTGCTCAAAATCACTTTCAGGCAAATGGTGATTCTGCAGCCAGAGGTTGTCAGTACTTCTGTTCCACCTGACTGGATGAATCAGGTAGACGAGAAGGACCAATAATTCCAGCAACCTATTTCTACATCCTATGCAAATTAATGCACCAATCACTAAAGCAGTGCTACTGTAAGGTCATATAAATGAAAGCCTGAACAGAGGACACCAGTCAATAACTTGAATGTTGCAGCACTATGTCATTTTACACAGTTTTTAATTATGAGTTTCTCTAAATAGAGTGTCTAGTCTGCAAAATAACAATGACCTTCCATACACATTTTTTTCTATAACTATTTTCATACATATTATTTGCTAGATCAATAAAAGTGCTTTACAGAATAAGATTTCATAGAAATGTTTGAGTGCACATATTCTATTTAATAATAAATTAACAAATTTTACTTCCTCAATGTTTATATATAAGTATGCATACACATATATTTAGCCAAACAAATATAAAAATAATTTTTTGCTTAAAATGTGATTTACATTGCAAATAACAATAATTTCACCTTCATTCTTGAATGCATAACTATCACAAATACAGATTTAATGATATCTGCTATCACAATTCTTCCAGAAAATTTAAAAAAAAAGAATAGCTCCAAGTGCATTAAAAATGCGTTGTCATAAAATTAGAGTCCCAGATTCTATAAGGATTTAAAACCCTAACAATTTCTTTGGGATGCAGATTGCCACAAAAACTGTACACACTACTTTTTAGTCATTGCATTAAAAAATGCCCATAAACAAAAGTTGTCCCTAACATAACACCACCTACACATATTAAGATTCAAACGTGGCAAAGACCTTGTTAGGCATCAATTGATTTTACTGTCATGTTTTCATAAATCCTGGAGTCTCTTTTATTTTTCAAAATTTCCACACTGCCAGGGAGAAAGACCATTCTGTTGGGTATTATTTTCCTGCACAGATACTATTCATCAACCAATTTTAGCCCTATTTCTAAATAGGAATCCAATTGTCTTCAGTAAAGAGGTTTCCTATTTGCAGTCAATGGATTATATTCTCACACTCATACACCACCCTGAACACAGCAAGTGTACAATCGCTACTACTGTGATAACCTAAAGTGCTAGTGCTATAGTTTCTGGCAATGGTAGCAGCGGGGAAAAAAATCTAGATACCAAATCACAGATCACAACCAGATGGAATACTCCCTTGTTTTAATATTACCATACAAACAGAAAACAGGGCTTATTCAAACAGTCAAAGAAACGTGCATTCCTCCTTGCTGTGCTGGGGGAAGCTGTTTGTGTCTCTATAGACGTGGAGAGAACAGGAACACATGTTTTCTGTACTACATCGCTAATGCAGGATACAGGGCTGCGGTTGTTGCGTGAAGCTCTGCCCGAAAGTTGAGAAATGGTGAGTAACCTCTAGACAAGGTTCCTGCTCTCCTATGGGTGGAAGTAAATGCTTCCAGCAATCCTTCTCAAGGTCCTCAGGGAGTTTGGGTCTGGGGTACATTTCCCCCTAGGGGCACCCTGGTTTCTTCTAACGGTATAGCTCTGCAGTGGGTCATGTGACGGCTGGGTGTGTGCCCCTGTGCGGTGTGGGAGGGATGAGTTTGCGGGGTGCGTGTGTGTGAGTGTGTGAGCGTTCAGAAGTTACAAGTCTGGTTTTGGAAGACGTGTATTTTTCAAGGGCTATCTGCGTGTGTGTCTGTATGTGTGTCTGTGTGTGAAGTGAGACTGAGAAAAGAGGTTTAGAGAATGATCCTGGGCCGAGCGATGTAGCCAAGTCGGCTCGTGTCGGCCCCGCTCCTTGGGGAGCCTCTGCATTGGGGTTGAGGTCCCCGCCCTTGGGGGACGCGAGGACAATGGGGTGCCGGCGCCCCTCCCGCACTTTGTGCACCCACCTGACGAATCCGCGGCGGGTTCGGCGGGGTGGAGGCCCCGCCTTCCGGGGCAGGGGAGGTGGGAGAAGCCATCTTCCTGCGGCTCCGGGTTTCTTCCTCCTGTCACGCCCGGGTCTCCCGCGTCTCCTCGGTCTCCTCAGCGTCGGGCCTGCGGCCCGCGCCCTCCCGGAGACTCCGCAGCCGCCGCGCCCCGCGGACCCGCCCCGGCTCCTGCGCGGTAGAGTGGAAGGGGCCGCTGTGTCCTCTGCTCGCCCAGCAGGAGTCCCTTCCCGCGCCACCTACATCCCGGCCGGCGGACTGCGGGCCGCGGCGGGCCGGGGTCGGACGCGACCTTGGCCGCGGGGCTGGGCCGGCAGCTGCCCCTTCCCAGCGCCGCGCCCGGCGCGTGTGGTCTGAACGTGCGAGCGGCTGGGCTTATTCTAGTGGCGGCGCCGGGAGAAAGGAGGCTGCTTCCCTAGCCGCTGCCGCTATCGCCAGGAGAGCGATGAGCTCATGGACAGCTCCCAGAAATATGTCTATATGCACCACTGACTGCCGGAGTTCGGGAGGTGGGTGGGGAGAAGGAGGCTCCTCCGCGGGCGCTCCCGCATCACTGGCGGACGTTCCCTTGGGAGGCCCCTGGCGTTTGGGGCGCGTCCAGCTCTTCTCTGCCCATCTCCACACTCACTCTCGGTTCTTTCCATTCATGTCATACACACTTTTCCTATCCGCACTCACTCTCCCCTGGCGTTGTGCTAAGGCACCCACCCACCCACCTCTAGCCTCCACGCGCACACATTCTTTGTTCTGCCAACTACTCCCTATTGATAAGGGGGCAATTCATTTACGGAGTGAATGTGGTGTGAACTGCCACTGGGACCTCAACCCCTGTCGGATGTGGGCTGATGGATGAAGTGTCCCAAGCGGTGTGTCCTTCACGCTTTGGGCGTTTCCCCCTCTCTCGAGATCCAACCTCTTCCCTTCCCACCTTCTTCACTATGAGAAACATCTTCCAGCTACGTTCCAGGGTAGGGACTTGGCCCCATCCCTCACGAAGGGAGAGAGCACCTCTTTTGTAGCTCTGGGAAGAACTTAAAAGACGGACCAGGGTTTGCACACCTTTGCTCAAGGATTTGTGGCAGGAGTCATAAATCCCGCACAGGGGCCGATCTTGTTTGCCTCACTATTTCGCAGGGGTATAGAGCTTCCATGGATTTGCAAACCACCTTCCAAACCTGATTACTGTCTTTCTTCATTGGCTCAGCTGTCCCATCGAGGTGGAATTATGACTTTTTACAGATAAAATGACCTTCCTGAGATTGTTCCCTTTCTCAGGCATCATCAATTTCCCTTTCTTATAGATTTCCTTAGAAATATACACCTACCTTCAAAAACAAAACAAAGCAAAACTTTCCTTTACAGCAGCCTCCTTTCCCTAAGCTAGTGTTCCAGTTCTGTACGTCTCTTTTCAGCAAGAGCCTTTACAAAGTTTCAATATCTCCTGTTCCTCTCTTCACGTCCTCTATTGAACGTAATCCCTTCAGGCTTTCCTCCACCTGCATCATCAAACTTTCTCCTGGCAAGGTTCCCAATGACCTCCATCCTGCTAAATCTAGTGATCAATTCTCAGTCCTCCTTTGGCTTGACCTCTAAATGTTAAAAAAAAAAAAAAAAAAAAAAAAAAAAAAAAAAAAAAAAAAAAAAAAAAAAAAAAAAAAGAAAGAAAGAAAAGAGAAGAGAAAAGGAAAGAAAAGAGAAAGAAAGAAAAGGAAAGAAGGCTGGGCGCGGTGGCTCAAGCCTGTAATCCCAGCACTTTGGGAGGCCGAGACGGGCGGATCACGAGGTCAGGAGATCGAGACCATCCTGGCTAACACGGTGAAACCCAGTCTCTACTGAAAAATACAAAAAACTAGCCGGGCGAGGTGGCGGGCGCCTGTAGTCTCAGCTACTCGGGAGGCTGAGGCAGGAGAATGGCGTAAACCCAGGAGGCGGAGCTTGCAGTGAGCTGAGATCCGGCCACTGCACTCCAGCCTGGGCGACAGAGGGAGACTCCGTCTCAAAAAAAAAAAAAAAAAAAAAAAGAAAAGGAAAGAAAGCTAGCCCCCGGCCACGGTGGCTCACGCCTGTAATCCCAGCACTTTGGGAGGCTAAGGCGGGAGGATCAACTGAGGTTGGGAGTTCGAGACCAGCCTGGCCAACATGGAGAAACCCCATCTCTACTAAAAATACAATTATAGGTGGGCGTGGTGGTGCATCCCTGTAATCCCAGCTACTCGGGAGGAAAATCACTTTTTTTTTTTTTTTTTTTTTTGAGACGTAGTTTCACTCTTGTTGCCCAGGCTGGAGTGCAATGGCTCGATCTCGGCTCACCTCAACCTCCGCCTCCTGGGTTCAAGCAGTTCTCCTGCCTCAGCCTCCCGAGTAGCTGGGATTACAGGCATGCACCACCACACCCACCTAATTTTGTATTTTTAGTAGAAATGGAGTTTCTCCATGTTGATCAGGCTGGTCTCGAACTCCTGACCTCAGGTGATCCGCCCACCTCGGCCTCCCAAAGTGCTAGGCTTACAGGCATGAGCCACTTCTCCCAGCTTAATTTTTGTATTTTTAGTGGAGACAAGGTTTCACCATATTGGCCAGGCTGGTCTCGAACTCCTGACCTTGTTATCCTCCCGCCTCGGCCTCCCAAAGTGCTGGGATTACAGGTGTGAACTGCCGTGCCCGGCTAAAAGTTTTTTCATCTCTTCAGGCGTTCCTCCAAGTCTCCCAATGTGACCATTTTTATTGGGGCAGTATAGCTTGACGGTTAAGACGGTGAACTGACGTCAATAACTAGCACTGAGATGCTATCTACTTAACATTTCTAAAGGCCGAGCGTAGTGGCTCACACCTGTAATCCCAGCACTTTGGGAGGCCAAGGCGGGTGGATCAAAAGGTCAAGAGATCGAGACCACCCTGACCAACATGGTGAAACCCCGTCTCTACTAAAAATACAAAAATTAGCCAGGCCTGATGGCGTGTGCCTGTGATCTCAGCTACTCTGGAGGCTGAGGCAGGAGAAACGCTTGAACCCGGGAGGCGGAGGTTGCAGTGAGCCGGGATTATGCCATTGCACTCCAGCCTGGCAACAGAGGGAGACTCCGTCTCAAAAAAAAAAAAAAAAAAAGGTTTCCTTACCTGTGAAAGGGTTTCCTTACCTGTGAAAGGGAAATAATATTACTTACTTTGTAGGATCATTGTGAATAGTAAATGAGATAATGTACATAGACATTGTAAATTTTCAATGTAAATACTTAATAATGTAGTCATGACTACAATATTATGTAATATTTTGTAATGATATATTACATAGATATCATGTAATGGTATCTACCTAAAAAAAGGAGACTGAAGATAAAGGTGGTTAAAAAAGAAAACCTTTGGCAGGGCGCAGTGGCTCACGCCTGTAATCCCAGCACTTTGGGAGGCCGAGGCAGGTGGATCACGAGGTCAGGAGATAGAGACCATCCTGGCTAACACGGTGAAACCACGTCTCTACTAAAAATACAAAAAATTAGCCAGGCGAGGTGGCGGGCGCCTGTAGTCCCAGCTACTCCGGAAGCTGAGGCAGGAGAATGGCGTGAACCCGGGAGGCGGAGCTTGCAGTGAGACAAGGTCGTGCCACTGCACTGCAGCGTGAGCAAGAGAGCGAGACTCCATCTCAAAAATAAAAAAAGAAAAGAAAACCTTTATATCATATCAGAAAATCAAGAAAAACTTAGCGAGGCAAGTAAGTCCCGGTAATACTGCTATGGCTCCTGAGTGTTCTGTATCATAACTGGGCATACAGAAATCTAAATTTATGGTCTTCAATCTCTCCAGTCCTGGGGTACATAATCCAAATTAAAGAAAAAATGAAGGCCGGGCGCGGTGGCTCAAGCCTGTAATCCCAGCACTTTGGGAGGCCGAGACGGGAGGATCACGAGGTCAGGAGATCGAGACCATCCTGGTCTACACGGTGAAACCCCGTCTCTACTAAAAAATACAAAAAACTAGCCGGGCGAGGTGGCGGCGCCTGTAGTCCCAGTTACTCGGGAGGCTGAGGCAGGAGAATGGCGTGAACCCGGGAGGCGGAGCTTGCAGTGAGCTGAGATCCGGCCACTGCACTCCAGCCTGGGTGGCAGAGCAAGACTCCGTCTCAAAAAAAAAAAAAAAAAAAAAAAAAAAAAAAAAAAAAAAAGAAAAAATGAACATGACAATAAAAGAATTAACATTTTAAATAAATAAATAATAGGTTGATATAGAGACAGATGTCGAGATTGATAGATATGGATAGAGACATGATGCAATATTATAAGTAGGAAAGTATTCTCTTTTTTCTTTTTTTTTTTTGTTTTTGTTTTTGTTTTTGTTTTGAGACGGAGTCTCCCTCTGTCACCCAGGCTGGAGTGCAGTGGCCGGATCTCAGCTCACTGCAAGCTCCGCCTCCCGGGTTTATGCCATTCTCCTGCCTCAGCCTCCCAAGTAGCTGGGACTACAGGTGCCCGCCAACTCGCCCGGCTAGTTTTTTGTATTTTTTAGTAGAGACGGGGTTTCGCCGTGTTAGCTAGGTTGGTCTCGATCTCCTGACCTCGCGATCCACCCGTCTCAGCCTCCCAAAGTGCTGGGATTACAGGCTTGAGCCACCGCGCCCGGCCTTTTTTTTTTTTTTTTTTTTTGAGACGGAGTCTCGCTCTGTCACCCAGGCTGGAGTGCTGTGGCCGGATCTCAGCTCACTGCAAGCTCCGCCTCCCAGGTTCACGCCATTCTCCTGTCTCAGCCTCCCGGGTAGCTGGGACTACAGGCGCCGCCACGTCGCCCGGCTAGTTTTTTGTAGTTTTTTTTGAGTAGAGACGGGGTTTCACCGTGTTAGCCAGGATGGTCTCGATCTCCTGACCTCGTGATCCGCCCGTCTCGGCCTCCCAAAGTGCTGGGATTACAGGCTTGAGCCACCGTGCCCGGCCTTATTATATTATTATAATCACTGCCTTGTATATACTTCAACTTGCCTCTTTCTTCTTCTGCCATGCTCACCTGGCAAAATGAAATCTGTTATATCCAGTGTTCCATCTACTCTAAGCCTGCACCCATGCAATGTATACCTGGAGAAAAATACTGAGAGGTCTCAGTGTTGCTGGATACTAATTGTAAGTGGGCCTTGTTGGTGTGTGGTAATCCTTCATCTTTCCTTAATAAATTAATTCTCCCACTTTCCAAGCCAATCATTAGCACATTAACAACTCTCTCCTCAAACTTCCAGTGCTACCCCTGAATTTTTTTTTTTTTTTTTTTTTTGAGACAGGGTCTCACTCTGTGGTTGCCCAGACTGAAGTGCAGTGGAGCAGAGTAGACTCACTGCAGCCTCCACTTCCTGGGTTCAAGCAATTCACATGCCTCAGCCTCTGGGGTAGCTGGAATCACAGGTGCATGTGACCATGCCTGGCTAATTTTTGTATTTTTAGTAGAGATGGGGTTTCACCATGTTGGCCAGACTGGTCTCGAACTCCTGACCTCAAGCAGTCAACCTACTATGGCCTCCCAAAATGCTAGGATTATAAGTGTGAGCCACCACTCCTGGCCTGGATTCTTCATTCTCAACTGATGACCTTGTTATTTCACCAGGAAAACAGAAGGAATGAAAGGGAGCTTCCACATAGTTTCATCACCATTATATTCATCTGCCCATATGCTGAATGATGCCTTTTATCTTCTTACCATGAATGAATTGTGCATGCTCTTATGAGAGGCCAAGCCCTCCACTTGGGCACTTGATCAGATCTCCTCAAATTTACTTGTGAACGTCATTCTTTTTTTTTTTTTTTTTTTTTGAGACGGACTCTCGCTCTGTCGCCCAGGCTGGAGTGCAGTGGTGTGATCTCGGCTGACTGTAAGCTCTGCCTCCCAGGTTCACGCCATTCTCCTGCCTCAGCCTCCCAAGTAGCTGGGACTACAGGTGCCCGCCACCATGCCCAGCTAATTTTTTGCATTTTTAGTACAGACGGGGTTTCACCATGTTAGCCAGGATGGTCTCGATCTCCTGACCTCATGATCCGCCCGCCTCGACCTCCCAAAGTGCTGGGATTACAGGCGTGAGCCACCGCGCCGGCGTGAAGTTCATTCTTTTTTTTTTTTTTTTTTTTTTTTTTTTGAGACGGAGTCTCGCTCTGTCGCCGGGGCTGGAGTGCAGTGGCCGGATCTCAGCTCACTGCAAGCTCCGCCTCCCGGATTTACGCCATTCTCCTGCCTCAGCCTCCGGAGTAGCTGGGACTACAGGTGCCCACCACCTCGCACGGCTAGATTTTTGTATTTTTTTAGTAGAGACGGGGTTTCACCGTGTTAGCCAGGATGGTCTCGATCTCCTGACCTCGTGATCCGCCCGTCTCGGCCTCCCAAAGTGCTGGGATTACAGGCTTGAGCCACCGCGCCCGGCTGAAGTTCATTCTTATAAGTACTCTCCCTCCTCTCTCTCTCTCTGGCTCTCACTTTCCCCTGTATCATCTATTTTCCCTCTCTACTGGCTCATTCCCATAAACATACATCCCCATCCTTCTGTAATTCCATGCTTCTGTTCCACGTGTAGAAAATTTTTTCTGAAATGTCTGTACTTGCTATTTCTGCCTTAAATCCACTCCCTTCAGGTTCCCTCCTAACCATTTCACCAAAACTATTCTTGTCAAGGTTGCCACTCATCTCCATGTTGTCATATACTTTGGTCTATTTTGTTTTGAATTTTTTTTATTTGTATAAATTTATGAGGGTACAAGTGCAATTTTGTTACATGCGAACATTGCGTAATTGTCAATTCAGGGTTGTTAGGGTATGCATCACCCAAATAATGTACACTGTACCCATTAAATTACTTCTCATCCTCCAGCCCCCTCCCACCCCCTCACCCTTCAAAATCTCCATTGTCTACCATTCTACTCTCTACACTTATGTATACACTTTGTTTTTTTGTTTTTTGTTTTTTTGTGACGGAGTCTCGCCCTGTTGCCCAGGCTGGAGTGCAGTGGTGCAATCTCGACTCACTGCAAGCTCCACTTCCCGGGTTCACACCATTCTCCTGCCTCAGCCTCCCGAGTAGCTGGGACTACAGGCACCCACCGCCACACCCAGCTAATATTTTTGTATATTTTAGTAGAGGTGGGGCTTCACCATGTTAGCCAGGATGGTCTCGATCTCCTGACCTTGTGATCTGCCCGCCTCGGCCTCCCAAAGTTCTGGGATAGGTATACACATTTTTAAGCACCCACTTATGGGTGGGGACACGCAATACTTGTCTTTCTGTGTCTGGCTTGTTTCACTTAACGTAATGACCTCCAGTTCCATCTTTGTTGCTTTGGTCAATTTTGGTCAGTTCTTGTCTGACTTATCTTCAAAAAAAGTTTCTTTGACATAAATTTCTTCACTTGACTTCCAGGACTCCACACACTGTCTTCGTTTTCCTTCTGCCCCATGGGCTGCTTTTTAAAAATCCATAATCCCAGGCCGGGCGCGGTGGCTCAAGCCTGTAATCCCAGCACTTTGGGAGGCTGAGACGGGCGGATCACGAGGTCAGGAGATCGAGACCATCCTGGCTAACACGGCGAAACCCCGTCTCTACTAAAAAATACAAAAAAATTAGCTGGGCGAGGTGGCGGGCACCTGTAGTCCCAGCTACTCGGGAGGCTGAGGCAGGAGAATGGCATAAACCCGGGAGGCGGAGCTTGCAGTGAGCTGAGATCCGGCCACTGCACTCCAGCCTGGGCGACAGAGCGAGACTCCGTCTCAAAAAAAAAAAAAAAAAAAAATCCATAATCCCAGCCCTTGGACCCCCTTTTCTCTGTCTATGCTGACTCCATAGCTTATCCCACACATTCCCATGATTTTCGTTTGTTTGTTTGTTTGTTTGTTTGTTTGTTTGTTTTTGAGATGGAGTTTCACTATTATTGCCCAGGCTGGAATGCAATGGCGCGATCTCAGCTCACTGCCACCTCCCCCTCCCAGGTTCAAGCTATTCTCCTACCTCAGCCTCTGTAGTAGCTGGGATTACAGGCATGTGCCACCACGTCCGGCTAATTTTGTATTTTTAGTAGAGACAGGGTTTCTCCATGTTGGTCAGGCTGGTTTGGAACTCACAGGTGATCTGGCCACCTTGGCCTCCCAAAGTGCTGGGATTACAGGCGTGAGCCACCATGCCCGGCCTTTTCCACGATTTTAAATAGCATCTATAGCTGACAACTCCCACATCAGATGTCTGTCCCTGCAGCTTCCCCTTTTGCCAACTGACTGCTCTCCATCTCCACCTAGATATCTGGGAAGCATCTCAGACTAAGCATGTATAAAGCTAAATATGTACTACTCCTTTAGCAGCCTTCTCCATCCCAATAAATAGCAACTGCATCCTTCCAGGTGCTCACCCCAAAACTTTGGAGTCATCCTTGACTATTCTCTCTCATACACATATCCAGTCCATCAGAAAATTCTGTTGGCCAAGTCTTCCAAGTTTGCCCAGAACCTATTTCCCAGTCATACCATTGCTGCTTAGAAAAGTGCAAGCCAGCCGGGCGCGGTGGCTCAAGCCTGTAATCCCAGCACTTTGGGAGGCCGAGACGGGCGGATCACGAGGTCAGGAGATCAAGACCATCCTGGCTAACATGGTGAAACCCCGTCTCTACTAAAAATACAAAAAACTAGCCGGGCGACCTGGCGGGCGCCTGTAGTCCCAGCTACTCGGGAGGCTGAGGCAGGAGAATGGCGTGAACCCGGGAGGCGGAGCTTGCAGTGAGCTGAGATCTGGCCACTACACTCCAGCCTGGGTGACAGAGCGAGACTCCGTCTCAAAAAAAAAAAAAAAAAAAAAGAAAGAAAAGTGCAAGCCACCAGTCCCCTCTTTCTTGGATTATTGTAATAGTTGCCTATAACTCTAACACCTATTCTTAGCAGGTCATTGAAAATTATCTACAGATATAAACCCAATCATTTCATATCTCTCCCTAAAATCCTCTAATGGGATGGACACAGTGGCTTACATCTGTAATCCCAGTATTTTGGAGGCTGAGGCAGGTGGATTGCTTGAGGCCAGGAGTTGACTAGCCCAGGCAACATGGCAAAACCTCATCTCTACAAAAAATACAAAAATTGGTCGGGTGCGGTGACTCACACCTGTAATCCCAGCACTTTGGGAGGCCATGGCAGGTGATCACAAGGTCAAGAGTTTGAGATCAGCCTGGCCAATATGGTGAAACTCCATCTATACTAAAAATACAAAAATTGGGCCAGGCACGGTGGCTCACACCTGTAATCCCAGCACTTTGGGAGGCCAAGGCAGATGGATCACAAGGTCAGGAGTTCAAGACCAGCTTGGCCAACATAGTGAAACCCTCTCTATACTAAAAATACAAAAAATTAGCCAGACGTGGTGGCAGAAGCCTTTAATCCCAGTTACTCAGGTGGCTGCTACGGGAGAATCACTTGAACCTGGGAGGCAGATGTTGCAGTGAGCTAAGATCATGCCATTGCACTCCAGCCCAGGTGACAGTGCAAGACTTTGTCTCCAACAAAGAAACAAACAACAACAACAAAATTAGCTGGGCATAGTGGCAAGCACCTGCAGTCCCAGCTACTCGGGAGGCTGAGGCAGGAGAATTGCTTGAACCCAGGAAGCGGAGGTTGCAGGGAGCCGAGAATGTGCCACTGCTCTCCAGGCTGGGTAACAGAGTGAGACTCTGTCTAAAAAAGAAAAAAAAACAAAAAACAAAAATTAGCCAGGCATAGTGGCACACACTTGTAGTCCCAGCTACTTGGGGGGCTGAGGCAGAAGGATCACTTGAACCAGTGAGATCAAGACTGCAGTGAGCTGAGATCGTGCCACTGCACTTCACCCTGAGTGATAGTGCCTAATATATGAGAGATTTAAAATACAATGCAACCCTTCTCTGTCATGTATCCTACCTATGTATCCATCTACACAAATTCTCAAACCTGCTCCATCCTCTTCATTCCCAGCCTAGATGGAGATTCTTACCATCAACCAAATCACTCAAGCTAGAAACTTTAGTGTCATCCTAGACCTCTCTACATCTCTCAGGTTCTATAATGACTCACCACATCCAGTGAACTCTAATATGGTAATCTCCGCTTCCTTTTTTTCTGTATCCTTGGCTTTAGTCAAGGCTTTCAGCCACTCTTTCGGTGTTTTGTTTAGTTTCTTAATAATGACCCCTCAGAGTTCTTCCTATCCTGGAACATCCAGCATAATTCAGCCAGAGTAACTTACTTTTTAAAACCTCTCCTGTTTAAACAGCCCTGATGGCTTTCTATTGCTTCAGGATAAAATCTGCATCCCTTTGCTTTGAAATAAAAGCCCTTCTAAATATTGATACACTTTTTGCATTAGGGAAGATAGTCCTAAGACTGATAGTTATTTAAAAATTTAAAAGGCTGGGTGCGGTGGCTCATGCCTGTAATCCCAGCGCTTTGGGGGGCTGAGGCGGAAGGGTCACCTGAAGTCAGGAGTTTGAGACCAGCCTGACCAACATGGGTTGACCAACATGAAGAAATCCCGTCTCTACTAAAAATACAAAATTAGCTGGGTGTGGTGGTGCATGCCTGTAATCCCAGCTACTCAGGAGGCTGAGGCAGGAGAATCGCTTGAACCTGGGAGGCGGAGGTTGCAGTGAGCCGAGATTGCGCCATTGCACTCCAGCCTGGGCAAGAAGAGTGAAACTCCCTCTCAAAAAAATTATAATAATAATGACCGGGCACAGTGGCTCACGCCTGTAATCCCAGCACTTTGGGAGGCCGAGGCGGGTGGATCACGAGGTCAGGAGTTCAAGATCAGCCTGGCCAACATGGTGAAACCCCATCTCTACTAAAAACTACAAAAATTAGCCCAGCGTGGTGGCAGGCGCCTGTGGTTCCAGCTACACAGGAGGCTGAGGCAGAAGAATCACTTGAACCCGGGAGGTGGAGGTTGCAGTGAGCCATGGTCGTGTCACTGCACTTCAGCCTGGGTGACAGGGCGAGACTCTGTCTCAAAAAAAAAAATACAAAAATTAGCAGGGCGTGGTGGTACATGCCTGAAATCCCAGGTACTTGGGAGGCTGAGGCAGGAGAATCACTTGAATCTGGGAGACGGAGGTTGCAGTGAGCTGAGATCAGGCCTCTGCACTCCAGCCTGGGTGACAGAACAAGACCCTGTCTCAAAAAAATTAACTAATTAATTAATAATAATAATAATATAAAAATTAGCCGAGCATAGTGGTGGGTGCCCGTAATCCCAGCTACTCAGAAGGCTGAGGCAGGAGAATCACTTGAACCCAGGCGGCGAAGGTTGCAGTGAGCCAAGACCTCGCTATTGTACTCTAGCCTGGGTGACAGAGTGAGACTCTGTCTCAAAAAAAAAATAAAAAATTAAAGAGGCTGGGTGTAAGGACTCAAGCCTGTAGTTGTAACACTGTGAGAGTCTGAGGCAGGAGCATCACTTGAGGCCAAGAGTTTGAGACCGCCCTAGGCAACATAGTGAGGCCTCACCTCTATTAAACATAAAAAATATTAGCTAGTGGGGTACGGTGGCTCACACCTGTAATCCAGCACTTTGGCAGGCCGATGAGGGTGCATCACCTAGGGTCAGTAGTTCAAGACCAGCCGGGCCAACATAGTGAAACCCTGTCTCTACTAAAAATACAAAAAAATTACCCGGGTGTAGTGGCAGCTACCTGTAATTCCAGCTACTCAGGAACCTGGGAGGCCAGAACCTGGAAGGTGGAAGTTGTAATAAGCTGAGATCGCGCTATTGCACTCCAGCCTGGGTGACAGGAGGGACACTCCGTATCAAAAAAACAATTAGCTGAGTGTGATGGTGCTTGCCTCCTGCTCCTAGCTATGCAGGAGGCTAAGACTGAAGGATCGCTTGAGCCCGGGAGGTTGAGGCTGCAGTGAGCTATGATCACCACTGCACTCCAGCCTTGGCAACAAAGCCAGACTCTGTCACCAAAAAAAAAAAAAAAAAAAAAAAAAAAATGGCCGAGGGTGGTGGCTCACGACTGTAATCCCAGCATTTTGGGAGGCCAAGGGGGTGAATCACCTGAGGTCAGGAGTTGGAGACCAGCCTGGCCAATATGGCGAAACCTTGTCTCTGCTAAAAATGCAAAAATTATCTGGGCTTGGTGGCACGTGATTGTAATCCGAGCTACTCGGAAGGCTGAGACAGGAGAATCACGTGAACCCAGGAGTTGAAGGCTGCAATGACCTGAGACGCTGCCACTGCACTCTAACCTCTGCAACAGGGTGAGACTCTGTCTCAACAAATAAAAAGAAATTTTATGGTTATATGTAGAATAATCTTTCAACATTTCTTCTTTCTTTCTTTCTTCCTTTTTTTTTTTTTTTTTTTTTTTTGAGACAGAGTTTTGCTCTTCTTGCCCAGGCTGGAGTGCAATGGTGCATTCTTGGCTTACTGAAACCTCTACCTCACCATGTTGACCAGGCTGGTCTACATGGTGGCCATGCACCCTAGCAAAGATTTTCATTGTAGCACTGGTTATAATAGATAAAACATAAATAAACAATAACAATCTGGAAGTCAGCTAAATATTCTAAAAGAGAGGATTGAGTACGTACATTATGAAGCTTCCACATATTGGGATGTTTTATAGAATGCTATTCAACCATTCAAATAATATTTTAAGCAAATGTTACTGGTTCTGTTGTTTGTATAATAAAATTGTTTCGGCCGGGCACGGTGGCTCAAGCCTGTAATCCCAGCACTTTGGGAGGCCGAGACGGGTGGATCACGAGGTCAGGAGATCGAGACGATCCTGGCCTGCACGGTGAAACCCCGTCTCTACTAAAAAATACAAAAAACTAGCCGGGCGAGATGGCGGGCGCCTGTAGTTCCAGCTACTCGGGAGGCTGAGGCAGGAGAATGGTGTAAACCCGGGAGGCGGAGCTTGCAGTGAGCCAAGATCCGGCCACTGCACTCCAGCCTGGGCGACAAAGCGAGACTCCATCTCAAAAAAAAAAAAAAAATTGTTTCAAGCTATCAGTTCCCCCAACACAGGCCCCACTTTGATGACATTTCCAATCTTTTCCATAACTGGCCTTTTGAGCTGGTTTCCTTCTGCTGTTCATTCGTGCTGTGTTCCTGCCATTCTCCCTCCTCAGAAACCATTCTTGCCTGTGACTCTGGCCTTACATATCCTGGATTCCATCTGCCTAGAACGCATTCACCTATCTTCTTCACCTGACTAGCATCTGTGCAAAATTGAAAGGGGTAATAAATCTCTCTTTTTTTTAAAGTAATGTTTATGTATTTGTTATTATCATTTTTGAGATGGAATCTTGCACTGTCACCCAGGCTGGAGTACAGTGGCACGATCTTGGTTCACTGCAACCTCCACCTCCCGGGTTCAAGTGATTCTCCTGCATTATTAGCCTCCCGAGTAGCTGGATTACAGGCACCCGCCACCACACCCAGCTAATTTTTTGTGTTTTTGTAAAGACGGCATTTCACCATGTTGGCCAGGCTGGTGTTGAACTCCTCACCTTGTGACTGGCCCGCCTCAACCTCCCAAAGTACTGGGATTACAGGCGTGAGCCACTGCGTCTGGCCTATTCATTTATTTTTGAGACAGAGTCTTGCTCTTGTCGCCCAGACTGGAATGCAATGGCACAATCTCAGCTCACTGCAACCTCTGCCTCCCGGGATCAAGCGATTCTCCTGCTTCAGCCTCCTGAGTAGCTGGGATTACAGGAACCCACCACCACGCCCGGCTAATTTTTGTATTTTTAGTAGAGACGGGGTTTCGCCATGTTGGCCAGGCTGATCTTGAACTCCTGACCTCGTGATCTGCCTGCCTCAGCCTCCCTAAGTGCTGGGATTACAGGCGTGAGCCACCCCGCCCGACTGGGTAATAAATTTCTTTTTTTTTTTTTTTTTTTGAGATGGAGTCTCGCTCTGTCGCCCGGGCTGGAGTGCAGTCGCCGGATCTCAGCTCACTGCAAGCTCCGCCTCCCGGGTTCCTGCCATTCTCCTGCCTCAGCCTCCCAAGTAGCTGGGACTACAGGCGCCCGCCACCTCGCCTGGCTAGATTTTTGTATTTTTTAATAGAGACGGGGTTTCACCATGTTAGCCAGGATGGTCTCGAACTCCTGACCTCGTGATCCGCCCGTCTCGGCCTCCCAAAGTGCTGGGATTACAGGCTTGAGCCACCGCGCCCGGCCTATAAATTTCTTTTTTTTTTTTTTTTTTTTTGAGACGGAGTCTCGCTCTGTCGCCCAGACTGGAGTGCGGTGGCCAGATCTCAGCTCACTGCAAGCTCCGCCTCCTGGGTTTACACCATTCTCCTGCCTCAGCCTCCCGAGTAGCTGGGACTACAGGCGCCCGCCACCTCGCCTGGCTAGTTTTTTGTATTTTTTAGTAGAGACTGGGTTTCACCGTGTTAGCCAGGATGGTCTCGATCTCCTGACCTCGTGATCCGCCCGTCTTGGCCTCCCAAAGTGCTGGGATTACAGGCTTGAGCCACCGCGCCCGGCCCTGGGTAATAAATTTCTAAAGAGAGTTGGGCCCACTCCAGGTCGGGCACGGTGGCTCACGCCTGTAATCCCAGCACTTTGGGAGGCCGATGCGGGCGGATCACAAGGTCAGGAGATGGAGATCAGCCTGGCTAACATGGTGAAACCCTGTCTCTACTAAAAATACAAAAAGTTAGCCGCGGGTGGTGGCAGGTGCCTGTAGTCCCAGCTACTCGGGAGACTGAGGCAGGAGAATTGCTTGAACCCGGGAGATGGAGGTTGGAGTGAGCTGAGATCATGCCATTGTACTCCACCGTGGGCAACAGAGTGAGACTGTTTAAAAAAAAAAAAGAAGAGAGAGAATTGGGCCCACTCCCAAGTAAACATTTCAAATCAATATAAATAAGGTCCAAAACAATCTTAAAACTAATCATCTAAAAGGGTAGGAGTTTCAGCTACACAGAACAAATCAATAGTCTGAAATTTAGATATTCTAGCTTAAATGGATCTTGAACAAAGTTTATTCATATTAAATATAGACTGATTGTCAGGTGGCTGATGTTCAAGGCTTTTCACATTAAGACTCCATCCTTCCTTTCCAACTTTATTTCCTGTCTCTTCTCTACATAAACCTTACTTCAGCTGAATCAGTCTACTCAATCTTAAATAAAACCCCAAATTTATTCTATCTTCTGCCAAAAGCACATTTGGATTTTCCTATACTTTTGCTATTACCTCATCCTATGATAATTTATGAACACTCACTGTCTATAGCAACCAAATAATATACATAATACTTGTGTATTACTTATATAATATATATGTAGTACTTATATAATACACATAATACTTATGCTATATTTTATAGTTATTATTATTATTATTATTTTATATATATTTTTTGAGATGGAGTCATGCTGTGTCCCCAGGCTGGAATGCAATGGCACAAACTTGGCTCGCTGCAAACTCCACCTCCTGGATTCAAGCGATTCCCCTGCCCCAGCCTCCCAAGTAGCTGGGACTACAGGTGCGCACCACCACACCCAGCTAATTTTTGTATTTTGTATTTAGTAGAGACGGGGTTTCACCATGTTGGCCAGGATGGTCTTGATCTATTGACCTTGTGATCTTCCCGCCTCACTCCCAAAGTGCTGAGATTACAGGTGTGAGCCACCACACCAGGCGTATTATTATTATTTTTTGAGACGAAGTTTCACTCTTGTTGCCCAGGCTATAGTGCAATGGCACAATCTCGGCTCACCACAACCTCCACCTCCTGGGTTCAAGTGATTCTCCTGCCTCAACCTCCCTAGTAGTTGGGATTACAGGCACCCAGTACCATGCCTAGCTAATTTTTGTATTTTTAGTAGAGATGGGTTTTCTCCATGTTGGTCAGGCTGGCCTTGAAATCCTGACCTCAGGTGATCCACTTGCCTCTGCCTCCCAAAGTGCTGGGATTACAGACATGAGCCACCACTCCTGGCCTATTGTATAGTTATTTATCTTTTATGCATATGCCCTATTTCCAGGTAGCTATGTTATCAACATCTTCAAGTTGGTGGGGTGGGGGTGTCATATGCTTGCTTACAACCTCAGCACATGTTCTATGAAAATAGGCATGAAATAAATGATAATTGTTTATGATTTGAGGAAATCACCACAAATGGAAAGAGCACTAGAACTGGGCACATTTTTTTAACATAAGTGCTTTAAAAAGGAATTATTTTTCTCCTTTTTCAGTCGTTTTTGGCTTTTTCAAACTAATAGAGTTTATAGAGCAGCCAAATTTTGAAGAACACATTGGTCTTTAGGTGACAACATGTTGCTACCTTATTGCCTGAAGTTATTGCAGACATTTTCTACCCTCATATTTGCAAATGTATCCCAATGTTTTACAAAATTTTATTAAAATTTTAGATTGCTATTAAGCTAGAATTTTTTTGTAGAATTTTAATTATAAAAGTAGTACATGCTCATGGTAAATAACATGCAAACATAACAGAATTGCACATAAAATGGGCTGTGCGCAGTGGCTCACACTTGTAATCCCAGCACTTTGGGAGGCTGAGGAAGGCAGGTAGCTTGAGCCCAGAAGTTCAAGACCAGTCTGGGCAACATGGCGAAATCCCATCCCTGCTAAAAATACAAAAATTAGCTGGGTGTGGTACCTGCCTGCAGTCCTAGCTATTCGGGAGGCTGAGGTGGGAGGATCGCCTGAGCCCAGGGAAGTCGAGGCTTCAGTGAGCCCTGATCATGCCCCTTCACTTCAGCCTGGGCAACAGAGTAAGACCCTGTCCCAAAAAGAGAAAGAAAGAAAAGAAAGAAAGGAAGGAAGGAAGGAAGGAAGGAAGGAAGGAAGGAAGGAAGGAAGGAAGGAAGGAAGGAAGGAAGGAGGACACATAAAGTGAAAAATAAGTGTCCTTCACTCCCTATTCCTGTAGTCCCATGACCCAGAGATAACTACTGTAAACTGCTTCTTTTTTGTCCTTTCAAAACTCTTAGCACCTGTATTTGCAAAGACAAATATATTTCGGGGATTATGTTATACATGTTACTTGACAAGGTCCTTTTTTTTAACTTTACGATACAGCATGTTTCCATATCAGTAAATCAACTTCATTTTTATTATAATATTTGATATCCTATAAAAACCTTACATAATAAATAAATAATAATTAAAATATTATATGAAACACGGTGGCTCACACCTGTAATCTCAGCACTTTGGAAGGCCAAGCTCGGAGGATTACTGTGGCCCAGGAGTTTGAGATGAGCCTGGGCAACAGAGCAAAACCCTGTCTCTACAAAAATATTTAAAAAATTAGTCAGGCGGCCGGGCGCGGTGGCTCAAGCCTGTAATCCCAGCACTTTGGGAGGCCGAGACGGGCGGATCACGAGGTCAGGAGATCAAGACCATCCTGGCTGACCCGGTGAAACCCCATCTCTACTAAAAATACAAAAAACTAGCCGGTCGAGGTGGCGGGCGCCTGTAGTCCCAGCTACTCCCGAGGCTGAGGCAGGAGAATGGCCTGAACCCGGGAGGCGGAGCTTGCAGTGAGCTGAGATCCGGCCACTGCACTCCAGCCCGGGTGACAGAGCAAGACTCCGTCTCAAAAAAAAAAAAAAAAAAAAAATTAGCCACGCATGGTGTCCTACCACTGTGGTCCCAGCTATTCAGGAGGCCGAAGTGAGAGAATCACTTGACCCCAGGAGGTGGAAGCTGCAGTGAGCCTGTCTCAAACAAAAGCAAAAACAGAAAATAACAACAACAAAACATATTATATGATGACGCAATATTGATATAAAGAAACTATGGATTCCTGACATTTTTTATTGAATTGAGGTTTTTATTGAGATAATTGTAGATTTACATGCCGTAGTAAGAAATAAGCAAAAACAGCAAGATCCCTTGCACACTTTGCCTAGTTATCCCCATGATAACATTTTACAAAGCTATAGTGTAATACCATAACCATGATGTTTACGTTACGTTATCAATCCACTAGTTTTATTCAGATTTTTCCAGTGTTACTTATACTCATCTGTCCCTACTTGTGAATGTGTGTGTACTAACTTCTACACAATTTTATCACCTTTGTAGATTCATGTATCCACCTACCACAGGCAAGTTATTCAACAGTTTCAACACCAGGAGGATCTCATGTGTTGCCCTTTTATAAACACTTCTCCTTAAACCCTGGCATCCACTTCGTCTGCCATTTCTAAAATGTTGTCATTTCAGAGCTGCTATATAGGTGGATGCCAACGTGATCCCCATGGAGCTACCATAGCTAATGGTGCCTAGGCCACCAGGAGCATCTGACATGGGCATGGCCAAGGCTAACCACTGGGCATGGCTGCTGGTGCTCAGATTCCTGTTTGGGTGCCGCGTCCTTCAGATCCTACTCCCTTCCTTCTCTTTTATGCCCAGGGTGGAGCCCAAGGATGCAGAGCAGGAGTCACAGATGAGAGCAGAGGTCCAGGATATGAAGCAAGAGTTATCCGCGGTCAATATGATGGTCAAGTTTGCCAGATCCGCCAGGCTGGAAAGAAAGATCAACAAGATGACGAACAAGCTCAAAACTCATGTGAAAGCATAGACAGCTCAATCAGGAATGATAAAATGGGTTCTAAGTGTTGCTTTCTACAAATTGCCAGGTACCGGCCGGGCGCGGTGGCTCAAGCCTATAATCCCAGCACTTTGGGAGGCCGAGACGGGCGGATCACGAGGTCAGGAGATGGAGACCCTCCTGGCTAACACGGTGAAACCCCGTCTCTACTAAAAAATACAAAAAAAACTAGCCGGGTGAGGTGGCGGGCGCCTGTAGCCCCAGCTACTTGGGAGGCTGAGGCAGGAGAATGGCTTAAACCCGGGAGGTGGAGCTTGCAGTGAGCTGAGATCCGGCCACTGCACTCCAGCCTGGGCGACAGAGCGAGACTCCGTCTCAAAAAAAAAAAAAAAAAAAAAAAAAACAAAAAAACAAATTGCCAGGTACCGTGATCAGGCTATCAGGCAGTCTTGTGGGGTTATCCATTACTTGACAGGGTCTTGCTCTGTTGCCCAGAGTGGAGTGCAGTGGGCCATCTAGGCTTACTGTAGCCTCCGCCTCCAGGGTTCAAGTGACCCTCCCACTTCAGCCTCACAAGTAGCTGGGACTAAAGGTGCTTGCCACCATATCCGGATAATTTTTGTATTTTTTGTAAAGACAGGGTCTCGCCATGATGCCCAGGCTGGTTGCATTTTCTTCCTATGTTTATTTATTTATTTATTCATTTATTTATTTTTATTTTTATTTTTATTTTTTGAGACGGAGTCTCGCTCTGTCGCCCAGGCTGGAGTGCAGTGGCCAGATCTCAGCTCACTGCAAGCTCCGCCTCCCGGGTTTACGCCATTCTCCTGCCTCAGCCTCTGGAGTAGCTGGGACTACAGGCGCCCGCCACCTCGCCCGGCTAGTTTTTTGTAATTTTTTTTAGTAGAGATGCGGTTTCACCGTGTTAGTCAGGATGGTCTCAATCTCCTGACCTCGTGATCCGCCCATCTAGGCCTCCCAAAGTGCTGGGATTACAGGCTTGAGCCCCCGCGCCTGGCTATTTATTTATTTATTTATTTGAGATGGAGTCTTGCTCTGTCGCCCAGGCTGGAGTGCAGTGGCACCATCTCGGCTCACTGCAAGCTCCGCCTCCCAGGTTCACGCCATTCTCCTGCCTCAGCCTCCCGAGTAGCTGGGACTACAGGCGCCCGCCACCATGCCCGGCTAATTTTTTGTATTTTTAGTAGAGACAGGGTTTCACCGTGTTAGCCAGGATGGTCTCGCTCTCTTGACCTCGTGACCTGCCTGCCTCGGCCTTCCAAAGTGCTGGGATTACAAGCGTGAGCCACCGCACCGGCTCTTCCTCTGTTTACAATGGCATTTGTTGGACAAGCATTTGTATAGTACTATCTACTTACTTGAAGATGTTAATTTTTCATTAGTGTTTTGTAAATTTCTTCATGAGACCATAATGCATTGTTTTGTGCTCAAATTTTGTATTGTATTTAAAACATTCAAATGAAATGTATTTTATATAAGCATTTAATATTTTATGCTCTGTTGAATGGAAAGAGGTAGAAAACAAATTTAGGAAGCCTGATTAAATTAATCTGAACTGAAACCTGTTTGGCCCATAAAGCATAACTCTGCTAAACCTATTTTTTATATACTTTTTTTTTTTTTTTTTTTTGAGACTGAATCTTGCTCTGCCACCCAGGCTGGAGTGCAGTGGCCGGATCTCAGCTCACTGCAAGCTCCGCCTCCCGGGTTTACGCCATTCTCCTGCCTCAGCCTCCCGAGTCCCATAGCTGGGACTGCAGGCGCCCGCCTCGTCGCCCGGCTAGTTTTTGTTTTTGTTTTTGTTTTTTTTTTTTTTTTTTTTTTTTGAGACGGAGTCTTGCTCTGCCGCCCAGGCTGGAGTGCAGTGGCCGGCTCTCAGCTCACTGCAAGCTCCGCCTCCCGGGTTCACGCCATTCTCCTGTCTCAGCCTCCTGAGTAGCTGGGACTACAGGCGCCCGCCTCCTCGCCCGGCTAGTTTTTTGTATTTTTTAGTAGAGACGGGGTTTCACCGTATTAGCCAGGATGGTCTCGATTTCCTGACCTCGTGATCCGCCCGTCTCGGCCTCCCAAAGTGCTGGGATTACAGGCTTGAGCCACCGCGCCCGGCCTGTTTTTGTATTTTTAAGTAGAGACAGGGTTTCACAGTATTAGCCAGGATGGTCTCGATCTCCTGACCTTGTGATCCGCCCGTCTCGGCCTCCCAAAGTGCTGGGATTACAGGTTTGAGCCACCGCGCCCGGTCCCCCGGCTAGTTTTTTGTAGTTTTTAGTAGAGACGGGGTTTCACCGTGTTCGCCAGGATGGTCTCGATCTCCTGACCTCGTGATCCGCCCGTCTCAGCCTCCCAAAGTGCTGGGATTACAGGTTTGAGCCATCAGGCCTGGCCATACTTTTTTCTAATTAAAATTTTTGCAAGTGCTTGTGTGACTTTCTTCCCTACAGCCACTTATTTGCTATGAGGAATCTGGAACTGACAAGTGTTGTAGAAGGTTTGCCCATTAACTGAGTAACCATAGCACAATAAAGCTAAATTCTATCACTAGTTTATAAAAGATCATATTTGTATTCTTGTATTCCCTCATGATTGAATAAGTGGCTTGTTATTATTTTGGCTAAGTGCTGTGGTCCTTTAGTTTATTGTCATGCTGAAGACCACCGGAGTGGATTTCAGGTTCCACTTATTCAAGCTCACAGATACTACAGGCTTAGTCAGCACCAAATTTAGTTTCCAGAAAGGACACAGGACAAGGAACACAGCAGCAGCGCCAAGGAGGACCTGGCACTAGTTTCCAGTGTCTCATCACCACACAGGATACATTTTGGTCACAAAGGATGAGAAGCCAAACTAAGGTGATTACGGCAGCATACAGAAGCTGCAGTGTTTATGTTCCCTTAGATAAAACTTAGCAGTTGGAGGACACATGCCTAACTCCTTTCATTTATGTATTTATTTATTTGCTTGTTTTGAGACAGAGTCTCGATCTGTCACCCAGGCTGGAGTGCAGTGGCACAATCTTAGCTCACTGCAACCTCCGCCTCCTGGGTTCAATTGATTCTCCTGCCTCAGCCTCTCCAGTAGCTGGGATTACAGGCACACGCCACCATGCCCGGCTAATTTTTGTATCTTTAGTAGAGACAGGGTTTCACCATGTTGGCCAGGATGGTCTCAAACTCAGACTTCAGGTGATCCACTTGCTTCAGTCTCCCAAAGTGCTGGAATTACAGGCGTGAGCTACCACTCCCAGCTCATTTTTAGTTAGCTGTTGTTTAGCGGTTCAACAACAAAGAATTGGCAGCCAGGTACACCATGCCCAGGGCCAGCTTTGCATCACTAATCAGTATGAAGTATTCCTGACAAGACCCTTTTCTCCTAACCACATATCTTTTCCGTTGTTACCAAAAGAATTTTGACAAATCTCACTGAGACTAGAGAAAAAGATTTATAATTCACAGCTGTTCACTGTTTCCAAATACATTAATAGTCTGTGAAGATTAAGTAGGAAGATTAAATAAGGAAAACTCAAATGTCTTTTATGTTTTATATCATTGTTTTTTTGAAAATAGTATTATTTTAATATAATTTTATTTTATTTTCTGAGATGGAGGCTCACTTTGCTGCCTAGGCTGGAGTGTAGTGGCACAATCTTAGCTCACTGCAAACTCTACCTCCCAGGTCCAAGTGATTCTCGTGCCTCAGCCTCCCGAGTAGCTGGGATTACAGGCGCCCGCCACCATGCCTGGCTAATTTTTGTATTTGTAGTAGAGACTGGTTTCAACATGGTGTCCAGGGTGGTCTCAAACTCCTGACCTCAAGTGATCCGCCTGCCTTGGCCTCCCAAAGTGCTCGGATTACAGACATGAGGCACTGCACCTGGCCCCTAAAATAAATTTTTAAATTATCAAAGTAATATCTTGAAAATGTTATATAAATGGAATAATAGAATATGTAACCATCTGAGACTGGCTTTTTTTGTTCAGCAAAATTCCCTGGAGATTCATTCTAGTTGTTGCAAGCATCAGTGGTTCATTCCTTTTTATTGTAGAGTAGTATAAATTAGAATCCTTTTTTTTCCTTTAAAAAACAGGTCTTGCTATGTTGCCCAAGCTGAGTGCAATGGCTGTTCACAGGCACGATTGCACTACTCATCAGCATGAAAGTTTTGACCTACTTTCTTTCCAGCCTGGGCCTGTTCACCCCTACCAAGGTAAGCTGGTTGTCCCCTGCCCTCAGGAAGTCACCATGTTGATTCTGAACTTAGTGCAGACATCTGACTGGTTTAGCATACTGCAGTCCTCCTAGTCTCAAGTATTCTCCTTATTGTGATAGAAGATGCTGCGGTGTCTGGTATGAAGATTCTAATTTAGCCAGGCCTATCGTCCCAGCTACTATGTTAACCTCAGACACCACAGCATCTTCTTCTTCCGCTCTGTTGCCCAGACTGGAGTGCAGTGGCACAATCTCAGCTCACTGCAGCCTCCGCCTTCCAGGTTCAAGCGATTCTCTGGCTTCAGCTTCCTGAGTAGCTGGGACTACAGGTGCGTGCCACCACGCCCAGCTTATTTTTTGTATTTTTAGTAGAGATGGGGTTTCACCATGTTAGCCAGGATGGTCTCGATCTCCTGACCTTGTGATCTGCCAGCCTCAGCCTCCCAAAGTGCTGGGATTACAGGCCTTAGCCACCGCTCCCGGTCACAGCATCTTCTATCACTATATATATGTTTATTTATTTATTTTTTGAGACGGAGTTCCACTCTTGTTGCCCAGGCTGGTGCAATGGCACGATCTTGGCTCACTGCGATCTCCACCTCCCAGGTTCAAGTGATTCTCCTGCCTCAGCCTCCCTAGTAGCTGGAAATACAGGCATGTGCCACCACACCTGGCTAATTTCTTTGTAATTTTAGTAGAGATGGGGTTCCTCCATGTTGGTCACGCTGGTTTCGAACTCCCAACCTCAGGTGATCCACCCACCTCAGTCTCTCAAAGTGCTGGGATTACAAGCGTGAGCCACCGTGCCCGGCCACCTATCACAATATATTTTAAGAAACTAAATACAGGATGGGCATGGTGGCTCACGCCTGTAATCCTAACACTTTGTGAGACCGAGGTGGGCAGATTACTTGAGGTCAGGAGTTCGAGACCAGCCTGAACAATATGGAGAAAATCTGTCTCTACTAAAAATACAAAAAATTAGCCGGGCATGGTGTCACATGCCTGTAATCCCAGCTACTCGGGAGGCTGAGGCAGGAGAATTGCTTGAACCAGGAAGGCGGAGGTTATGGTGAGCCAGGATGGCGCCATTGCACTCTAGCCTGGGCAACAAGAGTGAAACTGCATCTAAAAAAAAAAAAAAGAAAGAAAGAAACGAAATACAAGTGACTTTAAGAGTCAAAGATTGCATTGAAATTAATTAGGCCTACTTTTGCATTCAGGAGTGTAATGGTAACTTCATGAATATGGCCCTGGGTGAAGCCCAGGACAGTATTTCCAATAGGAAATGTATAAAGTTAGGAAATACCACTTTGTTTGTATGTATTTTAATCATTTGGTCAACACTATTTATGTTGACCTTAAGGGACAAGAGTAGTAATCCTAGATTGAATGAAACCTCTGGAAGAGGCTTCTGACCTTCTCCGCTGGGATAATTTCCATTTCCTCCAGGGCAGCATGCTTGGTACATGAAGAGCCAAAGTGAAAACCAGCTATTTGAGTAGGTCAAAGGGTAAAGTACTCTTCTATGGACTTGCTCTGGTATTTCGAACAACTTCCTTTTGAAGGACAAAATTATCTTAGTGGATTGAGATGATATTGCCTATTCAGAGGAGTTAGGAAACTGTGAAGGAAAAGGAAGGATGAGGAAAACTGCAAATTCAGGACACTTTGAACCTCACGATTGTTGAAACAGCTTTGTAAAAAGCTTCTGGAAATGTGAGATAGTACTCTGTCAAGAAGCACTTTTCCTTTTTTATTTTTTTGAGACAGGGTCTCACTTTGTCACCCAGGCTGTAATACAATGGCACATTTTGGCTCACTATAGCCTTGACCCCCTGGGCTCAAGCCATCCTCTCACCTCAGCTTCCCAAGAAGCTGGAACCACAGGCACGTTCCACCATGCCCGGATAATTTTTTTGTATTTTTGGTGGAGACAGAGTTTCACCACGTTGCCAAGGCTGGTCTCAAACTCCTGAAGTCAAACGATCTTTTTTTTTTTTTCCTTTTGAGAAGGAGTCTTACTGTATCGCCCAGGCTGGAGTGCAATGGCGCGATCTCGGCTCACTGCAACCTCTTCCTCCCAGGTTCAAGCCATTCTCCTGCCTCAGCCTCCTGAGTAGCTGGGATTACAGGCGCGTGCCGCCATGCCCAGCTACTTTTTTGTGTTTTTAGTAGAGATGGGGTTTCACCATGTTGGCCAGGCTGTTCTAGAACTCCTGACCACGTGATCCACCTGCCTCCACCGCCCAAAGTACTAGGATTACAGGCAGGAGCTACCCGCCCGGCCTTCAAACGATCTTTCTGCTTCAGCCCCCAAAGTGCTAAAATTACAGGTGTAAACCGCTGCACCCTGCCAAGAAGCACTTTTCCAAAAGAAGAAGCTAGAATATAAAACTATTCTACAAATATATATATTATATATACATTATATATATTATATATATATATTATATATATATATATATATATATATATATAAATTCTGGGCTAAGTGCAGTGGCTTGCATTTGTAATCCCAGCTTCTCAGGAGGCTGAGCCAGAAGAATGGCTTGAGGCCAGAGTTCAAGACTGCAGTGACCTATGACCATGCCACTGCACCCCAGCCTGGGTGACAGAGCAAGACTCGGTCTCAAAAAAAAAAAAAAAAGGGAATTCTGCCATATGATAGAATGTCTTTCTTTCAAAGTATTAGCTTTTGGTGAGATCATGGAGGGAATATGAGGAGAGAAAATAATGTTAGACATAGGTTTTTAGATGGGAAAATGTGTGTTTGACCTTTTATGATTTTTATAAATTAAAATATGATCTAAGGATCTGTAAATGGGAGCAGAATATTTATAGCCAACTAGGAAAATCTGAATAGCAAATTTCATTGGTTTGCAGATGGTACATAAATGTGACTTTGCAAAAATAGATCAGAGAGAACAGGAGAGAAATGGAGAGTAATTTATTGCAGTGACAAAGAAAACAATGTCTAGACCCCAAAACTAAACAATTATTTTCCTGTTTCTGCTAAAAGTACTTTATATGTTAACTTTTAAGATAATTACCTCAATATTTTATTCAGTTGAACATGCAAGCAACACTTTAGTTTGTGTCATTTAAAGTTTCTTTTCTTGTCTGTGCTTTTGTTTTTGAACAATGCAAATGGAGATATGAAGAATAATAATGCTCAAAGACCAGGATCAGGATAAAACATTCCCCAGAAGTCAACTATTCAGGCCCATTAAATATTTCAAACTCTGCATGTCCAAAACGAACTTCAGCTGCTTCTCTGCGTTTTCACACGAAATCTAGAATTTTAGGGATTATCCTAAACTTCTCTCCCTCCAACTTTCCCCACAACAGTCATTGAATTCTCCTCATACCAACTTCTTTTGTAGTACTTCCCTTCTCTGTCTTTGCATTTGCCACTATCTTTATTAATACTCTCACCATCCCCCCGGTGGTCCCACCCCCACCCATTTTAAAGATGGACTAGGACTTTCTGAGTGGTCTTTCTGACTCTGATCCTGTGATGTATCCTAGAATGATCTTCTAAAACAAAAATCTAACCAGGTGGCACCTCTCCTTCCACTCCAAGTATTCAGTAAATGCTTGGATTGGATACACTGGATTCAATAAAATCCATATTCTTCAGCTTAATACACAGTCTAGTCCTGGCTTATGGCTTCTGCCTCATGACCAGCCATTCCAGCACTACACACAGGGCCCTGAGTATGTCTTACTCTTCCCCACCACTTTGCCTTCAAATATCTTGCTCCTTATTATTCAAATGCTTCCCTTACTTTTATGAAACACAGTTCAACATCCCTCTTCTGGGCTCTGCTACCCCCAGCCCCACCCCACACCAGTCTACTTCATTTATTTTATTATTAATTAATTCATTTATTCATTCATTTATTTTTGAGACAGAGTCTCGCTCTGTCACCCAGGCTGAAGTGCAGTGACTTGATCTTGGCTCACTGCAAACTCCGCCTCCCAGGTTCAAGCGATTCTCCTGCCTCAGCCTCTTGAATAGCTGGGATTACAGATGCCCACCACCATGCCAAGCTAATTTTTCTATTTTTAGTAGAGATGGGGTTTCACCATGTTGGCCAGGCTGGTCTCGAACTCCTGACCTCGTGATCTGCCTGCCTTGGTCTCCCAAAGTGCTGGGATTACAGGCATGAGCCACCGCGCCTGGCCTTATTTATTTATTTATTTATTTTATTTTTAATTAGGAAGAGTATTTATTTCTGCTCCTTTCATGCATCTTATTGTTCAGGAAACAGTCTTACATACATATCTGAAATAATCTACCATCACACACTCTAGTTAAAGGCAAAGCACCATAGGAAAAGCTGATGAGCTGTCCAGAGTTCTCAGCTTATGGAACCTTGCTTCTTAATTTTATGTTAATTTCTGAAAATCAGAAATGTCGGCTCCAAAAAATCTTAAGGGGGTTCTAAAAAATAACTATTTGAGGGCGGGAGCGGTGGCTCAAGCCTGTAATCCCAGCACTTTGGGAGGCCGAGACGGGCGGATCACGAGGTCAGGAGATCGAGACCATCCTGGCTAACACGGTGAAACCCCGTCTCTACTAAAAAAAATACAAAAAACTAGCCGGGCGAGGTGGCGGGCGCCTGTAGTCCCAGTTACTCGGGAGGCTGAGGCAGGAGAATGGCGTAAACCCGGGAGGCGGAGCTTGCAGTGAGCTGAGATCCGGCCACTGCACTCCAGCCTGGGCGACAGAGCGAGACTCCGTCTCAAAAATAATAATAATAATTATTATTATTATTTGATACTATAGTTGTAGATATGGAGTAAGAAATGAAAAACTAAGAAGAAAATGCCACTAAACATAATTGGTATAGCAACAGGACAGCAGGAAAAAAAACACTGTAATAAAATTGTCTCTTGAATACCAAGAAGAAATTCTAGTGCAAGCTTCAATACATTTCTTGTTTTTTCACTAGATATTTCTTTTACTTCTGCTCTTCATTGTTTTCCACATGTCATACTGGAGGATTGGTACAGCCTTTAAAACTTCATTGACAGGAGCAAATCCAGTATCCTCATTACTGTTGTATATGTCCCATGTGCCTGAACATAACACAGACTAGCTTCTCATTATGTAAACATTTATCATATGGATAAAGGGGACTCTCCGAATAGTAAAGCAACAGTTGAGAATTAACAAGTCACAAATCTGCATAGTTCTTTCCCACATAAAAAGTGTTGTGGTTCTAAGACCTAAAGGCGCTCCTTCTGTACTACCACAATCCTTCTGATTTCTTCTCAAAGGCACTCTAACCCATCAGATAGCCTGGCAGTTTCATTCTCATGAATATTTTAGCCATGAAAAAATTTAATAGGACACATATGAATCCAATGAATAGAAGAAGAAATCTATTGAGTTTTGGGATATTTGGTGCATTCGGTGGGTCCAGGATTATGAAATTTAAACCTCCCATTGTAAACAGGAAGCTGGATGCAAGTCTTTCCATAATATATTGTCCATTTACTCTGTAGGCCAAGAAAGCTACTGGCCTCTGATACCCATGTTCATCAGTCATAGAGCCAACACTTGGAGTTTCAACAATAACATCATAAATGATTCCTCCAGTGATGAGGAAGTAAGACACCTTCACCAGAGCATACATAGTTATGGCCAATGGTATGTGCAGCCAGGGAGGCTTCTTCAGCTTCAGGTTGGGACATTTAAGTACTAAGAATGGGACACAGTACAAAGTCTCCATGTTGGTGGCAGCAAGCTATTTATTTATTTATTTATTTATTTTTCTTTATTTTTGTTTTTTGAGACGGAGTCTCACTCAGTCTCCCAGGGTGGAGTGCAGTGGCACGATCTTGGCTCACTGCAAGCTCCTCCTCCTGAGTTCACACCATTCTCCTGCCTCAGCCTCCCTAGCAGCTGGGACTACAGGTGCCCGCCACCACGCCTGGCTAATTTTTTGTATTTTTAGTGGAGACAGGGTTTCACTGTGCTAGCCAGGATGGTCTCGATCTCCTGACCTCATGATCTGCCTGCCTCGACCTCCCAAAGTGCTAGGATTACAGGCATAAGCCACTGTGCCCGGCCTACTATTTTTTATTTTTAAGACAAGGTCTTGCTGTGTCACCCAGGATGGAGCACAGTGATGTGATAACGGCTCACTGCAGCCTAGACCACCTGGGCTAAAGCCATCTTCCCATATCAGCTTTCCAAGTAGCTGGGACTACAGTTGCATGTCACCAGGCCAGCTAATTTTAAAAATTTTGGTAGATATAGAGTTTTGCCTGTTAAAAATTTCTTTCTTGGGCCAAGCGCGGTGGCTCAAGCCTGTAATCCCAGCACTTTGGGACGCCGAGACGGGTGGATCACGAGGTCAGGAGATCGAGACCATCCTGGCTAACCCAGTGAAACCCCATCTCTACTAAAAAAATACGAAAAACTAGCCGGGCGAGGTGGTGGGCGCCTGTAGTCCCAGCTACTCGGGAGGCTGAGGCAGGAGAATGGCGTCAACCCGGGAGGCGGAGCTTGCAGTGAGCTGAGATCCGGCCACTGCACTACAGCCTGGGCGACAGAGCGAGACTCCGTCTCAAAAAATATATATATATATATATATTTCTTTCTTTTATCCTCTTATTTTACCTATATT
Organism: Rhinopithecus roxellana; assembly: GCF_007565055.1. Lineage (NCBI taxonomy): Eukaryota > Metazoa > Chordata > Mammalia > Primates > Cercopithecidae > Rhinopithecus > Rhinopithecus roxellana. Next base: position 25,047,988 of record NC_044550.1, on the reverse strand, counting down.
ATGCATTCTTTCACTTACTCAATAAATACTTATTGAGTACACACTATGTGTCAGGCATTGTACGATACTGTCACTCTACTGTGATGATTTATGTGTCTCCCCCCTACTTGAACTTAAACTCCCTAGATACAGATTCCATTAAAATACAGTATTGAATGGGTGAATGGATGATGGATGGATGGATGGATGAATGGATAGATGGAGACTTTTGATGGTAGCTAACAAGATTCCTTACAAGCTCCAAAAAAAAATTTTTTTTTTTGAGATAGTCTTGCTTTGTCACCCAGGCTGGAGTGCAGTGGCACGATCTCAGCTCACTGCAACATCCGCCTCCCAGGTTCAAGCAATTCCCTGCCTTAGCCTCCTGAGTAGCTGGGATTACAGGAGCCCGCCACCATGCCCTACTACTTTTTTTTTGTATTTTTAGTAGAGACACAGTTTGACCATGATGGTCAGGCTGGTCTTGAACTCCTGACCTTGTAATCCACCCGCCATGGCCTCTCAAAGTGCTGGGGTTACAGGCATGAGCCACCATGCCCGGCCGTCCAATATATATAAATATATATTGGAATATATATATATATATAGGAATGTATAGAGAGAGGAATATATATATATAGGAAAATATATAGCGAAAGGAATATATATATAGGGAAATATATAGAGAGAGGAATATATAGAGAGAAATATATATATATATTTTTTTTTTTTTTTGAGACAGAGTCTCACTCCATTGCCCAGGCTGGAGTGCAATGGCGCGATCTACAACCTCTGCCTCCTGGGTTCAAGCAACTCTCCTGCCTTAGCCTCCCAAGTAGCTAGAATTACAGGTACCCACCACCATGCCCAGCTAATGTTTGGGGTTTTTTTGTATTTTTAGTAGAGAGAGGGTTTCACCATGTTGGCCAGGCTGTTCTTGAACTCCTGACTTCGTGATCCGCCTGCCTCGGCCTCCCAAAGTGCCAGGATTACAGGCGTGAGCCACCGCATCTGACCGTATGTAGGAACATTTCTAAGATGTATTAGAACCTTTCTGCCTGCTAAAAAACACCAGGACCATTTGGCCCTACTAAATGACTCTTTATTAATGTTCTTTGGAGGGCTTGAGTTTTCCTTTAAAATTTTTGTTTCCTTCTGTGCTGACAGGAAATCACTTGTTGCTTAATTGTGGTTGATATGCCACCTGAAGCAGCTGATTTTCCTCTAACACCATTCTGATCTGTTACAAGTTTGGAAGTCACATCATAAGAACTGCTGTAACTTTATGCAAAATGCAAACCAATAGATTCAGAATGAGGCCCTGAAGACCCTTATGAGATTGGTCTTGTCCAAGCACTTGAGAGTTGATTAAAGAAAAAAAAAATTTTTTTTTAAAGAGAATAGTCTTGAATCTAGGACACTGAACTTTATGATAACTATTTTTCCTACTCAGAATACTTCCTTACTTCCTGATTCTTTGGGCTCTTGACAAATGTGGCATATAAAATGTAGTACCATTTTAAACACTAGAGTCCACAAAAGGCTAGGCCTTACAGTGGCTCATGCCTGTAATCCCAGCATTTTGGGAGACCAAGGTGTGAGAATCGCTTGAACCCAGGATTTCAAGGCCAACCTGGGCAATGTAGCAAGATGTTATCTCTACTAAACATTAAAAACAAAAGCAAACAAACAAAATACACTAGCCAGGCATGGTGCTGCATGCCTGTAATTCTAGCTACTCTAGAGGCTAACGCAGGAAGATCTCTTGAACAGGGGAGTTTGAGGTTGCAGTGACCTATGATCACACCAGTGCATTCAAGCCTGGGTGACAGAACAAGACCTTGTCTCAAAAACAATAATAAATAAATAAAATCCACAAAAAGAGGAATTAATATTTGAACATATACCTATATAATGATAAGATATGGTATTGTGAAAAGACACATTTTAAAATCTATTTGATTTAAATATCTGGCAGAACTTATGGTACTTTTTAGTAAATGAAAATAACACGAGCTTGGGAAACAGATAAACCCAGGTCCAAAGTTTTGTTCTATCCATTTGGGTGACCTTTGTGTAACTTAGCTATTTTCCCTTCATTTCATCTATATAATCCCTAACCTGAAAAATGGAGATAAAAACATTTTTTTCTCTCTTTTTTTTTGAGATGGAGTCTCTTTCTGTCGCCTAAGCTGGAGTACAGTGGCGCAATCTCGGCTCACTGTAACCTCTGCCTCCCGGGTTCAAGCGATTCTCCTGCCTCAGCCTCCCAAGTAGCTGGGATTACAGGCGCACACCACCATACCGGGCTAATTTTTGTATTTTTAGTAGAGACAGAGTTTCACTGTGTTAGCCAGGATGGTCTCGAACTCCTGACCTCGTGATGCACCAGCCTCGGCCTCCCAAAGTGCTAGGATTACAGGTGTGAGCCATCTTGCCCGGCCCAAAAACACTTTTTACTGAATTGTTTGCAAATAGATTAAGATAATAATTTAAGAGCAGTTGCTTATTTGCCACTTTTTATTTCAGAAATGAGCTAAAATAAGATAGGGTTACGTATCAGTCATTGAAGAGATAACACTAACCGTCTCAACAAAATCATTAATGCTTTACTGGGCAAATCTTGTAATCTTTTTCAAATGTATGCTATCAGTGCCTCTGTGACCTTTGCTAACCTGTGATTACAGCTTTGCTCACCTGTGATTACAGCTTTGCTCATCCTCCTGTTATGAGAGCTCTACTCTGAGTGGCAACAAACTCTAGACCATCGGATTACTCTTGCAGAGAGTCTTGGGTTATCTTCCTCTGTGAAGCAAGCCAAGGAAATGATGTGACGTGGTTCCCAGCCTCTGACCACTGAGCTCCTCCACCCACTAACAATGTTTTGCTTTTTTTTTTTTGAGATGGAGTCTCGCTCTATTGCCCAGGCTGGAGTGCAGTGGTGCAATGTCAGCTCGTTCCAACCTCTGCCTCAAGGGTTCAAGCAATTCTCCTGCCTCAGCCTCCTGAGTAGCTGGGGTTACAGGCATGTGCCACTGTGGATAATCTTTTGTATTTTCAGTAGAAATGGGGTTTCACCATGTTGGCCAGGCTGGTCTCGAACTCTTGACCTCAGGTGATCCACCCACCTTGGCCTCCCAAAGTGCTAAGATTACAAGCATAAGCCACCATGCCCAGCCAACAACATTTTACTTTTAAAATTCTGAGTGTGTCATAAGCACTTTGTTGTATCCATTAACAAATTCAATCATACGAGACAGCATTTTCTTAATTAATTGACTTATTATATATATACATATATATATATATATATATTTTAAGAGATGGAGTCTCCCTCTGTCATCCAGATTGGAGTACAGTGACATGATAGATCATAGCTCACTGCAGCCTTGAACCCCTGGGTTGAAGCGATCCTCCTGCCTCAGCTTCCCCAGTAGCTGGGACTACAGGTGTGCACCACTGCACCCAGCTGACAGATACTATTATTATACATACTTAACAGATAAGAAAACTGAGGCAGAAGTTTGAACCTGTGCTGTCCAATGTCATATCCATTAGCTCATGTAGCAATTGAGCTCTTGAATCGTGGCTTGTCTGGGCTGGGCATGGTGGCTCACGCCTGTAATCTCAGCACTTTGGGAGGCTGAGGTGGGTGGATCACTTGAGGTCAGGAGTTCAAGACCAGCCTGGCCAACATAGTGAAACCCTGTCTCTACTAAAAACACAAAAATTGGCCAGGCGCGGTGGCTCAAGCCTGTAATCCCAGCACTTTGGAAGGCCGAGACGGGCGGATCACGAGGTCAGGATATCAAGACCATCCTGGCTAACCCAGTGAAACCCCGTCTCTACTAAAAAATACCAAAAAAAAACTAGCCGGGCGTGGTGGCGGCGCCTGTAGTCCCAGCTACTGGGGAGGCTGAGGCAGGAGAATGGCGTTAACCCGGGAGGTGGAGCTTGCAGTGAGCCAAGATCCAGCCACTGTACTCCAGCCTGGGCGACAGAGCGAGACTCCGTCTCAAAAAAAAAAAAAAAAACACAAAAATTAGCCAGGTGTGGTGGCAGGTTCCTCTAATCCCAGCTACTCGGGAGGCTGAGGCACAAGAATCAGTTGAACCCGGAAGGCAGAGGTTGCAGTGAGCTGAGATCTTACCACTGAGATCTTACCACTGCACTCCAGCCTGGGTGATGGAGTAAGACTCTGCCTGAAAAAAAAAAAAAAAAAAAAAAAAGTGGCTTGTCTGAATTGTGATCTAAGTGTAAAGCACACAATGGATTTCAAAGACTTTAAACTACCTCATTAACATTGGAGTACATTAATTACATGTTGAAATATTTTGGATGTATTGGCTTAAGTGAAATACATTATTAAAATTAATTTCAGGCCGGGCGCGGTGGCTCAAGCCTGTAATCCCAGCACTTTGGGAGGCCGAGACGGGCGGATCACGAGGTCAGGAGATCGAGACCATCCTGGCTAACGCTGAAACCCCGTCTCTACTAAAAAATACAAAAAACTAGCCGGGCGAGGTGGCGGGCGCCTGTAGTCCCGGCTACTCGGGAGGCTGAGGCAGGAGAATGGCGTAAACCTGGGAGGCGGAGCTTGCAGTGAGCTGAGATCCGGCCACTGCACTCCAGCCTGGGCGACAGAGCGAGACTCCGTCTCAAAAAAAAAAAAAAAAAAAAAAAAAAAAAAAAAAAAAAAAAAAAAAAAAAAAAAAAAATAAAATTAATTTCACCTGTTTCTTTTCACGTTCTTTAATCTGGTTACTAGAAAATTTTAAATTAACTGGGTGCAGTGGCTCATGCCTGTAATCCCAGCACTTTGGGAGGCTGAGATTGGTGGATCACGAGGTCAGGAGATCGAGATCATCCTGGCTAACACGGTGAAACCCCTTCTCTACTAAAAATACAAAAAGTAGCCGGGTATGGTGGTGGGCTCCTGTAGTCCCAGCGACTCGGCAGGCTGAGACAGGAGAATGGCATGAACCCGGGAGGTGGAGCTTTCAGTGAGCCAAGATCACGCCACTGCACTCCAGCCCGGGCAACAGAGTGAGACTCTGTCTCAAAAAAAAAAGGAAAGAAAATTTTCGCCGGGCGCGGTGGCTCAAGCCTGTAATCCCAGCACTTTGGGAGGCCGAGACGGGCGGATCACGAGGTCAGGAGATCAAGACCATCCTGGCTAACATGGTGAAACCCCGTCTCTACTAAAAATACAAAAATCTAGCCGGGCGACCTGGCGGGCGCCTGTAGTCCCAGCTACTCAGGAGGCTGAGGCAGGAGAATGGCGTGAACCCAGGAGGCGGAGCTTGCAGTGAGCTGAGATCCGGCCACTGCACTCCAGCCTGGGCGACAGAGCGAGACTCCGTCTCAAAAAAAAAAAAAAAAAAAAAAAAAAAAAGAAAATTTTCAATTAGGCTGGGCGTGTTGACTCATGCCTGTAATCCCAGCACTTTGGGAGGCCAAGGTGAGTAGATCACCTGAGGTTGGGAGTTCGAGACCAGCCTGACCAACATGGGGAAACCCCATCTCGACTAAAAATACAAAATTAGCTGGGCGTGGTACACATGCCTGTAATCCCAGCTACTTGGGAGACTGAGGCAGGAGAATTGCTTGAACCCAGGAGGCAGGGGTTGCAGTGAGCCGGGATCCATGCCACTGCACTCCAGCCTGGGCAACAAGAGCAAAACTCCACCTCAAAAAAAAAAAAAAAAAAAAAGAAAGATTTTAATTACTTATGTGTCTCACATTATGCTTCTATGGGACAGAGCTGGTTTAAGTAAGTTGCCCAAGGTCAACCTGCTAGTGTCAGAGGTAGAATTGGGACTAGGTGGTCTTGAAATATTAGCATTATAAATTAATGTTAACCATATATTAAAATATTTTAATAATGCAATTAACATATTCATAATTTAGTATGCAAGTTACATTATGGTAATTTCTATACCAGATGTTTGGTAATTCTCATAGCACAGCTAGGCTTAACACATTATTTTAAAACAATTGGACATTTGGAACCTTTCAGCTTTCAAAGTTGAGGTCAAGAAGGAAATGAAGATAGGATGTCCTTATTACAAATCTTTGAGATAATTTAGAGAGGAGAACATATCATTCATCTTTTGACATTATTTGTGTCCTAGTTTTCTTCTCTTTTCTTTTTTTTTTTTTTTTCTTTTTGAGATGGAGTTTCACTCTTGTTGCCCAGGTTCAAGTGCAATGGCTCGATCTCCTCTCACCTCAACCTCCGCCTCCCGAGTTCAAGCGCTTCTCCTGCCTCAGCCTCCCGAGTAGCTGGGATTACAGGCGCATGCCACCATGTCCGGCTAATTTTGTATTTTTAGTAGAGAAGGGGTTTCTCCATGTTGGTCAGCCTGATCTCAAACTCCCAACCTCAGGTGATCACCCACTTTGACCTCCTAAAGTGCTGGGATTACAGGCGTGAGCCACCGTGCCTGGCCTGTGTCTTCATTTTCAAAAAGTTACTTTTGTAAGGAATTAATCTTATGTGTAGCAGAGAAAAAAAAATAGGAAAAGCCCTTGTTTTAATAGAACATATATACTGGCCATTGGGTATGAGAGAACATAGATGTTAAACAAATAAATATACATTATGTCAGGTGGTTTTAAGGGCTATGAAGAAACACAAAGCAGAGTAAGAGGACTGAGAATAACAGGGGACTGAAGAGGGGGAATGGTGCTATTTTTAATAGGAGAATCCAAGAAGTCCTCTCTGACATGCTGACATTTGCACAGGACCTAAATGAAGGGATGGAGCAAGCCTTGCAGTTATTTTGGGGAAGAGCACTCCAGGCAGAGGACAAGCAGGTGCAAAGAACCTAAGGCAAGAACAAAAAGCTAATGTGGTGGGAATGCTGTGATCGAGTAGAAGATGAGGTCAGAGGGATATGGGGTGGGGATGGATACACAGGCCTAGGCCTGATGGTCCACCAGAAGGACTTTAGACTTCCTTTTGATTGACATTGAAAGTCACTGGGGGTTTTAGAAGAGAGGAGTGATTAAGTTCTGTCATACTCTGCCTGCTTTATTGAGAACAGGTTTTAGAGGTCAGGAATAGAAGTAGCAGCACCAGTTAAGATGCTATTGCAATGGTCCAGTTGAGCAAGCATGGTAACTTAGACTATAATGGTACCAGTGTTCAAGGTGAGAGAGGTCAGATTTGTGTTGTTTATGAAGGTAAGGCTGACAAAATCTGAAAATGGATGGGATGTGAGGCATGGGGGAAAAGATAACCAACTGGCCTGAATGCACATGACCATCTTATTTCATCTGTTCATTTGTTCATTTATCCTTTCATATATTTATTTATCAAGTATTTCTGCATGCTAGCAGAATGCCAGTAAACACGGTACATGCTGGGATGATAAAAGCAGAGAAATCTTCCAGGTTAGTGGATTTTAGAAGCATATATTTCAAGAACTTTTTTCTTATTGTACTATTCACTAAAGACTTTTTTTTTTTTTTTTTTTTTTTTTGAGACGGAGTCTCGCTCTGTTGCCCAGGCTGGAGTGCAATGGCTGGATCTCAGCTCACTGCAAGCTCCGCCTCCCGGGTTTACACCATTCTCCTGCCTCAGCCTCCCGAGTAGCTGGGACTACAGGCGCCGGCCATCTCGCCCGGCTAGATTTTTGTATTTTTTAGTAGAGATGGGGTTTCACCGTGTTAGCCAGGATGGTCTCGATCTCCTGATTTCATGATCCGCCCGTCTCGGCCTCCCAAAGTGCTGGGATTACAGGCTTGAGCCACCGCGCCTGGCCTCGCTAAAGATATATTTAAGAGAAAAATAAAATATAAAGAAAAATTAAAATCTCCACCAGTGTATGACAATCTTGAAATATTTATTTATTTATTTATTTATTTTTCTGACAGGGTCTCACTCTGTCACCCAGGCTGGCATGCAGTGGCACCATCACAGCTCACTGCAACCTTGACCTCCCCACCTCAGCCTCCTGAGTAGCTGGGATTACTGGTATGCACCAGCACACTCAGCTAATTTTTGTATTTTTTGTAGAGATGGATTTTCGCCATGTTGGCCAGGCTGATCTCGAACTCCTGGGCTCAGGTGATCCGCCTGCTCAGCCTAGTCTGCTAGGATTACAGACGTGAGCCACCACACCCAGCCAAAATCTTGAAATTTTAACATATATTCATTTCACTTTGAAATTCTTAACATATTTCTTTTATTTATAATGTATGTATTATCTAAGATATATGTAACATAACATAATTGGAATCATACCTTATATTGAGTTTTGCACCTGATATTTTTATCCCTCAATATGGTTCTCTTAACATGTCATTTAAATTTTTGGTTGTTTTTTTTTTTTTAGACGGAGACTTGCTCTGTCGCCCAGGCTAATTTTTGTATTTTTTTTTTTTACAAACGGCATTTCACCGTGTTGCCCAGGATGGTCTCGATCTCCTGATCTCGTGATCCACCCGCCTCAGCCTCCCAAAGTGCTGGGATTACAGGCGTGAGCCACGGCGCCCAGCATTTTTTTTTTTCTTGAGATGGAGTTTTCACTCTTGCTGCCCAAGTTGGAGTGCAATGGCACAATCTTGGCTCACTGCAACCTCTGCCTCCTGGGTTCAAGTGATTCTCCTGACTCAGCCTCCAGAGTATCTGGGATTACCAGCTGGGATGTGTCACCACGCCCAGCTAATTTTGGATTTTTAGTAGACATGGGGTTTCTCCATGTTGGTCAGACTGGTCTCGAACTCGTGACCTCAGGTGATCCACCCGCCTGGCCCTCCCAAAGTGCTAGGATTACAAGCATGAGCCACCACACCCAACCAACTGATTTTGTATTTTTAGTAGAGGTGGGATTTCACCATATTGGTCAGGCTGGTCTTGAACTCCGACCTCAGGTGATCCACCTGCCTCAGCCTCCCAAAGTGCTGGGATTACAGACGTGAGCCACTACCCCCGGCCTGATTTTACTTCTAAGGTAACACAAATCTTTTAAAAATCGTAGGAACACAGAAAGATAAAAATTGGAAAAGTAGTTTACTCAGTCCCACCACTCAATCGCAGTCACTGCTAAACTCCTTGTGGATCTCGTTCCAGTAATTTTTTAATGCTCAGATTATTTTTATTTTAAAACAAAAAAACTGACTTGTGCCGGGCTCGGTGGCTCAAGCCTGTAATCCCAGCACTTTGGGAGGCCGAGACGGGCGGATCACGAGGTCAGCAGATCGAGACCATCCTGGCTAACACGGTGAAACCCCGTCTCTACTAAAAAATACAAAAAACTAGCCGGGCGAGGTGGCGGGCGCCTGTAGTCCCAGCTACTTGGGAGGCTGAGACAGGAGAATGGCGTAAACCCGGGAGGTGGAGCTTGCAGTGAGCTGAGATTCGGCCACTGTACTCCAGCCTGGGCGACAGAGCCAGCCTCCGTCTCAAAAAAAAAAAAAAAAAAAAAAAAAAAAAAAAAAAAAAAAAAAAAAAAAAAAAAAAAAAACTGACTTGTATTTCTACTATAAATGCTATTTTGATTTTTTTTTTTTTTTTTTTTTGAGACGGAGCCTCACTGTCTTGCCCAGGCTGGAGTGCAGTGGTGCCAACTCGGCTCACTGCAAGCTCCGCCTCCCGGGTTTACGCCATTCTCATGCCTCAGCCTCCTGAGTAGCTGAGACTACAGGCGCCTGCCACCATGCCCAGCTAATTTTTTTTTTTATTTTTTAGTAGAGACGGGGTTTCACTGTGCTAGCCAGGACGGTCTCGATCTCCTGGCCTCGTGATCCGTCCGCCTTGGCCTCCCAAAGTGCTGGGATTACAGGCGTGAACCACCACGCCTGGCCTATAAATACAATTTTGTATCCTGACTTACTCACTTAAAGTTTCTCCCCATAAAGTTTTCATGAACATACTTTTTTGACGACTATAAAAATTCTATGGAATAAATGAACAGATGAAGAAATGAAAGAAATCCTCAGCTATAAAAGAAGGATGCAGATGGTGATAATGGTACCTTTTTTGGCAGTCAATTTAAGGATGAGTAATGGAGTGTTTAGCACAGCTTCTAGCACATCATATGTACAATAGATGAGAGCCAGTTTTACTAACTCTCTTATCTAATTTCTTTTTCTTTTTTTTTTTTTCTTTGAGACGGAGTCTCGCTCTGTCGCCCAGGCTGGAGTGCAGTGGCCAGATCTCAGCTCACTGCAATCTCCGCCTCCCGGGTTCACGCCATTCTCCTGCCTCAGCCTCCCCAGTAGCTGGGACTACAGGCGCCCGCCAGCTAGCCCGGCTCGTTTTTTGTACTTTTTAGTAGAGACGGGGTTTCACCATGTTAGCCAGGATGCTCTCGATCTCCTGACCTCGTGATCCGCCCGCCTCGGCCTCCCAAAGTGTTGGGATTACAGGCTTGAGCCACCGCGCCCGGCCTCTAATTTCTTTCATCTGTTCATTTATTCATTTTCTGCTGAATTTCCTTAGTTTTTTTTTTTGTTTGTTTGTTTTTTGTTGTTTGTTTGTTTTGTTTGTTTGTTTTTTGTTTTTTGAGACGGAGTCTCGCTCTGTCGCCCAGGCTGGAGTGCAGTGGCCGGATCTCAGCTCACTGCAAGCTCCGCCTCCCGGTTTACGCCATTCTCCTGCCTCAGCCTCCCGAGTAGCTGGGACTACAGGCGTCCACCACCTCGCCCGGCTAGTTTTTTGTATTTTTTAGTAGAGACGGGGTTTCACCGGGTTAGCCAGGATGGTCTCGATCTCCTGACCTCGTGATCCGCCCGTCTCGGCCTGGGATTACAGGCTTGAGCCACCGCGCCCGGCCGAATTTACTTGGATATTAATATGATCTATCTTTGACTATTGTTGGCCCATCCATCACAGAGTTTAATTAAGTTGATCTGGCAAGCTAAGTGGATGTGTTACTCTTCCCTTAGCACTCCATGAAGTTCACTGCACAGACTTTCCCAAAGAGCTAAGGTGAGTTTACAGAAGCCTCCATGCCAGAGCCTCTATAGATTTTCCTTAACTAGTCACCTATGATTTTGAGCATCTGTAATAATATCTTGGTGCTGCATCTGTCTTAACAGCCTTTCCAATTTGTTTGTCGGCTTTTCAACTTAAATATTGTTAAGTAATCATTTATGCATACTTTAAAATTAAAAATAATCTTTCTTATTATTATTTATTTATTTATTTATTTTTTGAGACGGAGTCCCGCTTTGTCGCCCAGGCTGGAGTGCGGTAGTGTGATCTCGGCTCACTGCAAGCTCCGCCTTCCGGGTTCACGCCATTCTCCTGCCTCAGCCTCCGAGTAGCTGGGACTACAGGCGCCCGCCACCTCGCCCGGCTAATTTTGTATGTGTGTGTATGTTTTTAGTATAGACGGGGTTTCACCGTGTTAGCCAGGATGGTCTCGATCTCCTGACCTCGTGATCTGCCCACCTCGGCCTCCCAAAGTGCTGGGATTACAGGGGTGAGCCACCGCGCCCGGCCAAAAATAATCTTTCATACTCAGTATCTGTTTACTTAAGAATGTTATAAATAGGCCAGGCACAGTGGCTCATGCCTGTAATCCCAGCACTTTGGGAGACTGAGGCGGGGAGATCACCTGAGGTCGTTAGTTCAAGTCCAGCCTGACCAACATGGAGAAACCCTGTCTCTACCAAAAATACAAAATTAGCCACGCGTGGTGGCGCATGCCTGTAACGCCAGCTACTCGGGAGGCTGAGGCAGGAGAATCACCTGAACCTGGGAGGCGGAAGTTGCGGGGAGCTGAGATCACCCCATTGCACTCCAGCCTGGACAAGAGCGAGACTCCATCTCAAACAAACAAACAAAAAGGAATCTAAGTGCTATAATCCAAGCCACAACACTAACTCCTAGTATATACCATTTTATATCCTTTTTTTCTTTTTTTATTTTTTTTTTGAGAAGGAGTCTCGCTCTGTCACCCAGGCTGGAGTGCAGTGATCAGATCTCAGCTCACTGCAAACTCCGCCTCCCGGGTTTACGCCATTCTCCTGCCTCAGCCTCCCGAGTAGCTGGGACTACAGGCGCCCGCCACCTCGCCCGGCTAGTTTTTTGTATTTTTTTAGTAGAGACGGGGTTTCACCGTGTTAGCCAGGATGGTCTCGATCTCCTGACCTCGTGATCCGCCCGCCTCGGCCTCCCAAAGTGCTGGGATTACAGGCTTGAGCCACCGCGCCCGGCCTATATCCTTTTTTTCTATGTACATGTATGAATATATGTCCCTTGTACTTCGCCTGTAGTTGTCCGTGTTGCTTGTCATAAAAAATTGGAGAAAACCCAAATTTTTCATTTTGGAAAAAAACAAATGCGATATCCTTGAACTAAAGTTTCATATCTTTGTGATGATTTCCTCAAAGGGGTTTAGGAAGCCTTACCTATTCAGTTTAGGGGACAGAAAACAAAGTAAGGGAAGGTTGACGCTGGATGTAAAAGGAAATGGAAAAAGAATGTCAATGTTAAAGGGGAAGGACAGGTTTCAGAGGCACATATGTCTTCTTACTGGGTCCTCAGCAGCTGTTGCTTCTCATCTTGCATCTGGACCCTGCCCAATACCAAGTGCCTGCCCTTTACCTCCCTCCTCCATCCTGCCCTTGAGACCCACATTAAGACATGCTAAGGCTCAACTCCCACTCTTCGGTACTAACCATACAATAAAAATTCCCAAGACATTCTAGCTGGTGCTGATTTCTTAGGGTTGCTAGTAATCAGTATTGTCTTAGGGAGCTTTCTTGTGTTTGGGCAACATTTTTGCTTCAATAAAAGATCAAAGAGATCTCTTGCCATAGTAATATACAATTTAAATGGTTTAATTATGTTTAATGTTCCACAGAATAACAAAACTATATATAGAATGTATGCTTGATATTGGTATTCTATTTCTTATTCCTCAGTGATTCTTGCTGTGATTTTTTTTTTTTTTTATGTTACCATTTGTGCTGGTAAAACATGGGCTTTAACGTCAGATAAACTTGAAATCTTCCACCTAACTTTACTTAACTTCATTAGTTGTAGGAACTTCATCGGACAATTTTACTTCTCTAAGCTTCAATTTCCTTAGGCAAAATGAGGCTAACAATACCTAACTCCAATTGTAAAAGGTAAATGAAATAATATATTCCAAAGGATTAATACGGTGCCAAGGAGATAGATTTTTAAGCCCTTGTTTCTTTTTTTTTTTTTTTTTTTTTTTTTTTTTTTTTTTTTTTTTTGAGACGGAGTTTTGCTCTGCGGCCCAGGCTGGAGTGCTGTGGCCGGCTCTCAGCTCACTGCAAGCTCCGCCTCCTGGGTTCACGCCATTCTCCTGTCTCAGCCTCCCGAGTAGCTGGGACTACAGGCGCCCGCCTCGTCGCCCGGCTAGTTTTTTTGTATTTTTTAGTAGAGACGGGGTTTCAGCGTATTAGCCAGGATGGTCTCGATCTCCTGACCTCGTGATCCGCCCGTCTCGGCCTCCCAAAGTGCTGGGATTACAGGCTTGAGCCACCGCGCCCGGCCTAAGCCCTTGTTTCTTATGAGACCTAGAATGGTGTCTCTTGGGTATTTGTTGCAAGTGAATTAAATAGACGAGCACATAATAAACATGAGTTCAATTCTTTGCCAGCATAGGTATCTGAGAATTTTTGCAAGGGAGAGAGAACACTCCCTGGTCTTTCAACGCAGAAAAATGGTGCCCAGTGCTGTCATTAACTTCCTCATATCCCAGGTTTTGGAGTCTAGTTGAGTGCATGGCAAAGAAAAAAAAAAGGACTGAGAATTTCAAAGAATGACCACTAGAACCCAGACCCAGGAATTTTCCAGCATGCTGTCATAGAGCCAGCATGATTGAATTGACAGCAAAATTATATCAGACTTTGCATTAGTCATTAGTGTCAGAGACTCAATATAAATCTTGATTCCGGCAAAGAATTTAGAAAGGGAAAAATTGTCCTCATCCTAGAAGGAGCTTAAGATCTAGGAGAAGGAATCCATGCACATAGCATTGAATGCATATGAAGTGCTAAAGTTGGTCAGTATTTTTTAAAATTGTGATTTAGCAATGATGGTTTCCTCTTTAATGATGGGTTTACAGTAAGAATAATATTTCTGGAACAATGTAATATAAAACTTTTTCTTATTTTACCTCTTGTCACTAAAGAGTAGTTTAACTCCCATATCACCAGCAAAATTCAGGGCACTGCATGGCTGCTCTTGTCTGTAGGCAGGGGAAGAGAGAAAGTGAGGTGATTTCAGGAGGAAGACACCCCTACCAAAAAGTATCTTCCTATCCCTGAAATTACATTTCAGAATCTCCTTGTAAAATGTTTATCACAGAGCCTGCACATATTAATTGTTCAGTATAAGATGGCTGTTTCTATTACCATTATATTACACATAATAATAACATATATAGTCATTATTTTATCTCTACGACTTTGCAGTCCTGGAAAAGACCATACCTTAAGCTGTTTTAGACCATGTCATTCTGCTCAAAACCTTCCAATGGTTTCTCATCTCCCTCAGAATCAAAATAAAAATTTTTTACAGTGAGCCCCAAGGCCCTATATTATCTGACCTCCAGCACTCTGGCCTCATCTCCTACCACCCACTCCCTTGTTCATGCCACACCATTTATGTTGAACTCCTTATTGTATCTCAACAAAGAAGGCACACTCACACCTCAGGGCCTTTGCACTTGCTATCCTTAGGCCTGAAAGTCTTCCCTCAAACCCTACTACAAATAGCTCCCTATCTCACCTCCTTCAGGTCTTTGCTCAAATGCTATCTTCTAACCAAGACCACTCTAGGTTACTAAACTTGCAACATCACACACACCATCCCTTTGAACTCGCTATTACCCTTTTTGTTGCTGTTGTTGTTGTTGTTGTTTTTGAGACGGAGTCTCACTCTGCAGCCCAGGTTGGAGGTGCAGTGGCAGGATTTCGGCTCATTGCAAGTTCCGCCTCCTGAGTTAATGCCATTCTCCTGCCTCAGCCTCCCAAGTAGCTGGGACTACCGGCGCCCGCCACCAAGCCTGGCTAATTTTTTTTTTGTATTTTTTTAGTAGAGACGGGGTTTCACCATGTTAGCCAGGATGGTCTCCATCTCCTGACCTCGTGATCCGTCCGCCTTGGCCTCCCAAAGAGCTAGGATTACAGGCGTGAGCTACCGCGCCCGGCTTTGTTGTTTTTGAGACAGAGTCTTGCCCTGTCACCCAGGCTGGAGTGCAGTGGTGCAATCTTGGCTCACTGCAACCTCCACCTCCCGGGTTCAAGCCATTCTCCTGGCTCAGCCTCCTGAGTAGCTGGCATTACAGGCATGCACCACCACATCCGGCTTTTTTTTTTAATTTTTATTTTTAGTAAAGGCGGATTTCACCATGTTTGCCAAGCTGGTCTCTAACTCCTGACCTCAGGTGATCCATCTGACTCGGCCTTCCAAAGTGCCGGGATTACAGACATGAGCCACCGTGCCCAGCCCCTGTTACCGTTTGTACTACTCAGGACACTCTTAGAGGGACAGAAATAATAGGAGATATATATATATATATATATATGAGTTTATTAAGTATTAACTTACACGATCACAAGGTCCCAGTATTAATCATCACACCCTTCCTCTTTTTTCCTCCATAGTCTGTATTATCATCTGATATAATATATATATATATATATATATTCATCTATTTATTGCTATCTCCTGACACTAGAGTAAAAGCTCAGTGAGAGTAGATCTATTATTTTGTTACTGATGCTTGGTACCTGATTGTTCCAAGTTAAATATTGGCTGAATGAACAAATGATACCTCTATCTTGTAATGGAAGATTTCGGAAAGCATTTTAATAAAAATACAATCATGGCCGGGCGCGGTGGCTCAAGCCTGTAATCCCAGCACTTTGGGAGGCCGAGACGGGTGGATCACGAGGTCAGGAGATCGAGACCATCCTGGCTAACACGGTGAAACCCCGTCTCTACTAAAAAATACAAAAAACTAGCCGGGCGAGGTGGCGGGCGCCTGTAGTCCCAGCTACTCGGGAGGCTGAGGCAGGAGAATGGCGTGAACCCGGGAGGCGGAGCTTGCAGTGAGCTGAGATCTGGCCACTGCACTCCAGCCTGGGTGACAGAGTGAGACTCCGTCTCAAAAAAAAAAAAAAAGGAAAAAAATACAATCATGTGGGGGATATGAGAATCAGGGTGACACCACCCAAGGAGGTAAACGGCTCAGAATAGAGAAGTCCTAGAGGTCTGAAGACGAATTTGTCTATTTTATCATTTTGTAGAGAGCCAACCCTCTTCACTGGGTCAGCAACAATACTGCATTAATTTTGGCAATTGAAGAAAACCTAAACCTCATCTCAGGAATTCTACTGCTTTTTAAAAACCCATTTGTGGCCAGTTCTCATTCATGTTAATAGATCTCTCCTTTTCCTTTAAGGACAGCAAAGCCAAAAAAAGTTACAAGGGCCCAGAAAGGAACAACTAGCTAAATATAGATACATCATACTGTAAGAAATAAAGACTGTGTAAGTCTGCCAAAATAAGATCCCATCAATGAGGAACATATTATGTTGTTCCTGGTTTCAACCTTGACATAGGAAAGTTTAAGAAACAGATTTGTAATTCTCTATTGCTTATGTAATAATTAGAAATCTTAAGTGTTCTGGTATTTGAACTGTCCTTTGAAAGAGCAACCTGGATATTTAAAGGCAGGGACTACGTGACTCCAGACAAAAATATACTGTATCATACTGGAAGCTATGTATGCCTTCCCAGCTGCCGCAAGAACATTTGTCATGTGGTGACAGCATTCTTCTCACTTCTGATAGCTCACACACTGTCAAACTAGTATGCATGCCCTTTGCTATAGTTTCTGTGTCTTTGTCTGTGTCTTTGTGAAGTCAGTTTTCAAGAACTTTTAAGGCCAGAACAACATAAGGAAGGTCTTAAGTCTCCTCTTACTTTTTCAGACAACTGCAAAGTTAAGGATAAAATCAGTAGAGATTACATGTCAGTGATAGGTAGTTTGAGGCTAGAGGTATGATGAAACCAAACACTTCAGTTGTGTGCAGAGTCTCACAATGCTAGGATTAAACATTAGCTTTGGATAGTAAGTAAAGCAGTCGTTAAAAAATTGCTCTGGGGCTAGGCGTGGTGGCTCACGCCTGTAATCCCAGCACTTTGGGAGGCTGAGGCGGGCAGATCATGAGGTCAGGAGATTGAGACCATCCTGGCTAACAAGGTGAAACCCCATCTCTACTAAAAACACAAAAAGATTAGCCGGGTATGGTGGCAGGCACCTGTAGTTCCAGCTACTCAGGAGGCTGAGGCAGGAGAATGCCGTGAACCCAGGAGGTGGAGCTTGCAATGAGCCGAGATTGCACCACTGCATTCCAGCCTGGGCAACAGAGCAAGACTCCGTTTCAAAAAAAAAAAAATATATATATATATATATATGTGTGTATATATATATATATATATTGCTCTGGAAAACTTTATTTTATTTATTCTATTTTATTTTTGAGATAGAGTCTTGCTCTGTCACCCAGGCTGGAGTGAAATGGTGCTATCTTGGCTCACTGCAACCTCCAACTCCTGGGTTCAAGTGATTCTCCTGCCTCAGCCTCCCTAGTAGTTGGGGCTACAGGTGCCCACCACCATGCCTGGCTAATTTTTGTATTCTTAGTAGAGACAGGGTTTTGCCAAGTTGGTCATGCTGGTCTCGAACTCCTGACCTCAGGTGATCTGCCCGCCTCAGCCTCATAGCTCTCTCTTGGTGTAATAAGTTAGACAGGAGGTGAATCTATATTACAGGATGGTGGTATTTTTACATAGAAGCTATACAGGAAGAAAAATTAAGTGTAAACAGAGGGGAGGTACATTGGAGGCAGGCAATAGCTTAGCTCACAAGGGAATACGATGTGGGACTTTAGCAAGAAGAAGCCAAATGATACGCAATAATTTTTTCCACATAGTTAGCATCAGAGAAACACTAGAGCAGTGATCCTCAAAGTGTGTCAGCATCACCTGGGAACCTATTAGAGCTGGGAATGCTCAGTTCCACCCCAGACCTATTGAAGGAGAAACTCCTGGGGTGGAGTCAGCAGGCTTAGCAAGCCCTCCAGGTCATTCTGATGCATGCTAAAATTTGAAAACCACTGAACTAGTGTATTCTATGCCTTAGTGCAGTGGTTCTCTAGCATTAAAGAGTATTAGAATAATCACCTGGTGCTGGATCTACCTCTGATGCCACATACAGAATAGATGCTTTAGAGCCGGGCACAGTGCCTCATGCCTATAATCCCAGCACTTTGGGAGGCCTAGGTGGGAGGGTAACTTGAACCTAGGAGTTCCAGACCAGCCTGGGCGACATAGTGAGACCCCTTATCTACAAAAAACTAAAAAATTAGCCAGGCATGGAGGAACATGTCTGTGTACTCCCAGCTACTTTGGAGGCTGAAGTAAGAGAAGTGCTTGAGCCTGGGAGGTCGAAGGTAGAAGCTGCAGTGAGATGTGATCACACCACTGCACTCCAGCTTGGGTGACAGAGCAAGACCTTGTCTCAAAAAAAAAAAAAAAAGAATAGATGCTTCATCAATTCTTGTGGACTTGTGGAAGAAGGGACGGGAGAGAGAGAAGAAATATACTCCTATATATACAGCAAAGAACCAGAACTCACAACTTTTGTCACTCATCTCTTACGTTTATGTTTTCATTTTTACTGTACTCCAACAAAAATTTTTTTTCTTTTTTTTTTTTTTTTTTGAGACGGAGTCTCGCTCTGTCGCCTGGGCTGGAGGGCTGGAGTGCAGTGGCCGGATCTCAGCTCACTGCAAGCTCCGCCTCCCGGGTTTACGCCATTCTCCTGCCTCAGCCTCCAGAGCAGCAGGGACCACAGGCGCCAGCCACCCTGCCCGGCTAGCTTTTTGTATTTTTTAGTAGAGACAGGGTTTCACTGTGTTAGCCAGGATGGTCTTGAACTCCTGACCTCGTGATCCACCCGTCTTGGCCTCCCAAAGTGCTGGGATTACAGGCTTGAGCCACCGCGCCCGGCCTACTCCAACAAATTTACAGGAGAAAAAGTCATCTTCATTTCTAGTACAATTTACATTGCACAAAGTAAATGTACACAATAGATACTTTACTGAGTTGAAATCAGTGTATATGTACAATTTTGTGATATTTGATGTTTTTATTTTGTGTTTATTTCTTATTTGTGCTTTGTTTTTATAAAGGAGTGGAGGCTTTTGCTTTTTTTCACTTGGCTTATGTACACATTTCCATGTATCAGTTTATCTATATGCTTGTCAGGTTTTTTCTTTTTTTTTTGACAGGGTCTCACGCTGTCACCCAGGCTGGAGTTCAGTGGCGAGATTTTGGTTCACTGCAGCCTCCACCTGCCAGGCTCAAGCAATCCTCCTACCTCAGCCTCTGGGAGTGGCTGAGACTACAGACAGACATGCACCACCATGCCTGACTAATTTTTTTTTTTCTTTTTTGAGTAGGAATCCTCCTCTGTCCCCCAGGCTGAAGTGCAGTGGTGCAATCTCGGCTCATTGCAAGCCCTGCCTCGTGGGTTCACGCCATTCTCCTGCCTCAGCATCCCGAGTAGCTGGAACTACAGACACCCACCAGCATGCCCGGCTCATTTTTTGAATTTTTAGTAGAGACAGGGTCTCACCGTGTTAGCCAGGATGGTCTCCATCTCCTGACCTCGTAATCCGCCCACCTTGGCCTCCCAAAGTGCTGGGATTACAGGTGTGAGCCACTGCACCCAGCCGCTAATATTTGTATTTTTGTAGAGATGAGGTTTCACCATGTTGCCCAGTCTGGTCTCAAACTTTTAGACTCATGTGATTGGCCTGCCTCGACCTCCCAAAGTGCTGGGATGACATGCGTGAGCCACTGCTTGTCATTTTTTGCTTTACTATTCTGCATGTTTCTTTTTCAGTGGCCTATTAAACAACTAAATTATGATATTTATGACAAGCAGTGGTAATAACATCTGAATTTTCTCTTGAAGACAGCATTGAGTGCCATTATGTGCTAAGTTCAGCTCAGATGACAAAGAAACAAAGGATCAGTCCCAATTCTGTAGAGACAATAGTCACTTATTAAGAAGAACCACAGAGCTTAAGTGATTAGAGAATAGGAAGTCAAGAAGTGGTCAGAAAGGGTTGTCTCCCTGAAGAAAACTAAATTTTGGATAGACACTGGGAGGAAGTGATGGATACAGACTGGCATAGAGTAGGAAAGACATTTCAAGTCTTTCTTTCCTTCTTTTTTTTTTTTTGTTTGAGACAAGTCTTGCTCTGTTGCCCAGGCTGGAGTGCAGTGGCATGATCTCGGCTCACTGCAACCTCCACCTCCCAGGTTCAAGTGGTTCTCCTGTCTCAGCCTTCTGAGTAGCTGGGATTTCGGGCTTGCACCACCATGCCTGGCTAGTTTTTGTATTTTTAGTAGAGATGGGGTTTCAGTTTCACCATATTGGCCAGACTTGTCCCGAACTCCTGACCTCAGGTGATCTGTCCTCCTTGGCCTCCCAAAGTGCTGGATTACAGGCGTGAGCCCACCACGATGGGCCCCATTTCAGGTCTTTCTAAGGGCCTAAAAAAAGGAACTAGTGCCGGGTGCAGTGACTCATGCTTGTAATCCCAGCACTTTGGGGGGCCGAGGTGAGTGGATCACAAAGCGAGGAGTTTGAGACCAATGTGGTGAAACCCTGTCTCTACTAAAAATACAAACATTAGCTGGGCGTGATGGCAGACGCCTGTAGTCCCAGCTACTCAGGAGACTGAGGTAGGAGAATCACTTGAACCTGGGAGGCAGAGGTTGCAGTGAGAAGAGATTACGCTACTGCACTCCAGCCTGGGTGACAGAGTGAGACTCTGTCTCAAAAAAAAAAAAAAAAAAGGAACTAGTTAGTCATGTGCTGTGTGCTATCTGCCAATTAACTTGGCCTAAGAAGAAGGTCATGTTAGCGAATAACAAAAAATGAGGTTGGAGAGTTGACAGCAAGCGTAGAACCCTAAGCCTAGAGATATGGCAACCAATACACAGGAAAATAATATATTCACAAATAAGGAAGTGATGTAATAAAAAAACTACAGCATAGTATGAAAAAAACAAAAACAAAAACAAAAGCTGACACCCCAAATTAATATGGCTATAAGAAGTAAAATCCATGGGTTTATTTTATTGGCAATAAAAGCTATTTAAAGCAAGAATTTTTGTAAATAAGATATATGATAATTATTTACGCTATCTTTTTTTAAAAATTTTTTGAGACAGAGTCTTGCTGTGTTGCCCAGGCTGGAATGCAATGGCACAACCTTGGCTCACCGCAACCGCTGCCTTCCAGGTTCAAGTGATTCTCCTGCCTCAGCCTTCCACACAGAGGGGATTACAAGCAAGCACCACTACGCCCGGCTAATTTTTGTATTTTTATTTATTTATTTATTTATTTATTTATTTATTTTTTGAGATGGAGTCTCGCTCTGTCGCCCAGGCTGGAGTGCAGTGGCCAGATCTCAGCTCACTGCAAGCTCCGCCTCCCAGGTTCACGCCATTCTCCTGGCTCAGCCTTCCAGGTAGCTGGGACTACAGATGCCCGCCACCTCGCCCGGCTAGTTTTTTGTATTTTTTAGTAGAGACAGGGTTTCACCGTGTTTGCCAGGATAGTCTCGATCTCGTGACCTCGTGATCCACCCGTCTCGGCCTCCCAAAGTGCTGGGATTACAGGCTTGAGCCACCGCGCCCGACCTAATTTTTGTATTTTTAGTAGAGACGGGGTTTCACCATGTTGTCCAGGCTGGTCAGGCACTCCTGACCTCAGGTGATCAGCCTACCTCGGCCTCCCAAAGTTCTGGGATTACAGGCATGAGCCATCGCACCCAGCCTATTTATTTATTTATTTTTAAATTAAATTAAATTTTTTTTAGTACAGTTGGAGTTTCACCACATTGGCCAGGCTGGTCTCGAACTCCTGACCTCAGGCAATTCTCCTGCGCCAGCCTCCCAAAGTGCTGGGATTACAGGCATGAACCACCGTGCCCAGCCTATTTATTTATTTTTATTTTTATTCATTATTTTTTTGAGATGGAGTCTTGCCTTGTTGCGCAGGCTGGAGTGCAATGGCGCGATCTCAGCTCATTGCAGTCTCCACCTCCTGGGTTTAAGCAATTCTCCTGCCTCAGCTTCCCAAGCAGCTGAGATTACAGGTGCTCACCACCACGCCTGGCTAATTTTTTGTATCTTTAGTGGAAATGGGGTTTCACCATGTTGGCCAGGCTGGTCTCGAACTCCTAATCTCGTGATCCGCGCCCCCCTTGGCTTTCCAAAGTGTTGAGAGTACAGCCGTGAGCCACCGTGCCTGGCCTATAATAATTATTTACACTGTCATGTCTTTCTTCTGTTGTCTGTGTACAAATGTGTTTTAGCAACTCTCTGCCCTATTTACCCCAGCTTCACAGTGTAAAATAATTCTTTTTTTTCTTTCTTTCTTTTTTTTTTTTTTTTTGAGACAGAGTCTCTCTCTGTAGCCCAAGCTGGAGTGCAGTGGTGCAATCTCAGCTCACTGCAACCTCTGCCTCCAGGGCTCAAGAGATTATTGTGCCTCAGCCTCCCAAGTAGTTGGGACTATAGGTGTGTGCCACCAGGCCCAGCTAATTTTTTGTATTTTAGTAGAGGTGGAGTTTCACCATGTTGCCCAGGGTGGTCTCACACTCCTGAGCTCACACAATCCGCCCACCTTGGCTTCCCAAAGTGCCTGGCTCAGTGTAAAATCATTTTAATGTAAGTTATTTCTGCTAGAAAATAGCCCTTGACACATCAAATTCTTTTTTTCTAGGCAGGATGGAGTGCAATGGTGGGACAGCTCACTGCAGCCTCGACTTCCTGGGCTCAGGTGCTTCTCCCACCTTAGCCTCCTGAGCAGCTGAGACTACAGGCACATGCCACCACGCCCAGCTAATTTTTGTATTTTTTGTATTTTTTAGTAGAGATGGGGTTTTACCATGTTTCCAAGGCTGGTCTCAAACTCCTCCGCTCAAGCAATTCACCCGTCTGCGTCTCCCAAAGTGCTGTGGATTACAAGTGTAAACCACTGGGCTCAGCCAACACACCAAATTATTATTATTATTATTATTATTATTATTATTATTTTGACATGGAGTCTCACTCTGTCACCCAGGCTGGAGTGCCGTGGCATGATCTCGGCTCACTGCAACCTCCACCTCCCAGGTTCAAGAGATTCTGTCTCTCAAGTAGCTGGAATTACAGGTGCATGCAACCATGCCCGGTTAATTTTTGTATTTTTAGTAGAGACAGGGTTTCACCATGTTGGCCAGGCTGGCCTTGAACTCCTGACCTCAAGTGATCTACCTGGGCCTCCCAAAGTACGGATTACAGGCCTTAACCACTGCGTCCAGTCAACACACCAATTTCTTTCTCTTTCCTTTTTTTTTGTTTTTGTTTTGAGATGGAGTCTCTCTCCATCACCCAGGCTGGAGTGCAATGGTGTGATCTCGGCTCACTGCAACCTCTGCCTCCCAGGTTCAAGTGATTCTCCTGCCTCAGTCTCCTGAGTAGCTGGGATAACAGCCGTGTGCCACCAAGCCCGGCTAACTTTTGTATTTTTAGTAGACACAAAGTTTCACCATATTGGTCAGGCTGGTCTCAAACTCCTGACCTTGTGATCCACCTGCCCCGGCCTCCCAAAGTGCTGGGATTACAGGCATGAACCACCATGCCCGGGCCGACACATAATTTCTATCATGCAAAAATAATTTAGATTTTCTTGAACAAATCCTAACACTGTATTTCTGTACTACATTTCTGAACCCACTCCACTAGCACTGACCTGTAATGGCAGTACTACTTAACCCTAGTCAAACCAGTGAAGTCCGTGTTTGCTGTATTTTTTGCATCTGCTGTCAGCTTCATTTAAGACAACTGCATCTAATTTCGTATTTCATTGTCTTCAATTGAGATAGTAATAAAGCTGAATACAGCTCTAAAAAATTTTTGATATTTTAAATATGCCAACGATATCAAAAGAGGAAATGTGATGCTATACTTTCCAGCACTGAGTTCTATTTTTTGTTTTTAATTTTAATATTCTACATGCATAAAAATCCATCTATAACTGAGCTATAATTGTTCACTCTGGGGTCCATATAATTCAGGGCTATCATGGTGAATTTAAATCAAGAGCGGAGTTGATGGATAGAAAATCAGTGCAGGAATTTTGCCGAGGCTTGATAGCCTAGGAAGTAATGATTTCAGAGTGAAATCTTTCCAAACCTGTCAAGAACTGTAAGAGCTAAGAAGAGCAATGTATTGAAAAGCAGAACCCATGGATTTACTTCAAAATGTTTAAGAGTCGGTACTAACTTTTTGGCCAAAACTCTTTGAGTATTGGGAAATGAGGACAGGTTTAGGGGAGTAAGTAATTGGGATGCTGAGAAAGGAAGTATAAGGATAAAAACCAAAGAAAATCACTAGGTAGGTTCCTCCCTAGTGGATACATATGAGTCTTATATTTTCCTCTCTGTTTTCATTATTCCATTTCCTCTTGTGGCCCTGTAAGCCCATCAACTAGAGTCACAGGATAAACAGATATGTTCGTTTACCATAATCTCAACACTTTGGGAAGGCAAGGCTGGGGGATTGCTTGAACCCAGGAGCTTGAGACCAACCTGGGCAACATGGGGAGACTTTGACTCTTAAAAAAAATAAACATATTATCAGCCAGGCCCAGTGGCTCACGCCTGTAATCCCAGCACTTTGGGAGGCCAAGGTGGGCGGATCACGAGGTCAGGAGATCCAGACCATCCTGGCTAACATGGTGAAACCCTGTCTCTACTAAAAATACAAAAAATTAGCCGGGCGTGCTGGTGGGGGCCTGTAGTCCCAGCTACTCAGGAGGCTGAGGCAGGAGAATGGCATGAACCCGGGAGGCGGAGCTTGCAGTGAGCTGAGATCACGCCACTGCACTCCAGCCTGGGCCAAAGTGTGAGACTCCGTCTCAAAAAAACAAAACAAAACAAAACAAAACAAAACAAAACACCATATTATTTGAGTGTAGCTGCATGTACCTGTAGTCCCAGCTACATAGGAGGCTGAGGTGGGAGGATCACTTGAACCTAGGAGGTTGAGGCTGCAATGAGCTATGATTGTACCACTGCACTACAGCCTGGGCAACAGAGCAAGACCACGTCTCAAAAAAAAAAAAAAAAAAAAAAAAAAAAAAAAAAGCAAAACCTTACAAGCTAGGAAAACAGAGGGAGAAAAGGAAGAGTGGTGTAAAGCCGGGAGGCGGGGCTTGCAGCAGTGAGCTGAGATCTGGCCACTGCACTCCAGCCTGGGCGACAGAGCGAGACATCGTCTCAAAAAAAAAAAAAAAAAAAAAGGAAGAAAAGAAGCGAAGAAAAGAAAGGGGGGAGAAGGGAGGAGGAAAGAGAATATGATATTTGTTTTTTAAATTTTAATTGTTTTTAGAGGTAGGGTCTTGCCCTGTTACATAGGCTAGAGTACAGTGGAGTGATCATAGCTCACTGCATCCTCAGATTCCTGCTGCCTCAGCCTCCTGGGGAGGTGGGACTACAGGCACACACCACCATACCCAGCTAATTTTTTAATATTAAATTTTGTAGACATGAGGTTTCACGCTGATGCTCAGTCTTTATTTAATTTAATTAATTAATTAATTTATTTTTTGAGACAGAGTCTCGCTCTGTCGTCTAGGCTGGAGTACAGTGGCACGATCTTGGCTCCCTGCAACCTCCACCTCCCGAGTTCAAGGGATTCTCCTGCCTCAGCCTCCCAGGTAGCTGGGGCTACAGGCACCCGCCACCATACCCAGCTAATTTTTTGTATTTTTAGTAGAGAAGGGGTTTCACTGTATTAGCCAGGATGGTCTCGATCTCCTGACCTCATGATTCACCCTCCTCAGCCTTCCAAAGTGCTGGGATTACGGGCATGAGCCACCGCCCCCAGCCTCTGTTGCTCAGTCTTTCTAAAACTCCTGGCCTCAAGGTTTTTTTTTTTTTTTTTTTATGAGACAGTCTACTTAATTGAGAATATACACTCTTCCTTGATTCCTTTGCTTTTTTTTTTTTTTTTTTTGAGATGGAGTCTTGCTGTGTCACCCAGGCTAGAGTGCAGTGACACCATCTCGGCTCACTACAACCTCCATATGTCGGGTTGAAGCGGTTCTCCTGCCTCAGCCTCTCCAGTAGCTGGGACTGCAGGCATGCATCACCACACCTGACTAATTTTGTATTTTAAATAGAGACGTGGATTCACCATGTTGGTCAGGCTGGTCTCAAACTCCTGACCTCAGGTGATCCGTCCACCTCAGTCTCCCAAAGTGCTGGGATTACAGGTGTGAGCCACCGCACCTGGCCAACTCCTGATTTTTCACATTCTTCTCTGAGAGTGAACATCAAAGTACATTCGAGTGTGATGTAGGGTTTAAAGATGCACATTTTTCCTTTGAAATAACTGTTATGCATGTTGTTGTCCAACTAAAGGAATATGGACCATTCTAATAATGGTGGGAAAATTGGCTCTGTTTGGGTTTAAAGAATACATTTTTCCACCAAGGCATATTTTCGCAGGATAAATTTGACTATTTGGTGTTTCTCCTTGTTGTTGGCTTCAGCGCCTAACTCTGACATCTGGGATGACTCTGCTTGTTACACTTGTCCTGTGACTTTGGGCAAGTGAACTGAACATCTCTAAGTCTCTGTTTCTGTATTTCCTTCCTTCCTTCCTTCCTTCCTTTTTTTTTCTTTTTTAGCATCTTACCCTGTCACCAAGTCTGGAGTACAGTGGTATAATTACAGCTCACTGCAGACTCAAACTCCCTTGGCTCAGGTGATCCTCCCACCTCAGCCTCCCAAGTAGCAAGTAGCTGGGACTACAGGTGCGTGCCACCACGCCTGGCTAATTTTTGTGTGTTTTTGTAGAGACGGAGTCTCGCCATGTTGCCCAGGCTGGTCTCGAGCCTCTGGGCTCAAGTGATCCTCCCATCTTGGCCTTGTAAAGTGCTGGGTAAACAGACGTGAGTCATCATGCCCAGCCTGTTTCTCATCTGTAACAAGCAGGAATATTTATTAGATGATGCTCATGTGTCTTTCTCGTACATGAAAGTTTTGATTCTATGATTATTCCTAGTGCAGTCCTCCCTTTCCAGAAAGAATCTGAACTTTTGGAAACATCAATAGAACTGTTTAACCTACAGCTGGGCACAGTGGCTCACACCTGTAATCCCAGCACTTTGGGAGGCCAAGGTGGGCAGATCACCTGAGGTCAAGAGTTCGAGACCAGTTTAGCCAACATGGCAAAACCCCGTCTCTACTAAAAACACAAAAATTAGGCAGGCGTGTTGGCGGGTGCCTGTAATCCCAGCTACTAGGGAGGCTGAGGCAGAATCCCTCGAACCCAGGAGGCAGAAGTTGCAGTGAGCCAAGATCATACCACTGAACTCCAGCCTGGGTGACAGAGAGAGATTCTTTCTCCAAAAAAAAGTTTAGGCTAGTTAACCCATCCTCAGGTTCTCCACCTTCAAGAGAGAAGAGAGATTTTTAGGCCGGGCGCGGTGGCTCAAGCCTGTAATCCCAGCACTTTGGGAGGCTGAGACAGGCGGATCACGAGGTCAGGAGATCGAGACCATCCTGGCTAACACGGTGAAACCCCAGCTCTACTAAAAAATACAAAAAACTAGCCGGGCGAGGTGGCGGGCGCCTGTAGTCCCAGCTACTCGGGAGGCTGAGGCAGGAGAATGGCGTCAACCCGGGAGGCTGGAGCTTGCAGTGAGCTGAGATCCGGCCACTGCACTCCAGCCTGGGTGACAGAGTGAGACTCCGTCTCAAAAAAAAAAAAAAAAAAAAAAAGAGAGAAGAGAGATTTTTATTTCCTATTTGAGTCACAACGGTAAGCATAAAGGATGACAATTATTTAATATTGTGATTCAATATTATAGATATTAAAGAAGTTTTCTAAATTGACTTTTGTTGTAGATTTGAGACTATGAGATTTGTTTGTCTCCTTTACTTTTATTGGTTCTTAATGGAAACTGTTTTTTTTTTGTTGTTTTATTTTGTTTTTGTTTTTATTTATTTATTTATTTATTTTATTTATTTATTTTTTTTTTTTTGAGACGGAGTCTGGCTCTGTCACCCAGGCTGGAGTGCAGTGGCCGGATCTCAGCTCACTGCAAGCTCTGCCTCTTGGGTTTACACCATTCTCCTGCCTCAGCCTCCCGAGTAGCTGGGACTACAGGCGCCCGCCACCTCGCCTGGCTAGTTTTTTGTATTTTTTTTAGTAGAGACGGAGTTTCAACGTGTTAGGCAGGATGGTCTTGATCTTCTGACCTTGTGATCCGCCCATCTCGGCCTCCCAAAGTGCTGGGATTACAGGCTTGAGCCATTGCGCCCGGCCTGTTTTTATTTTTTTGAGACAGGGTCTCACTCTGTCACCCAGGCTGGAGTGCAGTGACACAATCTCAGCTCACTGCAACCTTCATCTCCCAGGATCAAACAATCTTCCTGCCTCAGCCTTCTGAGTAGCTAGGACTACAGGCCCACACCAACAAGTCTGGCTAATTTTTGAATTTTTTGTAGAGATGGGTTTTCACCATGTTGCCCAGGCTGGTCTTGAACTCCTGAGCTAAAGCAATCTGCCCACCTCAGCCTCCCAAAGTGCTGGGGTTACGAATGTGAGCCACCCCAGCTGGCCTCTCATCTTTTTAAAAAACTTATTTTTATTTCTTTTGAGACAGGATCAATCAAGCTCTGTTGCCCAGGTTGGAGTGCAGTGGGTATTCACAGATGTGATCATTGAGGACTATAGCCTCAAACTTCTGGTCTCAACCAATTCTCCTGATTCAGCCTCCACATTAGCTGGGCCTACAGAAACGTACCAGCACTCCCGGCTTCAATTTTCATTGTTACAGCAATGAACATTTATAAAGCACTTGCTACATGCCAGATATTGTACTAAGTACATCATACCTATTAACTAAGTTAATTATCTGCACACTCTGCAAAACTAAACATTATCCAAATCTCTATATTAAAAAATAGCTGGGGTGTTGGCTGGGCATGGTGGCTCACACCTGTAATCCTAGTACTTTGGGAGGCCAAGGCAGGCGGATCACGAGGTCAGGAGATCGAGACCATCCTGACTAACATGGTGAAACCCCCGTCTCTACTAAAAGTACAAAAAACTAGCCAGGTGTGGTGGTGGGTGCCTGTAGTCCCAGCTACTTGGGAGGCTGAGGCAGGAGAATGGCATGAACCTAGGAGGTGGAGCTTGCAGTGAGCCGAGATGGCACCACTGCACTTCAGCCTGGGCAACACAGCAAGACTCTGTCTCCAAAAAAAAAAAAAAAAAAAAAAAAAATTAGCTGGTCATGGTGGTGGTGGCACCTGAAATCCTAACTATTCAGGAGACTAATGCAGGAGGACCACTTGAGCCCAGGAGGCTGAGGCTGCAGTGAGGTGTGATTGCACGACTATGCTCCAGCCTGAGTGACAGAGTGAGAACCTGTCTCAAAAAAAAAAAATAAATAAAGTCAAGCAATAATGGATTCATTAATAAATTATGATGGATACCCATAATGGCATACTAAACAGCTACTAAAAATAACCCAGGCTGGCTGGGCGTGGTAAAGGCTGTAATCCCAGCACTCTTTTTTTTTTTTTTTTTTTTTTTTTTTTTTGAGACAGTGTTTTGCTCATGTTGCCCAGTCTGGAGTGCAATGGTGCGATCTCAGCTCACCACAACCTCTGCTCCCAGGTTGAAGTGATTCTCCTGCCTCAACCTCCCGAGTAGCTGGGATTACAGACATGTGCCACCACACCCGGCTAATTTTGTATTTTTAGTAGAGAAAGGGTTTCACCATGTTGGTCATGCAGATCTTGAACTCCCGACCTCAGGTGATCTGCCTGCCTGGGCCTCCCAAAGTGCTGGGATTACAGGCATGAGCCACCCCGCCCAGCCAATCCCAGCACTCTTGAATGCCAAGGTGAGAGGATAGGTTAAGCCCAGGAGTTCAAGACCAGTCTGGGCAGCAAAGCAAGAGCCTATCTCTACAAATAAAAATAGTAATCATCATCATCATCATCGTCATCCAGCCTGGGCAACATAGGGAGAGACTTTCGGCCAAAAAATTTTAAGAATTAGCCTGGCATGTTGTATTTGTGCTTGTAAGTCCTAGCTACCTGGGAGGCTGAAGTGGGAAGACCACTTGAGCCCAGGAAGTCGAGTCTGCAGTGAGCCAAGATCATGCCACTGCACTCCAGCATGGGTGACAGAGAGAGGCCCTGTTTCAAAAACAAAATCAAAACCAAAAAGAATGCTATTTTAGAGAGACATAGGTGCAGTGGACTAGCAGTTGAGTGATTACTATCTGCCAAGAGTGTGTGAGACGGTAGATAATATTATCTCTATTTTACAGATTAAAAACCTGACTTCGAGGGGATAATGCTTTTTGAAAGAAAAATTTTTACAGTGTACCCCTCAGTAAACAAAGGAAGTTATGAAACTGTAATAGCATGTATAGAATTTTGATGCCTTTCTTTTTTGTTCTTATGTTTTTTTCTAGTTTTTTTCTACAATAAATTTTTATTGAGTAATTGAAATGATAGGGAAAGTAATTTCTAACTAGAACTTTCAGGTCATTATATTTTTATACTTTTGTCAGCACTTGAGATAATTTACAAGTATATTTTCATTCCTTCATTCAGCCTTTTTTTCCTTACTATTTATCAAACTTTGTGGCTTTTTTCTTTTTTTTAAACTAGAGAGGGCAAATAGAGTTGGTTTCCTTAGTAATGGTAGCTAAAGCTCCCAAACATTCTTTTCTGTTTTTTTCATTCTTTTCTTTTAAAACTGTTTGGATTTCCTGAGTAATAGATATGCATACTAATTACCAGTCCAATTTTATTTTAAGGGCTTGAAAATGATGACTGCAAAAATGAACTGATTCTAAACTAAAACAAACCATTTGAGTGGGTTGCCGGTTCCTCCTGGAATTCTCATATACTTTTTCAACAGTGCACCTTAGCTTCAAGGGTCAACGTCTTATTGTGTGGTTGTAAACAAAGGCTTTCATATGAAACATGAAGATTGTATTTGAAAGATTCTTCGGCCGGGCGCGGTGGCTCAAGCCTGTAATCCCAGCACTTTGGGAGGCCGAGACGGGCGGATCATGAGGTCAGGAGATCGAGACCATCCTGGCTAACACGGTGAAACCCCGTCTCTACTAAAAAGTACAAAAAACTAGCCGGGCGTGGTGGCGGGCCCCTGTAGTCCCAGCTACTCAGGAGGCTGAGGCAGGAGAATGGCAGGAACCCGGGAGGCGGAGCTTGCAGTGAGCTGAGATCCGGCCACTGCACTCCAGCCTGGGCGACAGAGCAAGACTCCGTCTCAAAAAAAAAAAAAAAAAGAAAGATTCTTCAACTTTCCATTTGTCTACTTAAAATACATTAAATAAAATAATGCATTTTTACTAAAATATACAAATAGGACACAAATACTAAAATAAAAAAAGTTTCCATCTTTGCTTCAGTTCTTCATCAAAGCAACCACTATTATAAACTTGGACTTCCTATGTGGTAAAAGAAAACAAAAAGGGACCACTGTTAATTTCCTATATTATTCTGAAATGTGTTTAATGTATATACAGCACATATATGATACATGCTGCTGCTTCTTTTTTTTTTTTTTTTTTTTTTTTTTTGAGACGGAGTCTCACTGTCACCCAGGCTGGAGTGCAGTGGCGCGATCTCGACTCACTTCAACCTCCACCTGCCGGGTTCAAGCGATTCTCCTACCTCAGCCTCCCTAGTGGCTGGGACTACAGGCATGTGCCACCACACCTGGCTAATGTTTTTGTATTTTTAGTAGAGACAGGCTTCACTGTGTTAGCCAGGATGGTCTCCATCTCCTGACCTCATGATCCACCCGCTTCAGCCTCCCAAAGTGCTGGGATTACAGGCATTAGCCACTGCACCCGGCTTGCCTGGTTAATTTTTTAAATAAGAGACTGGGTCTTCCTATGTTGCCCAGGCTTGTCTCAAACTCCTGGTCTCAAGCAATTCTCCTGCCTCTGCATCCTGAGTAGCTGGAACTACAGGA
Source organism: Rhinopithecus roxellana (assembly GCF_007565055.1). Taxonomy (NCBI): domain Eukaryota; kingdom Metazoa; phylum Chordata; class Mammalia; order Primates; family Cercopithecidae; genus Rhinopithecus; species Rhinopithecus roxellana. Next base: position 25,015,899 of record NC_044550.1, on the reverse strand, counting down.
ATGTGCCAACTTGCCCAGCTAATAATGTGTTTCTTATTTTTCCCCCTGACGTGCATCTTTGACTTGAAGTAATCTGTTTGTTGATTTGAGTGCTGTTACCCAGGTACATTTGGTTTGTAAAATTTCATAGATCTTTGGTACACTTTTTGTACAGTTTTTGGTGTACATGATTTACTTCAATAAGAAGTTAAGGCCAGGAGTTGTGGCTCAAGCCTGTAATCCCAGCACTTTGGGAGGCCGAGACGGGCAGATCACGAGGTCAGGAGATCGAGACCATCCTGGCTAACACAGTGAAACCCCGTCTCTACTAAAAAATACAAAAAACTAGCTGGGCGAGGTGGTGGGCGCCTGTAGTCCCAGCTACTCAGGAGGCTGAGGCAGGAGAATGGCATGAACCCAGGAGGCGGAGCTTGCAGTGAGCTGAGATCCGGCCACTGCACTCCAACCCGGGCGACAGAGTGAGACTCCGTCTCAAAAAAAAAAAAAAAAAAAAAAAGTTAAAAAGATACTTGTCAATGCAATAGCTTTTTGTAGGACTTAATTAAATGTTATGAAACATAAAGTGGGCCGGGCGCGGTGGCTCAAGCTTGTAATCCCAGCACTTTGGGAGGCCGAGACGGGCGGATCATGAGGTCAGGAGATCGAGACCATCCTGGCTAATACGATGAAACCCCGTCTCTACTAAAAAATACAAAAAACGCCGGGCGCGGTGGCTCAAGCCTGTAATCCCAGCACTTTGGGAGGCCGAGACGGGTGGATCGCGAGGTCAGGAGATCGAGACCATCCTGGCTAACACGGCGAAACCCCGTCTCTACTAAAAAATACAAAAAACTAGCCGGGCGAGTTGGCGGGTGCCTGTAGTCCCAGCTACTTGGGAGGCTGAGGCAGGAGAATGGCGTAAACCCGGGAGGCGGAGCTTGCAGTGAGCTGAGATCCGGCCACTGCACTCCAGCCTGGGCGACAGAGCGAGACTCCGTCTCAAAAAAAAAAAAAAAAAAAAAAAAAAAATACAAAAAACTAGCCGGGCGACGAGGCGGGCGCCTGTAGTCCCAGCTACTCGGGAGGCTGAGACAGGAGAATGGCGTGAACCCGGGAGGCGGAGCTTGCAGTGAGCTGAGAGCCGGCCACTGCACTCCAGCCTGGGCGGCAGAGCAAGACTCTGTCTCAAAAAAAAAAAAAAAAAAAAAAAAAAAAGAAACATAAAGTGAGGGCCAGGGGTGGTGGCTCACGCCTGTAATCCCAACACTTTGGGTGGCCGAGGCGGGTGGATCACGATGTCAGGAGTTCGAGACCAGCCTGGCCAATATGGTGAAACTCCATCTCTACTAAAAACGCAAAAATTAGCCAGGCATGGTGGCATGCGCCTGTAATCCCAGCTACTCGGGAGGCTGAGGCAGAAGAATCGCTTGAACCCAGGAGGTAGAGTTTGCAGTGAGCTGAGATCATGCCACTGCACTGCAGTCTGGGCAACAGAGGGAGACTCTGCTCAAAAACAAACAAAAAAAAAACAAGCCTAAAGTGATTAGTTAGGTTACTTTTATTTTTGGCTCTGTGCTTTTGCATATTTAAATGACTATGTAATTGTTACAAATATATAACTGATTCATCCATATATACAAATATCGTTACTTATTTCCCTGTATAGCATGCACTGTGATATTTCCTTTTTTTTTTTTGAGACAGAGTGTCAGGTCGGGCGTGGTGGCTCATGCCTGCAATCCAGCACAATGGGAGGTAGAGGCAGGCGGATCACCTGAGGCCAAGAGTTTGAGACCACCCTGGCCGACATGGACAAACCCTGTCTCTACCAAAAATTCAAAAAATTAGCCAGGCATGGTGGCACCTACCTATAGTCCTGGCTACTCGGGAGGCTGAGGCGGCGGAATTGCTTGAGCCCAAAAGTTAGAGGCTGCAGTGAGCTGTGATTGAGCCATTGCACTCCAACCTGGGTGACAGAGTGAGACACTGATTTAAAAAAAAAAAAAAATTCTTGAGTTACATTTGTTGCCCAGGATGTTGTGCAATGATGTGATCTTGGCTCACTGCAGCCTCAGTCTCCTGGATTCAAGCCATTCTCCTGCCTCAGCCTCCCAAGTAGCTGGAATTACATGCGCATGCCACCACGCCTGGCTAATTTTTGTATTTGTAGTAGAGATGGGTTTCGCTGTGTCGGCCAAGGTGGTCTCCAACTCCTGACCTCAAGTGATCCTGGCCTCGGCCTCCCAAAGTCCTGGGTTTATAGGTGGGAGCCACTGTGCCTTGTCGAGATCAAATTGAATTATATAGGCCGGGCGTGGTGGCTCAAGCCTGTAATCCCAGCACTTTGGGAGGCCGAGACGGGCGGATCACGAGGTCAGGAGATTGAGACCATCCTGGCTAACCCGGTGAAACCCCGTCTCTACTAAAAAAATACAAAAAACTAGCCGGGCGAGGTGGCGGGCGCCTGTAGTCCCAGCTACTCGGGAGGCTGAGGCAGGAGAATGGCGTAAACCCGGGAGGCGGAGCCTGCAGTGAGCTGAGATCCGGCCACTGCACTCCAGCCTGGGCTACAGAGCGAAACTCCGTCTCAAATAAATAAATAAATAAATAAATAAATAAATTATATAAAATAAAGTTATCTTATGTATACCTTAATTCATGGGCTGAAATTTGTGTTAGAACAGACGTAATGGAGTTCGTACTTTAAATAAAGCACCATAAAATGGACATTATTTGGCCATACTTATTAGATTCAAACTCAATCAACTGTATAATACATTCACTAGTTAACTTCTGCTTTTTTTCTTTTTTAGAGACAGAATTTTGCTCTTGGTCAGGCTAGAGTGCAATGGCACGATCTCGGCTCACTGCAATTTCCACGTGGCTCCCGGATTCAAGCGCATATCCTGCCTCAGCCTCCCTAGTAGCTGGAATTACAGGTGTGTACCACCATGTCTGACTAATTTGTGTATTTTTAGTAGAGATGAGGTTTCGCCATGTTGGCCAGGCTGGTCTTGAACTTCTGACCTCAGGTGATCCACCCACCTTGGCCTTCCAAAGTGCTGGGATTATAGGCATGAGCCACCGCATCTGGCCTCACTAGTTAACTTCTAGGATATTATGATTAATTTAAAAATATTCAGCCTTGCTGGGCGCGGTTGCTCACACTTGTAACCCCAGCACTTTGGGAGGCCGAGGCGGGTGGATCACAAGGTCAGGAGATCGAGACCATCCTGGCTAACACGGTGAAACCCCGTCTCTACTAAAAATACAAAAAATTAGCTGGGCCTGGTGGCGGGCGCTTGTTGTCCCAACTACTCCAGAGGCTGAGGCAGGAGAATGGCGTGAACCCAGGAGGCGGAGCTTGCAGTGAACGGAGATGGCGCCACTGCAGTCCAGCCTGGGCGACAGGGACACTCCGTCTCAAAAAAAATACATATTCAGCCACTTTTTGTATTTTCTTGATATTAAAATAAAACTAGGCAGGTATATAATTCAGCAGTTACTTTTAAAATAATCCCACAAAATGTTCCTCAAGTATAGAAAAATAATAAACTCCTTACATCCTGACAATTTTATATAGTCATACTGCGGGAAACAGGAAAATACAAATCCAGATCTATTTTGAGTCAAAAGATAACAAAGCATGAGGCTTATCAAATGGATTCGAGGACAAAATAACTTTTTTTTTCTTTTTCTGGCATCAGCTAAGCCTTGTGCAAAGATACAAGCTTTTGATATTCCCAATTTATTCAGTAATTGTGAGTCAGCATAAGCTATTACACTAAATACTGCCATTGATTCTAGTTGCAATGTGGTTCCTCCAACTCACCACTGTCTAATTGAAATATGTGAGCTACATAAGCAATTAAAATTTTCTAGTAGCCACATACAAAATTAACCAGAAACAGGTGAAATTAATTTTAATATTATATTTTAATACAATGTTATTTCAATACATATTCAATATGAAAAAATTAGTAATTTTTTTCCAATTCTTCCAAAAAAATCTGTATTTTATACTGGTAGCACATCTCAACTCAGACAATGGCCCATAAAGTTTTATTTGTGAAAGTGATACTGAGATGCTGGAGGGTGATTAAATAAAATTAGTTTTGCTTGCTCAACAAGCAGATCTTCAGGAAAAAAATAATAAAATAAAATTGGTTTTGCAGTTAAAGAAGCAGATCCCACTGACATGTACAAGGATAGGTACAGAGCAGGTACTTGAAAAAAAAAAGAAATGTGACTACTAAGCATAAGCACCTTGAAAACACAACCCACCTTTATGCAACTAAACATTTGCACTTGGGAAACATCATGAAGTACATATTCAACTTAATTCAATTAAACAAATACTAAGTAGTTACTGTGTGCTAAGCACAGTAATTCAGTAAGAATTTACCAAAAAGATGACAGGTTCAACAGGGACTTGGAAAGGTCATGAAGAAATATGATTTTACTTACAGAATGTATCTCATGTCATCTGGAGTGACGTTTGTCCTATCACACTATACTATAATTACACTGTATTCACTTGTCTGTCTTTACTAAGGGATTGTAAATTCAAGGGCAAGGACCTTTCCTCTGTTATCTCTAATGTTTAAAGAATCAGTGTCTGATATATACCAGGGACTACATAAACATTCTTTGAATTAAATGAATTAAAACATAAAAATATGAGGCCAGGTGCGGTGGCTCATGTTTGTAATCCCAGCACTTTGGGAAGCCAAGGAGGGTTGATCACGAGGTCAGAAGTTCAAGCCCAGCCTGGCCAAGATGGCGAAACCCCATCTCTACTAAAAATACAAAAATTAGCCGGCAGTGGCGGCGTGTGCCTTAGTCCCAGCTACGCGGGAGACTGAGGCAAGGAATTGCTTGAACCTGGGAGGTGGAGGTTGCAGTGGGCCAAGATCATGCCACTGCATTCCAGCCTGGAAGCTCCATCTCAAAAAAGAAAGAACGAACGAATGAATAGGGTTTCTCTTCCCTTGCATTTTTTGTTCCTAGGACTTGTCATTTTCTAATAAACTGTGTAATTTACTTATTTTTGTTTACTGTCTGTATCTGCGGCTGGAATATAAACTCCATGAGTGAGGAATCTGTTTTGTTCAATGTTTTCCAAGTGTTACAATGTCCAAACGCACTCAATAAATATTTGTTGAATGATCGTTTTAAAAACTGCTAATGGGAGGATTTGTGGAATTTTACTCGGTAACATCTCCATGTTGCCTTAAGACATTCCTCACTGACATCAATTGAATTCTTGAAACCTCAATTTACTCCTGATATTCTGATCTACTGGAGCATCTTTAGTCGTAATCCTCATCATAGGGCTTAGCAACTATTTATACATCTTCCTTCTCCTCCATGAAATGCATATGCTAGCTTTCCTTTGTGGAGAGAGAAAAACTTCATGGAGTGGGTGAGTGGGAACTTGCCATGGTACTTACTTTGGTAGCAATTAGCTGTCACTCCAACCAGTGAGATGGCCAATCTCCTTAAATATCTGGCTCATAGAAGTGAACAGATCCTGATTGTAGCCTCTCCACAATCCATGGAAGGGGGTGGCCAAATAAGACCCCCAATGTTGGATAAAGCTGACAGATCCAAGATTTAGTTTGTAGCCCAGTGAAATTAACTCCATGGCTGTCTAGAATACTTCCTTGAGATTTTGGTAAGAGATTAAGATGCCAGTCCTGTATGGACCCAGCAAATTCAATTCTGGGAAGGCCTTAAATATTTCACTCCTGTGATTTTCCTGAATAAAATAACAGAGCTCAGTTCTGCCTAAGGTTGATTCCTGTATTTTTTTCCTTCTTGTGCTCAGAGCACCTAGTATATTTTATTTTGTCTAACCAAAATAAAACATTTAACTTGATTTATGAAAAATAAACTGAACTCTTTTAAAATTTAACATTTCAATTAGAATCAATCCCTATGGTCTACTGTTCAATGGAAGCTCAGATAGGCCAAGTGGAATGAATACAAAGAAATATTAAACATGTCTGTATAAATCAACATGAAAAGGTATTGAAGGTATTGCAAGTTACACTACTAAGTACAGTGAGAGTTCAGTATTAAACATTTCTCTAAAGTTTATATATATTCATGTAGTGTTATTTTTGCAATTATGTTTTGGTTTTACAATATAAAAACAAAATCAACACATTTCCAAATAATGTTCAAAACACATTTATTTACTAAATCACCTGACATCAACATCTGAGATAATTTCAACAAATAAAATGTTTTAAGAAAAAATTGTGGTATACATCGTATTTGTCTCTAGAAAAAAAGTCTTATTTACAAGTTGAGGAACAAAGATATTTATTTTAATTAAAAACACATTCATTATACAGTGCTACCATAATAAAAGTGAATATCCCAAGAACAGCTCAAGTATCTTGTGAAGTATTAAGAGATGAACTGTTTTTTTTTCAATCATATTCAGAAAATCTTATGTGTTTACTTGCTTGTTGAGTCTTTGCCAGTCTAATCTTTTCGGCTTTGGTGATTAACTAAAGAGAAATAAATCAGAAATTAAGAGCGCACTGGATACTTAAAAAAAACACCGAAAAAGAAACACACACACACACACAAAACTATGACTAGAAAAAACTTCACAGCTATCAGCTTGAATGAAAATTTTTTAAAAACAGCGAGAAGATGACAAATGAGATAATTATGCTCAGGTCAAATCAATTACAAATCATATCTGTTATTAAGGCTATTGACTATTACCTATTTCTTATACCCTAACATAAATTGTTGAATATATTTAAGGAAGGCAAATGAAATTACACAGAATAAAGAAGAAGACTGTTTAAAATGTCTAAAATATTCCAAAAGCCTCCTTGATTAAAAAAAAAGTTAAAATAGCGCCGGGCGCGGTGGCTCAAGCCTGTAATCCCAGCACTTTGGGAGGCCGAGACGGGCGGATCACGAGGTCAGGAGATCGAGACCATCCTGGCTAACATGGTGAAACCCCGTCTCTACTAAAAAATACAAAAAACTAGCCAGGCGAGGTGGCGGGCGCCTGTAGTCCCAGCTACCTAGAAGGCTGAGGCAGGAGAATAGCATAAACCCGGGAGGTGGAGCTTGCAGTGAGCTGAGATCCGGCCACTGCACTCTAGCCTGGGCGACAGAGCCAGACTCCGTCTCAAAAAAAAAAAAAAAAAAAAGTTAAAATATTAAACTTTGGAATAAATGCAAATCTTTTCCTCTTAAAAATACAGATTCTAATGAGTATTCATTTAAATAGCTTTAAAGTGTTTGGTACCATAATGGCCATTGGAAGGAATTCACTTTTAGATTCAACTAAAAACCTATAATTCATCATTGAGGTGAATTAAAATCCAAAGATGTTTAGAACTCTATCATACCCACGTTGCTGTTCACAAATTTTATAAATTCTGCCTCTACCTGCTGAGTATCAGTAATTTATACAGAAAATAATTCAAATGTTTTAAAAGCCAAAGAGAAATAAGCTTCATTCTGTCTCTAGTAGCTGTTATCTATTTTTACCAATTTGTTCAAAATGATAGGGCATACTACAAAGATTTAGGCTAGCAAAATGACTAGGAGACATCCCTTTTGGCAGACTTTTCCTTCATCTTCTTGATGTTTTGTGAGACATCACTAATTTTATTTACTTGTGTTTAATATATTATTTTAGTTTAGTTTTTTTGAGACAGAGCCTCGCTCTGTTGCCCATGCTGGAGTGCAGTTGCACCATTGTGGCTCACTGCAACCACCGCCTCCTAAGTTCAAGTGATTCTCTTGCCTCGGCCTCCCAAGTAGCTGGGATTACATGTGTGTGCCACCTGGCTAATTTTTGTATTTTTAGTAGAGACAGAGTTTCAACATGTTGGCCAGGATGGTCTCCAACTCCCGACCTCAAGTGATCCACCCGCCTCAGCCTCCCAAAGTGCTGGGATTACAGGCATGAGCCACTGCGCCCGGCCCCATAATGTGAATATTAAGAGCAATAATTTTTTTACTTTTACTCAATTATGGGCCAAATACAATACTATTGTAGAAATATTGGGCTGTCATGCCAGTAAGGTATTTATGTAACCTTTTGGCAGATTCACTGATGTTCTACTAGTTTTTTTCTAAGCAATTCCCATTAATTACTAAGATGCTCCTAGTACTCCAACTACACTGGTTTTCTAGTCCCTGACAGTCTTCCCTTATGGTCCGTGCATTTTCTTTGCTTCTGCCTGAAAAGCTACACTTCTAAACTTTACTGGGGCTTACTCGCTCACTTCCCTACGGGTCTTGGCTGTAACATCACCTTTGCAGACAGCTTTCCAGACAACCTCAGCTGATATAACGCTCTCCTGCAATACACTTTGTTTTATTTTTCTGTCTAGCACTGGTCATCACCTAAACTATATGGTTTATCTGTTAGCTTCATGAAAGTAGAGGACTTTGTGATTCATGGCTTTACCCGAGGTTACAAGAATGGTGCCTAACACAAGGCACTCAGAAAACATTAGTTGAATTAACTAGCAAACAAGTTGGCTAAACTAATTATGGTCTACTCCTTTTTTCCAACAAGCTTTGCACAGCACTTACTTTGTGTGGTAACCTCCATTTCATTTCACAAGAGTCAACTTGCTACTTCCATAGCTACTTAACAAACTGTGTTAACAACAATCCTGACATCATAACTGAGTTGTGTTCCAACTCAATTTAAGAAACTTCCTAGTCAAAGATGAGCTCTAAATTTTTAAAATGAAAAATAAATGATTTATTCCTAGTTTTAAAAATATATAAAATTTAAATGAAATTTCACAGCAATTAGAAGGGTATTATTTAACAAAGTGACTTCATTTCAGTTACCAGTTCTGGATTAGTGATTCTAACATTTGAACAATCTCAAACAGGCTTTGAAATTAACACCTCATATCCCTGAAAGAATCCTTGGGAAGCACAGGAGGCTTCCCCACCACAGCAAGTTCAGTCTCCTTTCAAGGAAACAAAATTCACAAAGACCAGTAAGACACCTCCCCACAAATCACAGTAAATTCTGGGCAATGGAAGAAGGCTGATGAAAAACATTTGCCTTTTAACTTAAAAAAAATTTTTTTTTTTTTTTAAATAAATATGACCCCAAATCAACAAGCTTAGATTACAGGAAATAGGACTTTTAAAGTGTTTACCTAACAAAAAAGGAAGTTCATCTTTTTCTTTTTTCTTACACTTTTATAATATCATTTTGAGTGACAGAAAAATAAAATTACTGAAAGAGGGGCTTGCTTTTTTTTTTTTTTTTGAGACGGAGTCTTGCTCTGTCGCCCAGGCTGGAGTGCAGTGGCACGATGCCGGCTCACTGCAAGCTCCGCCTCCCAGGTTCATGCCATTCTCCTGCCTCAGCCGCCCCAGCAGGTGGGACTACAGGTGCCCGCCACCGTGTCTGGATAATTTTCTGTATTTTTAGTAGAGACCGGATTTCACTGTGGTCTCGATCTCCTGACCTCGTGATCCACCCACGTGGCTGGGGCTTGCTTTAAATTATTTAAGCTTGTTTGTATTACCTACTGACTATCTTAGAGAAAGAGGAATAAAGCTTATCGTTGCTATAGGAAACACTATGCATAAAGTCTCTCCATCTTATCTGTGGAGCTTCCTATCTTTAGAAACTACATTCTAAATACGTTGTTTTTACCATTACGATAATCTTTCTATAATCATTTACCACCAAACTACAAGACACAGCAGCCAGAAATCAAGATTGTTAAAGTATCACTAGTTAAAAAGAAAAACTGAATTACAATCATGTATCCTTGTGAGAAAAACAATTTCACACATTTTGAAATCTAGAGAAATGACTTTTTTCCTCCCAACCTAAAACATAGTATATACTCAGTAAATCTTTGTTAGGTAATAGCAAAGCTAAGATCATTTTATGACTACCTAGTACTGACCTTGGCATTAAATGTTCAAAGAAAGTTTAGTCTAAAAAAACAAAAATGAATCAATTACCTTTTCAGTGCCTCTTTTCTTTTCCCGAGGCTGATTAAGTTTTGCCTGTCTATCAACCAAAATCTTCTGCCAATACCTTTGTTCGTGATCACCTTAAAAACAAACAAAAACTCTGATGGATGAAAAGAAGAACATATCTGAAAAACCATATTCAAGACATTATATTCTCAATCACAGAACTAGGACAGTTTTTGATTATATTTAATGCCACTTTATACATATTACAGAATAGAAAAAAATTTATTAGTTTCGCTAGGTGCGGTGGCTCAAACCTCTAAATCTAGCACTTCGGGAGGACGAGGAGGCAGGATCACCAGAGGTCAGGAGTTCGACAACAGCCTGGCCAACATGGCAAAACCCCGTCTCTACTAAAAATTGCCTGGTGCAGTGGCTCATGCCTGTAATCCCAGCACTTCAGGGGGCCAAGGCAGGCAGATCACCTGAGGTCGGGAGTTTAAGACAAGAACAGGCTGACCAACATGGAGAAACCCCGTCTCTACTAAAACCATAAAATTAGCTGGGCAAGGTGGCACATGCCTGTAATCCCAGCTAACCTGGGAGGCTGAGGCAGGAGAATCACTTGAACCCGGGAGGCAGAGGTTGCACTGAGCTGAGATTGTACTATTATTGTACTCCAGCCTGGGCAACAAGAGCGAAACTCTGTCTCAAAAAATAAAATAAAAATATAAAAATTAGCCAGGCGTGGTAACACACACCTGTGATCCCAAGTACTCAGGAGGCTAAGGCAGGAGAATCACTTGAACCTGGGAGGTGGAGGTTGCATTGAGTTGAGATCACATCACTGCACTCCAGCCTGAGAGAGAGTGAGACCAAAAAAGAAAACAACAAAAAAACAAACAAACAAAAACAAAACTAGTTTCATTAGCCAAACTATGAAAATGTTATCCACAATAAGGATGGTTACAAAAAAAAAAAAAAAACTTCTATGAAGTTTTACCAGAAAGGATCTCGAGTTTCCAGCAGTGTTTCTTGTTAATTTCTGTATATGCATTTATTACTGCTTGAGCATCCTCAGGAGTTTTAAATCTAGCATGGCATTCTGTATCCCCTTCTAGCAAATCAACATAAAGAACTTCTGAGATTGCTGCCAAAGTATCCTGCATTAGAATTAAGTAGAAAGACAAATAAAATTTAAAAAGTTTCACAATAATTCTAAAACTATTCCAATGGTTATGCCAGAATATATTATGTAAATCAAGCATTTTGCAGACTAATGAGGAGCAAATATCCTGTATCAAACATTTCTTGTAAAGCATGTTCTTAAAAATAGATATGAATAATATCAACTCTAATCATTTATTTTCCTTTATTTTCTTGAAATCACATCCTTAAAATCTGAACTAGAATGGGAATATTCTATAAGGACAACAGATTTGTAGAGCAGAAAGCAGAAATAGTGTCCCCCAATCCCCAAATCAGGAAAGGTTCACATCTGGGAGTAGTTAGTATAAGAATAAAATTAAAAAAAAAAAAAAAAAGGATTAAGGGAGGTTTGTTTTTACTCACCTGCAGAAAATCACTATGACTTTAAAATATGTGTACAAATCACTCAACTTTTAATAACAACTCATGAAAAACAGTTTTACCGAACCTAAGATAGTAGGTTTCCAAATTGTTCAAGAGCTCTTACTTTCTCAAAAAAATACCTAAGCAAACTCTTCTAAACAAGTTGTGGTCACCCAGCAAGGAAAAGTTTTACCTACACTGCCTGCTGTGAGGGCAAATTAACCAGATTCCTGCATTCTTAATCAACTTTTTTTTTTCACAGCAGGTTTTACAGAGTATACAATGCATTTATGCAGGAATGTTACACTAATTCCTAATTCATCAACTTCCATTCACAAAGCTAAAGAAATAACTGGAGATTCCTAAATAGGGGAAAAAAATCTTTCTTATCTTGCCTCACTTTAGTTTTAACCTACATTTTCAGGACACAACTAATTTAGATTATGTTTAAATGTCGAATTTTTAGATGTTTGACTTATGGAAAGAATTGACCAATACCTGGGAGTATTATTTCATCATAGAATAAGAAAAGTTTATCAGTTAACAATAAAAAATATATAATAAAATCTATGAATTTCTAGAAGCCAGGGACTAGATCTTAACTCATCCTAACACTCAGCAAACTAGCACAAAACAGGCATTTAGTAACTGTTTGCCAAATTAAAAAAAAAAAAGAACTGCAAAGACATATACTTGCTAGTCCTTCCCACTTCTTTATCTAATTAATTAGTACCAAATTTAGATATAAAGCAAGTAAAAAATTCAGTATTGTTGAAATTTGAATGCATTCAGTACTAGTAATGAGTTTTATAACTGACTTCTGAGCATATTCAATTACTACAACTCAAAAGATATTTACTAAATATCCATTATAATGTCAGGCTAATCTCTTGATTTAAAACCCTTAGAATTTAAAACCCATAGAAGGACAAATTAGCCTAGTAATCACATGGGCAAGTCACAGACAGCTGTAACCACCATCACAGCTCAGTTTTTGTTTCAGCAAAATGTAAGTAACTACTAACTGGATTAATGCAGGGATTGATTTTATGATTTTGATGATCATAAATGATGAATTTGTAATTGATATAGTTACCATTTAAATAATAAAAGTTATTTAATGAGTGATTACAAATAACTGAGTAATTTTTTTTATTAAATGTTTTGCAATCTGATTAACCAGAGCAGTATTTACATCCCTCAATTTTCAGCTGTCTCCTGAAATGCAAGCTGGTAATAGCAATTTGGATTTGGCCAAATCCTTCACCAATATTGGAAAGAGAATCAAAATTTGTTTCTTAGTGACAGCTATAGGATTGTAGGACAGCATTTCAGATAAGGAGTGCTTACAGATAAACAACCACCTCAATGATATTCAAGTTAAAACCTGTGACTGATGAGTCTATGTAAAACCGAAACAACATACTAAGTGATGATGAATGTCAGTATAAGAAAATACTTAAAATATGTGGTATGTTACAGAGCATTTCACACTTTTTAAAAAGAAAAGGATTCACTTAAATGGGTGACAGGCAGGGTAAGGGTAAATAAGATATGGTACTCTCACATAAAAGTATATACTTTCTCTAACAGAAAGAAGTATTGCTACCAGTGTGGTATAAAAGGCTATAGAAGATAGACTGTACAAAACGAAAAAAAGATTATAAACCTGTGTGTACAGCAATTTGTAGCGTAAATTATATAGAACTATGGGTTTTTTTGGCACATGTGTGTAAGATTTCTATAGGTCTTCAAAAATATTTTACACTTATCTATAATTACAATTTTAAAGACAATCAGCACATAGGTAATACAAAAAAAAAAAAAAATCCGTGCCAACAAAAATAAGCAAAAGTTACAATTTTCCTATAAAGAAGAATGTTTAAACTGTCCTTACTATAAAACTGACTCAGTGAGGAATTTCAGTCTCTAGTTTTTGCTTCAAAATTAAACCTAAGAGTTACATGGAATTAAAACTGTACAGGTAGTTTATCATAGAGATACATATTCTAATTTGATTTGTTTTATCTTCCATATTGAAAAGATTATCACACAGAGAAGTTAAGAGAAGAAAGGAACAAATACCCTAGGGGCTCAAAATCATTACCCGGACTTGTTTCCTGCCAGGTAGAGGCTCTGTGCTAATGATCTTCACAATCACTCCACTCACGAACTGTGGTCCTGTTGCATTCACTTTCTCCTGGGGGGGACACTCTTCACTGTTGGCTGTTGATTAGAAAAGGAAAAAGACCAGCACTAAATCTCTTACACTTAACAATTTAATACTTGGGAGGACTATCTTAGAATAATTCCTGAGGCAGATTTAAATAATTTAAAACATTTAATTTTAAAATAAAGTTTATTTTATGTCATACTGCTTATTTCAAAATACCATGAAATAAAATCCAGAAAGTTTTATTATTCTACATGCAAATTGTTACTGCTAGAAGAGCACTGGTAAAGTCTTTAAGTTTGCACCTTCTCCCTGCACAAAGGAACAGCAAATTTTAACTCAATAAAGTTAAAAAAAAAAATTATAGGATACTGTGTTTTAAATACATTATTATTCCAACGTGAACATCATTTATTTTTACAAGAAATGATAATTTAAAATGTATCCTAAGTTTGAATTCATAAGAATTTTGCTTTAACTTATTCCTGCTTGTGGTTCATACTACAGAATGAAATTACAGGTGAGAAACTACAAACTTCATTCCTACAAACTTGTTCAGTCTACAAACTGCACTCATGTGCTTAAATGAAAACTGTAGAGAAAACTCAGGTTATTTAAAAAATTGTTTTAAATGAGCCTTTTAAATGTTTTTATATCAAGAGTAAATAACATAACTGGATAACTTAACAAATCAAGAATTGCTGTAATAATGACACAGAATAATGAAGTTTTTTAAAACTAAAGTTTATCTTGTAACAACTCAGAGGTAGCATTTTCATATATAAGTACATTACAATGTTGTCAAAACGATCAGTGATCTTTACTTTTTTCATTTTTCATTCCAGTCTTCTGAGGTACTCCACCGTCTGTTTCCATTTCTGACTCTGATTTTATTTGGGATATTGTTTTTTTTAAAGAAGCCATGCTAGCTTTTTGTAGCGCTAAATACTCTTTTTTCAAATCCATCCATTCGCTCCTGCAAGGAAAGAAATGAAAGTGATAACAGATGACTAAATATAAAAAAAAAAATAAAAATAAAATATAAAAAGTAAATATGGGAATATCTAAATATATACATTCACAATGACTTGGAGTAACTCCTCCACCCAACTTTCTTGTTTCTTTAAACACATATTCAAAATATTTCCTGGGTTCTAAAGACATTTAGCAAATAAGCTAAGGGAGTTCCTCTTCCCCTAATATTCAGATTAAATGTTTTAAGATTGCCAATTTCATTTTTGAGTGTGTCTGAAGTATTTTAATTTATGAAAGTAAAATTTTAGCATTGATTCCTTAACTAGTAACATTTACTAAATCAGTCATCTCTGTGGGAAAAGCGCGAGATTAAAGATTTGTTAAACTGCTTCCAATTTGAGAGATAACATTCCTTAGTATTTACTTGAATCAAGAAGAATTTCTAAGTAGAACAAAACACCCCATGGAAGCAATCTATTTATTTACATACATTTAACATGTAGATGTTTCTTCAAACAGCTAGAGTTCCTCCAGATAGAAACACAATGCCTCTCTTGGCTTAGTGGGAGCACTCATTGTTACCCTAATCTACGCCATCAAACAAGCAGATAGATTTTCCTTTTTTTTTTTTAAAGAGGAAGATATCTTGTGGTAATGGTTTTAGCTGTTAACATTGACATCTGTATACTTCAAAAAAAAAAAAAAAAAAAAAAAAAAAAAAAAAAAAGGATCCAAACCCACCCAGGATCATACATTCCCTGAGAGCTGATACATTAAAATAACAAAAGGCCCTTGTAATGATTCTCTGAGATAAAAAGGCAAAAGGAATTCAGGAGTTAAGAATAGTATAAATAGAAGTGGCTGAAGTCCCTGCCTTTTACCCTTCTGGAGGAGGACAGCAATCTTTGGGAACTAATTCAGGAAGGTAAGGAAATATTTTTCTTCAAAATGTATGCCATTTTGTTTTCTTTCTCCTCAGCTTTAACTACTCTCAAGTCCAAAGAAGTTGTATGTGGGTGGGCTCCCTTCAACTTTAACATGGAAGCGCTTTCTGTGACTTTAAAAGAAGTAAGTGCTTCCATGTTTTAGTAGAAGTGAATCCAACTTACTTCTCCAAAACAGAACATGCTAACTTCACTCTCCTTAAGAGGTTGAAGGGATCCCCTTTGCTTTAACATGGGGGTACCTGCTGTGTGAAACAAAAGTAAGTGCTTCCATGTTTCAGTGGAGGTGTCTCCAAGCCAGCACACCTTTTGTTAATTTTTTTTGTTGCTGTGTTTCAAGGTTACTAAGCTGGTTACAGGTTAAAGGATTCTAAGTTTGTCCAAGACTGGGCTTCCCACCACTTAAACGTGGATGTACTTGCTTTGAAACTAAAGAAGTAAGTGCTTCCATGTTTTGGTGATGGTAAGTCTTCCTTTTACATTTTTATAAGGTTTTTAGAAAAGGATTTTATTTATTCTCGTTTATTTAAGCTTTATTTTGTATTTTTAAATCTGTTAAGGTGCCCCCTCTACTTTAACATGGAGGCACTTGCTGTGGTATGACAAAAATAAGTGCTTCCATGTTTGAGTGTGGTGGTTCCTACTTAAATCAGCGATTGTGTTAACACCCACATTGTGTGCAGTTCTTTGCTACAGGCCACTACTGTTGCTAATATGCAACTCTGTTGAACATAAATTGGAATTGCACTTTAGCAATGGTGATGGATTGTTAAGCCAATGACAGGACTTAAACCACAGACTTACTTTGATAGTACTCTTAATGGTATAACTTCTTCTCCCATTTTATGTCTCTCTTTATGTTTTTTCTTATGTTTCCTTTTTGTTTTTAAGAGAGAGCTATCTTTTAGATCTCCAGTATCCTTCTCCTCTTCAGTAGAGATTTCTATATCTTGAAATAAATAAAAAAGCCAGTTAAGACTTGGGGCTGTGAAATGGGTGAAACAGAAGCTTAATTTATCTAAATAAAACCTTGCAGTTTACCTCTATTTTCCTTGGAAGCTTCTGAAGGTTCCTTAATGATGTCTTTCTGAGTAATTTTCTTTACTTTTGATCGGGGACCCAGGGACTCTGCATCTTCAGAGCTGCTTCTCTTCCTCTTGCCTGTTCTGACTTCAGGTAAGCTCGATGCTTCAACTCTGTCCCGCTTTTTCTTTTTCTTTGAGGACTGCTTTTGGGGTTCAGTGGACTCAATGTCAGAGCCCTCAGACGTGGGTCTGGATCTTTTCGTTTTACTGATGCTGGTGTTGCTTGTGTCCATATTTTCCTCTTTGGCTTGGACATTGTCTTCCTTTTTCATTCGGCCCTTCTTCTTCTTTTTCTTTTTCTTCTCTTCTGTAAAAGTGCCATCATTAGTTCATCTTACTTAAATTAAATCTACTTAAATATTGAAAAATACTCACCCACACCTCTTAAGGCTGGAATGGGCTTATTTTTCACTGTTTTAGGAAATATGCCAGGTTTTCTTGGTGCTTCTTCTGGTGGGTTGTTAAGAAACTGAAATGATTGCAAAAAAGTTTTACTATTTTAATACTTGTTACATATTTTTTTTTTTTTTTAGGACCTGGACCTACCTCAATTGCCTTTGCTGCTTGTTCTTTTGTTTCAAATTCCACAAATGCAAATCCCTTTGGATCTCCAGTAGACTTATAATGTGGTATACTTATATAAACAACATTGCCACATTTCCCAAAGACTCTTTCAATCCAGCTGTGATTAACATTTTTGGGAAGTAACTCCTATGATAAATTAAAAGCAATATTAAATAGTTTTTCACAATCCTTATATTTTCAGAATGTCAATAAATTTTTAAGTTAATTATATTGTTTCTGTGCCAGTTTCTGACTGGGGACCCGGGCTCTTAAGCTTACCACATACACCGTGCGCTCATCCTCATCTTTCGGTCTTTCCCCCAGAGGTTTTTTCCTCCTGATTCTGGTGCCTTCCAAATCAAGCTTTAAAAGAGTATTATTACATTAATAAAACTATAATAAACTATAATAATATAATGATCATTACATTAATATTATTTATAAACTATAATTATGTAGTAACGGCAGTCATTCTTAATTCTTACCTCTACAACAGCTGAACTTCTTAATGCTCTGGCAATTAACTTCCCATCAGTAGTCAGTTTTTTCATTTTGTTAAAAGACACAAGTAGTGATATATCAACATCTAACGAAAATGAAGAAGTTAATAATTGTGTTAGTGTACACTATCAGCAGGATTAATTCAATTTGGTACAATTTAACCTGCCCCTCAGGCGGGCTTGGTGGCTCATGCCTGTAATCCTAGTACTTTGGGAGGCCAAGGCAGGTGGATGGAGTTAAATATCAGCCTGGCAAAAAATTAGGCTGGGTGTAGTGGCGCATGCCTGTAATGCCAGCTCCTCTGGAGGCTGAGGCAGGAGAATCGCTTGAACCCAGGAGGCAGAGGTTTCAGTGAGCTGAGATCACACTGCACTCCAGCCTGGGAGACAGAGACTTTGTCCATTAACAGTATTGTTGTGTGAGGGTCTAAATGGCATTGCATATTTGGCATACCTAAAATGACACATCTTAGTGTATGTAATTGCAGATTGAGATTTTATTGCTTAGCAATATCTAGACATTCAAAGAGGATGTCTGGATCCCATCCTATTAGAAACAAGCACATGGTTGGTCATTTGAAATTTATCAACTGGGGACAGTGGCTCAATGCTTGCCTGTGTTTTCAGCTACTGGGGAGGCTGATGTTGGAGGATCGCTTGGGTGGGGCTAGGGGGTGGAGGTGGGGACAGAAGTTGGAGTGAGCAGACATGGAGCCAGTGCATTCCTGCCTAGGGAAAAAAGATAGACCCTGCCTCAAAAAATGTGAAACAAAAAATAACATTGAGCTAGGTGAAATGCCTTCTTGTATGAACTAAAGTATAGCACTCTCATCTCGAGTTACACATGATAAATGGTTATTGAAGCAATTAAATCCCAAAATACTTATAAGGTTTGATATGAAACTGCTTATTTAATATAGCCTAAACTCTTACCAACAGTCTAAATATTTAGAAGATTGTCATTCACTAAATAAAAATTAAAACAGATTATAAGGAATATACTTGCAGAAACGAATACATACATTATAGAATATACTATTTTAGGCTGGGTGCAGTGGCTTACACCTGTAATCCCAGCATTTTGGGAGGCCGAGGTGGGCAGACTACGAGGTCAGGAGTTCGAGACCAGCCTGGCCAACATAGTAAAATCCCATCTCTACTAAAAATATAAAAATTAGCCAGGCATGGTGGTGCGTGCCTTTAGCCCCACCTACTCGGGAGGCTGAGGCAGGAGAATCACTTGAACCCAGGAGGCAGAGGTTGCAGTGAGCTGAGATCGTGCCACTGCACTTCAGCCTAGGCAACAGAGCAAGACTCCATCTCAAAAAAATATATAGATATACTATTTTATAAATAAATCTAAAGGTAACCACATCTAAAAGTTGGTTCCTTTACTGAAGCAAACTTACATCCATCTCTAGATTTTTCTATCTGTTCTCGAAGAAATCTATCCTTGTGAAGATTTGCATCCCCAAACCAGAAGTCCACTTGCTTAGCAATATCTGCAAGCACCTGTTTAACTCGTGACCGTTTCTTTTTTTCAACTTCTTTTTTCTTTTCAGTGCTTTCTTCTTCCATTACCTTTTTTTGATTTCCACTTTCAGTTTCCATTCCTGTGAATTATAAGAAAAAGAGGTAAATATTTAAATAACCACAATAGCTAATATAGTTAAATATTTAGATTAGCCTTTACTGAGAGAATAATGGACTCACATTTGGCTGTGAGAAGACAAAATTTATTTTTATATTTAATAAAGTAAATTAAAAATAATTTACCTCCTATGTTAGGGATCATGCTTTAGTTTTTTTTTTTTTTTTTTTTTTTTGAGACGGAGTCTTGCTCTGCCGCCCAGGCTGGAGTGCAGTGGCCGGCTCTCAGCTCACTGCAAGCTCCGCCTCCCGGGTTGACGCCATTCTCCTGTCTCAGCCTCCCGAGTAGCTGGGACTACAGGCGCCCGCCTCGTCGCCCGGCTGGTTTTTTGTATTTTTTAGTAGAGACGGGGTTTCACCGTATTAGCCAGGATGGTCTCGATCTCCTGACCTCGTGATCCGCCCGTCTCGGCCTCCCAAAGTGCTGGGATTACAGGCTTGAGCCACCGCGCCCGGCCGCTTTAGTTTTTTTTTTTTAAATGCAAGGCCAGATTATCCTAGAATAATATAACAATTACACCTGTATCTCACTAAGCTGCACTTTTAAGGCAGTAAGTGAAAAGTGTAAGATTAAGGGACCTGGACACTCTCCATTGCAACAATCTCCCCGTCCACCGCGCCCCCCCACCGCCCCCCGCCCCCCACCCCAGAGAAGTTTTATTCGCTTTTTTTTTTGAGACGGTTTCCCTCTTGTTGCGCAGGCTTGAGTGCAGTGGCGCGATTTCGGCTCACTGCAACCTCCACCTCCCAGGTTCAAGCAATTCTCCTGCCTGGGCCTCCCAAGTAGATGGGACTACAGGCACACGTCACCACGCCCGGCTAATTTTTGTATTTGCAGTAGAGACGGGGTTTCACCATGTTGGCCAGGTTGGTCTCGAACTACTGACCTGGTGATCCACCCGCCTCCGACTCCCAAAGTGCTAGGATTACAGGCAGGAGTGGCTGTGTCTGGCAATTTTGATTTTTAAAATGTTAATTTCTGCTTTCTAGGGGCAGAATTCAGCTGGTAAGCTGTAGAAATAAGCCTCTTCTCTCTTCTCTTTTCTTTGAGGCAGTCTTGCTCTGTTGCCCAGGCTGGAGTGCAGTGTCGTGATCTCAGTTTACTGCAACCTCTACCTCCCGGGTTCAAGCGATTCTCCCTGCCTCAGCCTCCCGAGTAGCTGGGAATACAGGCGCCACTGCCACCACGCCCAGCTAATTTTTGTATTTTTAGTAGAGAGGGTTTCACCATGTCGACCAGGCTGGTCTCGAACTCCTGACCTCAGGTGATTTCCCAGCCTCAGCCTCCCAAAGTGCTGGGATTATAGGTGTGAGCCACCACACTCAGCCATAAATCAGCCTTTTCAAGTGGCCTTCTCATCCCAGTGTTTATTTCTGGGGCAGCAATTTCTAACTCCCTCCTTTCTCAAGTTCCTTTCAACATCTCTTCCCCTTTGCTCTGTCAGCTCCAGCCATACAGTCCTTCTTGCACTTCCTGAAGCTCACCCAGCAATGTCTAACAGGGTTTTTAAAACCTGTTCTGAAACACATATCCCCAGAGATAACACAGCTTGCTCTCCTACTTCAAGTGTTTATTTAAATGTCACCTCAGTGAGGTCTCCTCCCACAACCATATTTAATAATGCAAATTTCTGGATACATACACGGTAACTCCCCTGCCTTATTTCTGTTCGTAGCATTTATCACGTTCTAAGACTACTATCACTACTATGCAATTTATTTCTTTATTGTTTAGCCTTCCTAGAAGGTAAGATCAATGAAATCAGAGATTTTTGTCTGTTTTTTTTACTGATATATTGTCAGTCCCTGACACAGTCACTTAAAAATGTGTTGAATAAATTGTGCCTAGATTTTGTTGAATGAATTGAATCACTAGTGGTTATATGAGCAAAGGATTAATATCAGGCCTGGGATAATACAGGCTGCTTGAGAATAACCTCAGTTTCCCATAATACAGTCTTCTTGGAAACTGGAGAGACTAATGGGGAATGTTATCTGTTTCCCATGTTGCACCTGGTTTGGAGCAGCTATTAGATGGCATGGAGGCCTTATGCTTGTATGACCAGAACAACAGATTGATAGGCAAAAGGGGTTAAAGCTTTTATGTGTTAAAGTGTCCTAAATACACCGTGGTCCTTTTCTAGGGAAGGCATACATGCCTGTTGTGGGTAAATGGGAGAAAAAAGTAAATGGCTTAGTGGTCTCTGGTGGGATGAAGAAGCTGCATCTACCCTATCTTTTGCCTTGTATCTTTCTTTGGTAAACAGTATTTGCATCTCTTGAGTCTGACTGCTGGTTAGAATCTCTAACTGCTAAAGTGATGCTGCTGATAGTAACAGAAATAGATAATGTGTTTCAAAGTGTTACCTAGGAAGAGGGTACAAAGCCCTTAATGCATTTTACCTCAAATCTCCAACTAAACATACATTCTCATCAAACTCAACAGAAGAACATTTTGGCATTTTAGGCTTCAGTAGATCAATCAAATACCAATTTTGAAATTATACAAGTAATGACATATTTAGGTGATGCTAGCTTAAGACATAAAACACAACTACAGGTTAATAATAGAAAAACAATGAGGTGTCATCGAGTACCACATAACCATGTTCTTCACCTCATGCTCTCACTTCAACCCATCTGGTCAGGCTTTCCTCCTCACCATTCTAGAGAAACTGCAAACAAGTTCCTGAATGTGCTCCACTGTCTACTTGATCTCTCAGCAGCTTCATATAGCTTCCAAACTCGTTTTCCTCCTTTTCAATTTCCTTTTGCAATCTCAGTTTCTCAATTTCCTTTTACCCTATCTCTCCTACTGTGCCCTACACCTTTACATGATGCCTAAATTGGAGTCAGTCCTGGGCTTCCTTCTCATTTACAGTCATTGTTTTTGAGGATCCTGGCTTTAAGCTCGTTGGCTTTATGCTGAGGCTTTACAAATCTATCTTCTCTCATTAGCTCCCCATTCCAATATTAAACTGTCCACCTGGCACCTCCACTAGTTTATCTAAAGGATATCTCAAAATAGGACTTTCAAATGCTAACAACCCCCTCCCACCAATTTTCCCTATGTCAGAAAAACCAATTACAAAATTGCTGAAAAGGCAAAAGTCTTAAAATCATTTTTTTTTTTTTTTGAGACGGAGTCTCAAACTCACTCTGTCACCCAGGCTGGAGTGCAGGGGCACCATCTTGGCTCATGCAACCTCTACTCCTGGGTTTAAGTGATTCTCCTGCCTCAGCCTCCCAAGCAGCTGGGACTACAGGCATGCACCACCACGCCTGGCTAATTTTTGTATTTTGAGTAGAGACGAGGTTTCACCATGTTGGTCAGGCTAGTCTTGAACTCCTGATCTCAGGTGATCCACCTGTCTTGGCCTCCCAAAGTGCTGGGATTACAGGCATGAGCCACCATGCCCGGCCTAAAATAATTCTTAATTTCCCTTTTCTTTACACCTTATGGTCAATTCATCAGTATTTCTGTTAGCTCTAACTTTAAAATATATCCCAAATATGAATAATTATCATTTCCTCCATCATAAGCACCTGGTCCAAGATACTACTGTGTTGTCTGAACAACTACAAGAACTTTATTACTAGTCTGCTTGCTTCTAATCTTCTTCCCTTAGAATCAATTCTCCAGATAGAATTTATCATTTAAATATGTAAATCAGATCACGCCAATTCCTTACACAAACTCCTCCAAAGGTTTCTTTCTTTTTTTTTTTTTTTGAGATGGAGTCTCACTCTCTGCCTCCGGGGTTCAAGCGATTCTCCTGCCTCAACCTCCCAAGTAGCTGGGACTACAGGCATGTGCCACCACGCCTGGTTAATTTTTTTTTTGTATTTTTAGTAGAGATAGGTTTCATCATGTTGGCCAGGCTGGTCTCGAACTCCTGACCTCAGGTGATCTGCCCTCCTCGGCCTCCCAAAGTGCTAAGATTATAGGCATGAGCCACCATGCCCGGCCAGGTTTCTATTTTTTTTTTTTTTTTTTTCTGGAGACAGAGTCTCGCTCTGTTACCCAGGCTGGAGTGGAGTGGCACAATCTCGGCTCACTGCAACCTTTGCCTCCTGGGTTCAAGTGATTCTCCTGTCCCAAGTAGCTGGGATTACAGGCTTGCGCCATGACACCCAGCTAATTTTTGTAGAGATGGGGTTTCACTATGTTGACCAGGCTAGTCTCGAACTCCTGACCTCAAGTGATCCACCTGACTCCGCCTCCCAAAGTGCTGGGATTACAGGTATAAGCTACCGCACCCAGCTCAAAGGTTTCTTATCATACTCAAAATAAAGTCCAAAAACCTTACTGTGATTGACGAGACCCTATATAATCTGGCCTGGGGATCTCTCTAACTTCATCTATCATAATTCTTGCCAACAGGCTCAGCCCAAACATAACAACCATCTTTTGGTTCTTTAAACATGCTAAGACCTTTCCCACTTCAGGGCCTTTGCCCTTGCTGCTCCCTTGACTTTCCCTACCATATCTGTATGGATTACTTCCTTGTACACTTAGGTCTCTCTGCAAGCATCACTTCTTAGAGAGACTTACTCTTTCCACTCAATCTAAAATATTCTCTCCCTGCGGACCTTAACTCTGTCCACTGCTTCAGTCACTATTTTTTATCCTTGTACCCTGTTGTCACTACCTGGAATTATTACTTTATTTTTTATTTATTTATTTATTTTTTGAGATGGAGTCTCTGTTGTGCAGGCTGGACCACAGTGGCACAATCTTGGCTCACTACAACCTCCGCCTCACAGGTTCAAGTGATTCTCCTGCCTCAGCCTCCCAAGTAGCTGGGATTACAGGCAGCTGCCACCACACCCGGCTAATTTTTGTTTTTAGTAGAGATGGGGTTTCATCATTTTGGCTAGGCTGGTCTCGAACTCCTGACCTCAAGTGATCTGCCCATCTGGGCTTCTCAAAGTGCTGAGTTTACAGGTGTGAGGTACCATACCCAGCCTGAAATTTTAATTATATTGTCTATCTATCCCACCAGAATGTAGACACTATGAAGGCAGGAACTTTAACTTCATCAGTACCTAAGTATTTGTTGAATAAATAAACAGATTTAAAAGTACCTGTAAAATGTTAACCATTTCAAATTCTTTGTAAGGTTGTGGAATGTAAATAAAATACAAATAGGCCAGGTGCAGTGATTCATGCCTATAATCCCAGCACTTTGGGAGGCTGAGCCAGGTGGATCACTTGAGGTCAGGAGTTCAAGACCAGCCTGGCCAACAAAGTGAAACAAAGTCTCTACTAAAAATAACAAAAATATCTGGGTGTGGTGGCCCATGCCTGTATCCCAGCTACTCGGGAGGCTGAAGCAGGACAATGGCTTGAACTCAGGAGGCAGAGGTTGCAGTGATGCGAGATTATACCACTGCACTCCAGTCTGGGAGACAGAATCAGTCTCCATCTCAAAAACAAACAAACACAATGTAGGCTATGATTATCACTACAGCAGGCTCTACTGCTAATTTTCTCTCTTGAAAAAACTAAGTTATAAAGGGCAGACTACCTGCTCTCCAATTCATTTCCTTGTCAAAGCCCAACATCTAAGGAAAAGTAGACAGAAATATATAGGCGCGGAAAGCCACAATTTTCCCAGAAACCAGACTTTCCTTATCATTCTCATCTCTCAGCCCAGAGATCCTCCTTCATTCTTTTTCCTAAGGATTATTTTTGTGGCTTGAAGTATTTAAGTTCAGAATGATTTACCTTCGATTTAGATTAAACAGCAAGGAACATAAGATATGGTATAATTTAGCTTCTTTATACATTGACTGCAGAGAATCAGGAAGTTACAATACTTTCGTTAGTCTTGATCCTCAAAGTCCATATTTTTCAATGTCCTGTGGTAACAGGTATGTGTATTGTCACTCCACACATTCCAAATCAAACTCATTGTCTTTCTTATCCAGACCTGTTCTTTCTACCATCCTCAACTTATTTAAGGATGCCATATTCCACCAAGTTAACCAATCAAGCTACTTATTAGCTGGTGGATTTTGAGGAAGTTACCCCATCTCTCTGTGGTCTATAAAATATGGATAAAAATCATACTTACATTATAAGGTTGTTAGCATTAGCCAAAATAACGTAAATAAAGCACTTCCAATTGCTAAGATATAGAACACAAGTAACCATTATTCTATCCAATCTCTTGCTAAATCCTATCAGTTTGACTTTTGAAATGGCTCTCATCTCCATCCAGTGTTTTCTACAACTACTGCTACAACTGTCACTAGAATATGCCAATAGTTTATATAAACTGTTCTGTAAGTCATCCATTCTCAGCAGAAGCCTATGTATAACCCATCTAAAACACAGGCCTGGTTTTGTGATGCTTCTGTCAAAACTTGCAACATTAGAAATTCCTTAGCACCTTCCCATAACATAATAGGCAGTTTAAGAAAACATTGTTTAAAAAAAAAAAAAAGTAACATTTGGCCGGGCGCGGTGGCTCACGTTTGTAATACCAGCACTTTGGGAGACTGAGGCGGTGGATCACGAGATCAGGAGATCGAGACCATTCTGGCTAACAAGGTGAGACCCCATCTCTACTAAAAACACACAAAAAACCCCACGAAAACAAATTAGCCGGGTGTGATGGTGGGCGCCTGTAGTCCCAGTTACTCGGGAGGCTGAGGCAGGAGAATGGCGTGAACCCGGGAGGCGGAGCTTGCAGTGAGCCAAGATCGTGCCACTGCACTCCAACCTGGGCAACAGAGCAAGACTCCAAAAAAAAAAAAAAAAAAGTAACATTTAAGTTGCTTTAAATGCAGAATAAAAGCTACTGGGTAACAATACCAATAACTTTATATACATTTTTTGTAAATCCTCACAATCCCACTAGGTAGCAGTTTCTTCCATCTTCTTAATACAAAAACTCAAAAAAGTTATGTGACTTGGCCCAAGCTACCTAAGTAAGTTATCCCAGGTATGTTTGATCCCACATTGTCTACCTTTTGATATAATTTCCTGCAATTTATCACCATGGACTGTATGTTCTGACTCAGGAATTCTTTTTTTTTTTTTTTTGAGACGGAGTCTCGCTCTGTCGCCCAGGCTGGAATGCAGTGGCTGGATCTCAGCTCACTGCAAGCTCCACCTCCTGGGTTTACGCCATTCTCCTGCCTCAACCTCCCGAGCAGTTGGGACTACAGGCGCCCGCCACCTCGCCCAGCTAGTTTTTTGTATTATTAGTAGAGACAGGGTTTCACGGTGTTAGCCAGGATGGTCTCGATCTCCTGACCTCGTGATCCACCCGTCTCGGCCTCCCAAAGTGCTGGGATTACAGGCTTGAGCCACCGCGCCCGGCCGACTCAGGAATTCTTAATCTGAAGTCCATGCAACTTTGGCTGGACAAGAATTCTTGTGGGCTCCATTCAATTGTAAATAATACATTTTAAAGATAAGGTAAAATTAAGACTCTTGTACAAATATAAAATGGAATACATGGTAAAGATTTAAGCACAGTCATGGGTTGCTTAATGACAAGGACACATTCTGAGAAATGCATATTCAGGTGAGTAAGTACATCGTAGAGTATGTAGTTATTGTATGATGTACTCGCCTACAAACCTAGGTAGTATCGCCTACTACACACCTATAATCTTATGGGACCACTGTCATACATGCGGTCTGTCGGTATGTGGTGCTTGACTGTAAATAAAGGAACCACTTAAGTGTCAAAAACCAGTTCAAAGAAGAATTAAAAAAGCAGGTACGGCCCGGCGCGGTGGCTCAAGCCTGTAATCCCAGCACTTTGGGAGGCCGAGGCGGGTGGATCACGAGTTCAGGAGATCGAGACCATCCTGGCTAATACGGTGAAACCCCGTCTCTACTAAAAAAAAATACAAAAAACTAGCCGGGCGAGGTGGCGGGCGCCTGTAGTCCCAGTTACTCGGGAGGCTGAGGCAGGAGAATGGCGTAAACCCGGGAGGCGGAGCTTGCAGTGAGCTGAGATCTGGCCACTGCACTCCAGCCTGGGCGACAGAGCGAGACTCCGTCTCAAAAAAAAAAAAAAAAAAAGAAAAAAGAAAAAAGCAGGTACATAGGCAATCAGGAATGTTGAAATAAATATTAACAAATACTGCTCAGAATAAATAATTAATTGCATCTTTACTGGACAAACTCATTTCCATGTTGTTGTAGCGGTTTACACGGTTGAAAAATAGTTGAAAGTTCACGAAAGACAGATAACCGGGAAGAGTGAGTTAGACAAGACACCAAGTCATTTGTGTGTGTTTGCTATTTAAAGGTATTTCGTAATTTTTCCTGAGGAAATTATATGCAAAATGTTTGTTTGGAGACGGAGCCTCTCTCTGTCACCCAGGCTGGAGTGCAGTGGCGCGATCCCGGATCACTGTAATCTCTGCTTCCCGAGTTCAAGAAATTCTCCCAACCCGGCCTCTTAAGGGACTATAGGCATGCACCACCACTCCCCGCTAATTTTTGTGTTTTTAGTAAAGATGGGGTTTGTCATATTGGCCAGGCTGGTCTCGAACTCCTGACCTCAAGTGATCCGCCCGTGACGGCCTCCCAAAGTGCTGGGATTACAGGCGTGAGCCACGGTGCCCGGCCTCGCAAAATGTTTTAATAGGTACATACACGTTCTCCTGAGAAGCTAATCCATAACTTTTATTAAGTTTTCAAAAGAAGCGTTTCACAACAGGTTAAGAATCATTGTTCTAGTCACTGCTTACAATTCAAGTCCCTCAACACCTAGTGGCCTGTGTCTTCCGCTTTGTCTGAATCTTCTCGTCTAAATTTCCTTACTAAATGTTCAAGGCCCAGGTTAAATGGCATCTTACTCTTTGGGATGTTCCACCACCCTGTGTCCTCTAATTCACTGCCTCCTCATTTGTTTTCGCTTAAGTTTTTTTGCTAACGCACTCTGCACACCGTATCTAGCACTTGTTAGTTCCCTTCCATAACTGGATTTTTAACTCTTTGAGGACGATGGCAGAGTCCTGCAAAAGAAGATGATAATTTGGCCGGGCGCGGTGGCTCAAGCCTGTAATCCCAGCACTTTGGGAGGCCGAGACGGGCGGATCACGAGGTCAGGAGATCGAGACCATCCTGGCTAACACGGTGAAACCTCGTCTCTACTAAAAAATACAAAAAAAAGAACTAGCCGGGCGAGGTGGCGGGCGTCTGTAGTCCCAGCTACTCGGGAGACTGAGGCAGGAGAATGGCGTAAACCCGGGAGGCGGAGCTTGCAGTGAGCTGAGATCCGGCCACTGCACTCCAGCCCGGGCGACAGAGCGAGACTCCGTATCAAAAAAAAAAAAAAAGAAGAAGATGATAATTTTAGAATATAAATCCTAACGTTCACTATCCTCTGGCAGCCACAAGTCAGCTCCAATCTGCGAAATACTGCACTGTCTTTACTGACTACCGCTTCTCTCGGCACCCGTACTTCCACAAGCACAACGCCATAGGCAGGGCGCGCCCCAAACCGCCCCACGCCGGGCCCCTATGCGCCCCTACTCTCTGAAAACGAGAACTACAAGTGCTGCCGGAAGACTTTTGCGCGTGCGCATAGATAACTAGGTCAAGGAACTGACGGGTGTGCAGGCGGGAGGCGGGGTAAGAAGGACGA
This sequence comes from Rhinopithecus roxellana, assembly GCF_007565055.1. Lineage (NCBI taxonomy): Eukaryota > Metazoa > Chordata > Mammalia > Primates > Cercopithecidae > Rhinopithecus > Rhinopithecus roxellana. The sequence goes on along the minus strand of NC_044550.1, from coordinate 24,986,889 downwards.
CAGATATTAAGAGTGGACCGCAAGAAAAAGGACGGAGAGTTAATCAGACGTCGCCCAAGCTGTGCGACCCTACAGGCCGCTTGTAACTTACTCCGTTCAACTCCCAAAATACAGGGTCAAGTACTGCGGCCTTCACCCCTTTCCGTCTCCAGATCCTGATAGTCTTGGTTACTTTCGCGTCATAGGATGAGCGACAACGTTCGCCGGTCCCGGTCGAGAAAGACGGGTCCGAGGCAGTGCGCGCGCCACTACGTCACAGGCGAGGTGGTTCCGGGAGGGCGGGGCATCGGAGAGCGCGGCTGGCTGAGAGCCTCGAAGCCAAGGAAGAATTTGATTGGCGGTTTGAAAGCGAAGGTTTTTGGCTTGGGCGGAGGTGGGCGGGCCAAGTTTTGGGTCCTCATCTGGTGAGGTCCCACGTTAATGACGTCACATTATTTCGCGGGAAAAATTCGAAAGTGGATTTTCTGCAATTTGACAGGTGAGGTGAAGTGTTTCTCGGGCTTTCCTAGGAATGGCTTGAGCGATTTGGGGCGAAGGGACGAAAGACTCTGCTCCTTAAGAAGAGAACCGGGAAGGATGCTGTTTGGAACCAGGATTAGGGTGGTCGCAGTAACAGCTACTCGGACTGCTTGTAATAAGGGTTGCCTCTTCACCGCTTTTCCCAGGCCCTGCTTTGCAATTTCGAGTACGTATGAGGACCAAAGGGGACTTTGCTGTTCGTATTTAGGACTGATAAAGGATCAAGTCTCCATTGTCATTTGGTGACACAGGATTATGGTTCAGGATTATGGTTATTAGAATCTTGGCAAATGAGATGTGGGTTTCCTTTGTTTATTTGGACTGGATGGTTTCTTAACAATGTTGAGTTCGTGATTCCAAAACTTTGTTATCTGAACTATTTAGAGGTTCAGGTTTAGGTTCAAAAAATCCTCCTTGTCTAAAAACAAAAGGAAAAACATCTTGTAATTAAATGAAAAATGGCTCATACTTTACTGAGAACACCGAGTTTTATGTATATATATTGTGTCTGTACATATCGTAGTACAAGGCATATATATATGTGTGTATGTACGTATATCTGTGTATGTTTGTATGTATATAATTATCACAGAACATCTGGGATCTTTAAAAACTTCTTTGGAGAATAATCTTTCACCTGTTAGAAGTCGGTCAGCAGGTGAATTGGCTGGTGGACGTGGACAGATGAACACTTGGAAAAAACTCTTTATCTTTGCATCTCACTTAAATATATGATGCTGTTATCTTAAATAATTTTTTCTGATTAATGCTGAGATAAGAAAGGGTGTTGACTTTCAATGAAGAAGTGTTAGAGATCTTGTAGATTTTAAAAGATCCAGTTAGCTTTTTTTTTGAGGTTTTGTCCTGTAATCGAATTTAACCATCCTTTAAGAGTTTCCATCTTCCTAGTTCTTTTTAAACTATACATTCCAGAAGTAATATCTCAATTTAGGAAAATAATAGAGAATTTATCTTGCAATTGCGAAATAGCATATAAGTAATCCTAAATTAGTAAATATTGGGTTCCTAATCTGTAAATTGTAATAATACTTATTCTTCAGGATTATGAGACTGATAAATACTATATGTAAAGTATCTCGTCCAATTCCTGCCTGATACATAGTATGTAATCAATAAATAGTTATATAATATATATGATTACACACAATAATTAATTATATATTATACAACAGTAATATATTTATATATTATATAATTACATAATAATTATAGTGTGTATAATTAACATAATATAATGTATATAATGTAGTTTATAATATAGCACTTTGGGAGGCTGGGAGGATTGCTTGAGCCCAGGAGTATGAGGCTGCAGTGAGCTATGACTGCAACACTGCACTCCAGCCTAGGTGACAGAGAGAAACCCTGTCTCTATCAAAGAAAAAGAAAAGTTAAAAAGCAAACAAAAACAAAACCTCCAAATAAAGCATTTAACAGTCTCTAGCGTATGGTAGCACTGAATACATGGTAGCTATTAAACAGATCTGATATTAATAACTGCCACATGCCCAGCACTGTGTCTGTACCATGTATTCTCATCTATGTACACAGCATATCCAGCCCAGGAGTGGTTTTCTGGATCTCTCTTTTATCTTCTTGGCATTATTAGGCATCAGCAGTTTATGTACGCTAGAGGGGAGAGAGATAAGATGTGAGAGTTATATTTCTTTCTTTTTTTTTTCTTTGAGATGGAGTCTCACTCTGTCATCCAGGCTGGAGTGCAGTGGAGCGATCTCTGCTCACAGCAACCTCCGCCTCCCGAGTTTAAGCAATTCTCCTGCCTCAGCCTCCTGAGTAGTTGGGACTACAGGCGCCCGCCACCATGCCCAGCTAATTTTTGTATTTTTAGTAGAGATGGGGTTTCACCATGTTGGCCAGGCTGGTCTCGAGCTCCTGATGTCATGGTCCACCCGCCAGGGCCTCCCAAAGTGCTGGGATTACAGGCGTGAGCCACCATGCCTGGCCAGGTGTTATATTTCTGAAAGGCAATCCTTCTGTAGGTTTGGTTTCTGTCCTGTGACCTGTGTCATGAAGCAAGTATGTGTATCTCATTTGCATACCCCTTACCTATCCTTTCTCCAGATAACCTTGATTAGTTGAGGGAAGATGCCACTCACTTTCTTGTACTTCACTGCCCCCTCCCATTTATTATTATTTTTTTTTTGAGACAGATCTTTGCTTTTGTCGCCCAGGCTGGAGTGCAGTGGCATGATCTTGGCTCACTGCAGCCTCCACCTCCTGGGTTCAAGTGATTCTCCTGCCTCAGCCTCCCAAGTAGCTGGGATTATAGGCACGCACCACCACGCCCGGCTAATTTTTCTATTTTTAGTAGAGACGGGGGTTTCACCATGTTGGCCAGGCTCGCCTGGAACTCCTGACCTCAGGTGATCCGCCTCTCTCGGCTTCCCGGAGTGCTGGGATTGCAGGTGTGAGCCAACGTGCCTGGCCTGCACTTCACCCCGTAATTGTACTAGAGTTCCCTCATCAGACATATCAATTCTTGTTTGGGAAGACCTTCACTGGCCTTCCCTTGACTAATGGTTATTTCAACTTACAGCTTAGGCTTTACTTCCTTGAAGAAGCCTTGTTTGATGATCCACACCAAGCTGGGTGACCCGCCTGTGCTTATTCCTGCCATATTTTATTAAATTTACTGTTTATCACCCCGCCATACTGAAATTCTTTGAGATGGAGTGTAGAGTTTCCATTTAAATATTTTAGCCTAGCATAATATCTGGCACATAGTAAGTACTGAATAAGTATATGTAACTTATAAATATGTAAGTGGCATATTTTAGATGTCTAAAAGAGGAACTGAACTCAGATCACAAATTACAGCTCCTAGGTCTTTTAGGTCTGTATTCTCAAACTTGAGTGTCCATCAGCATCACTTGGAGGGCTTCTTAAAAGACAGACTGCTGGGCCCCCAACCCCAGACTTTCTGACTTAATAGGTCATTTCTTACTAGTTCCCAGATGATACTATTGGTCCAGGGGTCACATCTTTAGAACCACTTCAGGGAAAATAAAAGGCCGGGCGCGGTGGCTCAAGCCTGTAATCCCAGCACTTTGGGAGGCCGAGGCTGGTGGATCACAAGCTCAGGAGATCGAGACCATCCTGGCTAACACTGTGAAACCCCGTCTCTACTAAAAATACAAAAAACTAGCCGGGTGTGGTGGCGGGCGCCTGTAGTCCCAGCTACTCGGAGGCTGAGGCGGGAGAATGGCGTGAACCCGGGAGGCGGAGCTTGCAGTGAGCCGAGATCGCACCACTGCACTCCAGCCTGGGTGACACAGCAAGACTCCGTCTCAAAAAAAAAAAAAAAAAAAAAAAAAAAAGGAAGTATGTTTCTTTGGCATTTCTATTTACTTCTTCACTGATCACCATCAGTGATTTTAGATTTCCAAATTTGCCCACAAAAACAGTTTTATCCAATAGTATAACATAACTACAGTAACTGTTGCAACAGTGTTGGAAAGATTTTTCCTTGCAGAGGTACTATATAATTAATTGGTCCTAGGTACTGTGGTATATTGATGCTAAGAGTTGAAAGGAAAAATTTAAAACACAAGGGGGCCATCTTGTGGTGGCCATAGCAATTCAGAAAACTTTAAAAATTGAATTTGTGCTATAGGAAACCAAACATGTGGAGGACAAATTGGTGTTTTCTGATACATATTATGCATCTGGAAAAATGTTTGCAGACTACAAATTAGTTTATATATTTTACTTAGTTTTTTCTTTACTTGTGAAAAAATTCTTGTTTCACAGCATGGTATCACTTTTACTGTGTCCTCAGTGATAGATAATTTTATTACACCTCTGTTTACCTTGGTAGTTAGGTCGTCTTGGAACTGTGATTCATGTCTATGGTCGGGAGTTTATTGAGAAAAATTTTATTTGTTATTTTTAAGAAATCAGGGTGGAAATTTTATGTCATTTTTAATTTTAGGTGGTATAAATAGTTGAATAACTACTTCCTATTTTCTGGACCCAGCTGGTTTATAACTTCAGAAGAAATAATGGAAAGCCAAGAATTTATTGTAAGTTTTACCATTTTTTACAATTTGGTGAAATTCCTTTCCTTTCTCCCTTTGTTCTTTCTTTTGAAGGCGTTTCACAAACATATTACTGTGTTGCCAGGTTTAGCAATAACAAAACAAAAAAAAAAAAACAAAAAACAGGCTACTCAGTTAAATTTGAATTTCAAATAAACAATGCATACCTTTTTTAACATTAGGATCCCAAATATTGCACAGTAGTTTATCTGGTAACCCTATCTGTTGCCTACTATTCATACTTGTTACACAAAATCATCACTTTTCAGCCTTTTGGCTAAGATCAAGTATTAGACAAAGTCCTTTGTAACATATTCTTTGGAAGTGTGAGACCGGGAAACAATTTCTTTCTCTTGAAGAACTGGCATTCCTCTTCTGTATAGATCAGCGGTTCTCACACTGTTTGATCTCGGGATTCTTTAACACTCTAGAAAATTATTGACCCCAAGTAACTTGTGTATATGGGGGTCTTACGTCTATTGATGTTTTTCATACTAGAAGTTAAAGCAGAAATGTAAAAAGTATTTATGATTTGGCTTAATGGAAGACAACTGGATTCTCATGTTTGTTTCTTCTACATTCAGGTTGCAATTGACTCTTACAATATTGCGTATACATAATCCTGGGAAACTTCATTCTGCACCCCTGAAGGAGTGAGGATGAAAAGACAGCATTATGAAAATAGTTTTGACTTCACAGATACCTGTAAAGGTCTTGGAGACCTCCGGGAGTCTCTGGACCAAACTTTGAGAACTGCACAGATTATTAGTTCTCTGTAATCCAATAATTTTTTTCCCTTCCCACTGATGACTAGAGAACTCAAATTACTTTCAGTGCTCATTTATCTTTTTTGTTTCTTCCTTGCATTTTTCCTCTCCTTTCTTCCTTCCCCTGCCATTTCTTCCCTTATTCCCCCCTTCTCCTTCTCTCTCTCCCTTCCTTCCCTTTTTATTTCTTTTTTTTTTTTTTTTTTTGAGACAGAGTCTCGCTTTGCAGCCCAGGCTGGAGTGCAGTGGCCGGATCTCAGCTCACTGCAAGCTCCGCCTCCCGGGTTCACGCCATTGTCCTGCCTCAGCCTCCCGAGTAGCTGGGACTACAGGCGCCCGCCACCTCGCCCGGCTAGTTTTTTTTGTATTTTTTTAGTAGAGACGGGGTTTCACCGTGTTATTAGCCAGGATGGTCTCGATCTCCTGACCTCATGATCCGCCCGACTCGGCCTCCCAAAGTGCTGGGATTACAGGCTTGAGCCACCGCGCCCGGCCCCTTTTTATTTCATTTAATTAATGTTTAATGCTATTGTCATGCTATCTGTGCTTTTGTTTTTAAAATTTAAAAAATTGATATGGGTGTATGTGCCTTTTCTTGATGAAAGGTGCCTTAAATATATTTTGTATGTAGGAAGGATATATAAAATATATAACATTGAATATATATAAATGGAAACCATTTCTTTTGTATTTTTGGAAATAAGGTTCTATATACTCATCAAAAGATGAAGAAGTCAAAAGTGTGGCAAGATGGAATTCTGAAGATCACTCCCTTAGGAAACAAAGTGAGTACAAAGCAGTTGACTACAGGGTGCAAGAGTGAGGTTCTCGATTTTTGATTGAATATTTTAAAAATTGTACGTGATAAAATGTCAAATATATCCATACATTGAAATGATGTGAAAACAGATTTTCAGATGATCCTCATATCACAGTGGTTCATTTGTGCATTCTAAAAATGTTCATTAATAGAATGAATAAGATCTCTTATCCAGTAGCAAAGTACAGTGACTGTTATTATTATTATTTTTTTGAGGCAGAGTTTCACTCTGTCGTCCAGGCTGGAGTGCAGTGGCACGATCTTGGCTCACTGCAAACTCTGCCTCCTGGGTTCAAACGATCCTCCTGCCTCAGCCTCCCAAGTAGCTGGGACTGCAGGCACCTGCCACCACACCTGACTAATTTTTTTGTATTTTTAGTAGAGACGGGATTTCACCATGTTGCCCAGGCTGGTCTCAAACTCCTGACCTCAGGTGATCTGCCTGCCTCAGCCTCCCAAAAGGCTGGTATTACAGGTGTGAGCCACTGTGCCTGGCAAAAGCAGCTTTTTAAAATTAAAAATAACACAAATATTTTATTAGTTTTTTTGTTTGTTTGTTTGTCTTTTGAGACAGAGTCTAACTCTGTCACTCAGGCTGGATTGCACTACTGTCTGCAACCTCCACCTCCTAGGCTTAAGCGATCCTCCCACCTCAGCATTCCAAGTAGCTGGAATCACAAGCACACACCACCTCACCTGGCAATTTTTACATTTTTTGTAGAGACAGGGTTTCACTGTGTTGGCCAGGCTGGTCTCAAACTCCTGAGCTCAAGCCATCTTGGCCTCCCAAAGGGATTACAGGCATAAGCCACCGCGCCTGGCTCAAATATTTGAAATATCAGATTACCTAATGTCAGATTGGCCAATAACTAAAATCTATTCATGACCATAATTCAAAAGTATTGATATTTTTGGTTTGAATTACTTCATTGTCTCTATATCCAGTTCTAAATGTTTCAGGAGTTACAAGGTACTTTCACATTGAGTAAAAAACATGTTGTTACCCAAGTAAATTGGAGTTATCATATCAACAAACTGAGACTGCCAGTACGATTTTAGAGTGAGATTTGAGACCCAGGGCTATAGATAATCAGGATAACTTGAACACCATCACCAAGGGACGTGTTGAGCCCTGTGTTTAATTGTAGTAACAACAGGATCTCCAAGTCTATGCTCTTTAAAGGTGGTGGTCTCATGGTTGCTATCGCTATGTTCAAGTCATGTGATTAATTCTTCTAATTTAAATAGATGAATATTCAGGTCTGTGCATATCCATATGTTTTTAAAATACATAAACTAATTCATTCAGTGTCTGATGCTATTCTATATAACTTTTTCTTTTATATTCTCCCTTTTTCTTTAGATCCAGTGTCTTTAAAATCTTGTAGATATTTAAAAACCATCTGATTGGATTCTGCATATCCTTTGTGTTGTCTTCTGGTTCCAAATTATTATGGTCATGCTAGTGCTACTATCCAACTTTATCTTCAACTATAGCATACATTTGTTGAGTGCCCGTTATATATCTCACACAAGTAGGTTATAGGAAAACAAGATAAATTCAAGTTAGTCCCTGAAAGTTTCTGTGTTCTAGGCAAGTTAATTATCTCACTGTTTCCTATATAACGCCCTCATTCTTAAATGCAGGCTGTTGCTTATATTCTTCTCTTGCTGGTTATGCCTTTTCTCTATGTAAATTCTGTCAAAGTTATTCATCTTCCACTGAATAAGTCATCAACCTACCAACATATCGCTGGTGGACAGTGGGAAAAGTCAAGTAAGATAGGTGGATGCAGAGTAGAAGAGCAGTTAGCATCAAATGTCAAGTAGACCTCAGTTTCAATTCTGGCCCTTTGCTTATTAGATGTATAATTTTGGGGAAGTACTCTCAGTGCGTCTGTTCTTTCTTTTTAAAATGGGGAAAATGATGCTTCATAAAGTTGTCTTAAGGATTAAAATAAGAAACATGTGAAGACCTTAATAAAGTACCTGCCACATCCTAAGCACACAATGAATGGTAGTTTGTTATTATAGCTCTTGTCTTCAAGGGACTTTTATCTAATTTTTGACTAAGGGCATAAGGGTTATAATATGTTTGTTTAGGATTCTATGAGATTACAAAGTAGAGACATTTAGATCTGTCTCCGGTTCAGGGAACTCTTTCTAGATGAGGCATATATGTATATATTTTTTGTTGTGTTTTGTAAACAAAATTGCTAAGTTAAGGGGAAGGGAGCTGAATATTGTGTCCTAGTCCCAACAACCTGAATGTATGAAATGATACGAAATGTGGGGAACTATAAGCATTTAAATCTAGCTGAAATGAAGGCCCCATATTGGGAAATGATGCAGTATAAAGCTAAAGAGGTAGACAGGAACCATATCATGAAGAACTTCGTGTGCTCAGCCCTACGAGCTAATGAAGAATTATGAGAACAAGAGTGACATATCATATTTGTATTTTATTTTGTTTTATTTTTTTGAGACAAAGTCTTGCTCCGTCACCTAGGCTGGAGTACAGTGGCACGATCTTGGCTCACTACAGCCTCCGCCTCCTGGGCACAAGTGATTCTTGGGCCTCAGCCTCCTGAGTAGCTGGGATTACAAGCATGTGCCACAACACCTGGCTAATTTTTGTATTTTTGGTAGAGATGGGTTTCACCATGTTGGCCAGGTTGGTCTCAAACTCCTGACCTCAGATGTTCCACCCTCCTTGGCCTCTTAAAGTGCTGGGATTACAGATGTGAGCCACCACGCCCGGCTATGTTTGTATTTTAGAAAGATTGGTTTGGCAGCAGTGTAAAAGTTGTGTAGGATGAAAGTCAGACTGGATTTCAAAGACCTATAGTAGAGGCTGTAGAATAATCTAGACAAAAAGTAATGGAGGTCTGACCAAGCAGACATTAGCAATGACGATGGAGAAAAAGAATGATTATAGATAAATTATGAAAATATAGCCTCTTAAATCTTGGATATAGAAGGTGAGAGGAGAATCCAGAATGACTTAGGTTTGTGTATTTATTTCCCAAAATGAAATATTTCAAAAAGAAAAATAAGTTAATGGGAACAATCAAGATTTTTAGTTCCATATTGAATATAATAAATTTGAGTCTGGGTACGGTGGCTCATGCCCGTGATCCTAGTACTTTGGGAGGCTGAGGTGGGCAGATCACCTGAGGTCAGGAGTTTGAGACCAGACCAGCCTGCTTAACGTGGTAAAACCCTGTCTCTACTAAAAATGTAAAAATTAGCCAGGCATGGTGGCGGGTGCCTGTAATTCCAGCTACTCGAGAGGTTGAGGCCCTAGAATTGCTTGAATCCAGGAGATGGAGGTTGCAGTGAGCTGAGATCATGCCACTGCACTCTAGCCTGGGTGATAGAGTGAGACTCAGTCTCAAAAAAAGAAAAAATAAATTAAATAAATAAATAAATTTGAAGTATCACAGAAATACTCACATAATTAGCTGTAGAGATCTAGACCTCAGGAAGGAGATCCCGACTACTAGTAGATTGGAAGTCCTTGGCTTTTAGATGGTATTTGAAGCTATTGGAGTGTGTTCATTTATTCAACAAATATTTTTTGAGCATCCGAGTGAGTTACACACTGTTCTAAGAAATACAGCAGGGAACAAAACAGATAAATCCCTGACTTGATGGAAATAACACGGAGGAGAGAGACCGCTAAATTAAATGAATATGTATGTCTAGTGAAAGGCAATAACAAGGACATTAGTGTGGTTGGAACGGAGTGAGCAAGGGCGAGAATGGAGATAAAGGGGATTATATAAGCCTCACTGGCTATGGAAAGAACTTTTGTTATTCTTAGGGAGCTGTAGAGACGTGGGAATGATTTGAGCAGGAGCATAACATGATCTGATTTATATGGATGATAGTGCTCAGGGAGGGTGTATCAAATTAAAAGAGTGACAAGAATACCAATTTTTTTTAGCAGCTTTATTGAGATATAATTCACACTTCACACACTTCGATTCACCCATTCAGTGATTTTTAGTATTTTCACAGTTTTGCAACCATCAGCACAATTTAAATGTTGCATATTTTTGTCACCACCAAAAGAAATCTCATACTCATTGGCAGCTACTACTCAGTACCCAGCCCCCAGCCCTACGCAAACACAAATCTACTTACTGTCTCTATAGTTTTACCTATTCTGGACATTTTTGCATGAATGAAATTATATAATAAGTAGTCTTTTGTGAATAAGTCTTATTTAGCATAATATTTTCAAGATTCTTCCATGTTGAAGCATGTATCGTCATATATATTTTATTTTTTATTGCCATATAATTTTTTTTTTTTTGAGACGGAGTTTCGCTCTTGTTGCCCAGGCTGGAGTGCAATGGTGTGATCTCAGCTCACCATAACATCCGCCTCCCTGGTCCAAGCGATTCTCTTGCCTTAGCCTCCTGAGTAGCTGGGATTACAGGCATGTGCCACGAAGGCCAACTAAGTTTGTATTTTTAGTAGAGACGGGGTTTCTCCATATTGGTCAGGCTGGTCTCGAACTCCCAACTTCAGGTGATCCGCCCATCTCAGCCTCTCAAAGTGCTGGGATTATAGGCATGAGCCACTGCACCTGGCATGATTTTCTTTTTTTCAATAGACAGGGACTTGCTCTGTCGCCCAGGCTGGATTGCAGTGGTGCAATCATAGTTCAGTGTAGCCTCAAACTCTTAGGCTCAAACAATTCTGCCTTAGTCTCCAAAGTAGTTGGGACTACTTAGTCTTACACCACCGTGTCTGGCAAATAAAAGAAATTTTTTGGAGATAAGAGTCTTGCTTTGTTCCCTGGATTGATCTTGAACTTCTGGTCTCAGGTAATCCTTTCATCTCAGCCTGCAGAGTACCTGGAGTAGCTGGGATTACATCACGAGCTGTGTACCGAGCCCAATACGTCATGTTTTGTTTATCCATTCGTAATACAGTTGATATACTTTTGGGTTACTTCAACTTTTTGGCTATTATGAATAATGCTGCTATGAGCATTAATGTGCAGGTTTTTGTATAGACATATGTTTTTATTTCTCTTGGGCATATACCTAGGAGTGGAATTGCTGGGTCATGTGGGAATTTTGTTTAATCTTTTAAGTAATTGCCAGACTGTTTTCCAAAGTGATGGAAACACCAGTATTAAAGGGGCTAGTGGAAAAATTGCTATGAAAAAGGGCTAGAGACATAAGGGGAAAGCTAGAAAATGGTAATCACCTTAGCATCCTTTTTTCCCCCCTTAACCCTCACATTTAATAAGTTTTATTCATTATACCTCGTAAACAATTGTCTTATCCTCCTGAATGCCAATACCTTATTTTAAGTGCTAATCATCTCCTTTATCCTGTATACCATCCCATTGCAATAATCTCTTGAAATGATCTTGTCTCCTGTTTGTCCCCTTTAATGTGTTTCAATTATATTTTCTTCCCAATTTTTTTTTTTTTTAATTGAGATGAAGTCTCGCTCTGTTGCCCAGGCTGGAATGCAGTGGCGTGATCTCAGCTTACTGCAACCTCTGCCGCCTGGGTTCAAGCAATTCTCCTGCCTCAGCTGGTATTTTTAGAAGAGACGGGATTTTGCCATGTTGGCCAGGCTGGTCTGGAACTCCTGACCTCAGGTGATCCACTTGCCTCGGCCTCCCAAAGTGTTGAGATTACGGGCGTGAGCCACTGCACTCAGCCTCTTCCCAGTTTCATTCTAATATCCTCCTGGTAGCAATTAAGTTCTTGAATTTATTTTATGTATGCCTTTACTCTCTTACACAGACTGATGCATAATAAACATTCAAAATAGATGCATTTTCAAATCCAAGTTCAAATGTAATCCTTTCGTTATATGATGACTTATATAACAATTACTTATTTCCTCTTGAAGATGTTTAAGAAAAGCATAATTGTGTTGTTCCTTTTTAACCTTTATTTTGTTTTTATACAGGCAATTTTATATGATGACAAAGGAGCATGTTTGGAGAGTGTGTTCCTTAAATGCCTTGAGGTATTTTAGTGTGTTTATCTTATTTTTAAGTTATTATTTAAAAATCTCTTTAAATCCTTTATGAATATTGTTAATGTAGTCATAATACTAATAATTATAGTTAGTATTTGTTGAACGTTATAACTAGACTTTGTGCTAAAACCTTTTAGATATGTTTCCTTTAATCTCTACAACTGATTTTTTATAATCTAAAAAAAACCCTGGTTTTTATAGATTAGGAGTGCAGTGCAGAAAGGTTAAGTAACTTGCTCATGTTCATAGAGTTACAGTGGTAGGAAGGCTGAGATTTGATCCCGGGAGGTGATTCTAGAGTCTAATTCTACTACATGATTTTTTCATAGGCAGAGGTCTACTGTGGGAAATTTTTTGTGACATATTCTCATTTAAGTATAATATTCTCTCACCTAAAAACAGAACTACCATTCAACCCAAGAGAACTATAACTGGGTATATACTGAAAGGAATATAAGTTGTTCTGCCATAAAGACACATGCATGTTCATTGTAGCACTATTCATAGTAGCAAAGACACGGAATCAACCTAAATGCCCATCAGTGATAGACTGGATAAAGAAAATGAGATACAAATATACCATGAAGTATAGCCATAAAAAAGAATGAGATCATGTTCCTTTACAGGAATATGAATGGAGCTGGAGGCCATTATCCTTAGCAAACTAATGCAGGAACATAGAAGACCAAATATTACATGTTCTCACATGTAAGTGGGAGCTAAATGATGAGAATGTATGGACACAGAGGGGAACAACAGACACTGGGGCCTACTGGAGGATGCAGAGAGGGTAGGAGGAGGAAGAGGATCAGAAAAAATAATGGGTACTAGGCTTAATACTTCGGTGATGAAGTAATCTGTATAATAAACCCCCATGACACGGGTTTACCTATATAACAAACCTGCACATGTACCCCTGAACTTAAAAGTTAAAAACAAGTATGTAAATAAGGTATTCTATCAAATATGTAGTTTGTGTTTTTCCTCTCAAAGAGGAAAAAGCATAGAAAGAGAACTAAAGGCATATTTTAGTGAAGAATTAGGATATTAAAGTTGGTCATTCTGGGTTCATTTCCCAGTTATAAATACTTCCTGGCCCACCTAAACTCTGTATCTAACTTCTCTGATGTAAAATGTAATCTAACTTCTCTGATGTAAAATGTAGATCACAGACAGACTTTACTTACAGGGTCGGTCTGAAGGTTAGAAATAACTTTTGTAAAATGCCTAGCAGTTTTAGTTAGTATAGTGATTCTTTTTTTTTTTGAGATGGAGTCTCCCTCTGTTGCCCAGGTTGGAGTGTAGTGGCACAATCTCGGCTCACTGCAGCCTCTGCCTCCTGGGTTCAAGTGATTCTCCTTCCTCAGCCTCCCGAGTAGCTGAGATTACAGGTGTGTGCCACCATACCCAACTAAGTTTTTGTATTTTTAGTAGAGATGGTGTTTCACCATGTTGACTAGACTGGTCTTGAACTCCTGAACTCAAGTGATCCACGTGCCTTGGCCTCCTAAAGTGCTGGGATTACAGGCATGAGCCACTGCACCTGGCCTAGTACAGTGATTCTAAATGTGTTAAAATGGATACTATGATGATGATGATGTTTAATTTTGGCCATAGGATTTAATTCATTTTGAAATTTTACATGACATCAGTAGTGGTTATGGTACTTTTATATATTTTTAGAAGGGTCTAGGAGAATCAGTATCTTAGTATATGGTTTGATTGGTGGTAACTACTATTATTTCATCTTAAAAATCATTTTGGGCCGGGCGCGCTGGCTCACGCCTGTAATTCCATCACTTTGGGAGGCCGAGGCGGGTGGATCACCTGACGTCAGGAGTTCAAGACCGGCCTGACCAACATGGAGAAACCCCTTCTCTACTAAAAATACACCCGCCTCGGTCTCCCAAAGTGCTGGGATTACAAGCATGAGCCACTGTGCCTAGCAATAATCTTATTTTTATGCTGCAGTCAGAGGTGGTGGCAAGTACTACATTTACTCATTAATGTGATTAAAATGCATTTTTAGAATATGATTATTTAAGCAACTGTAATGATTTATAATAATGTTTAATTTGTGATAATTATGAGTATCTTATTCATTTAAAGATATATAGTTGCTAATAACTCTAATTTTTGAAAAGTTACACTTAGCTGTATGGATTCTAAGTGAATTGCTTGAGAGGAGGCATTTTTTTTTTGTCTTTGTATCCCTAGTATGTAACAAGGGGCCTCATATAAGTCCCCAGTATGTAATATTATTTACTAATTTAATTTTGTTTTTAGAGACATTGTCTCACTCTGTCATCCAGGCTGGAGTATAGTAGTGTGATCATAGCTTACCGCAGCCTCAAACTCCTGGGCTCAAGGGATCCTTCCACCTCAGCCTTTCAAGTAGCTGACACTATAGGAACATGCCACCATACCTGGCTAATTTTTTTTTTTTTTTTTTTTTTTTTGAGACAGGGTCTCACTCTGTCACCTAGGCTACAGAGCAGTGGTGTGATAACCGCTCACTGCAGTCCTGACCTCCTAGGCTCAAATCATCCTCCCACCTCATCCCCCCAAATAGCTGGGACTATAGGTGCATTCCACCATGCATGGCTAATTTTTAAAAATGTTTTTTGTAGAGACGGGTCTTGCTATGTTGACTAGGGTGGTCTTGACCTCCAGGCTTCAAGCATTCCCCCTGACTTGGCGTCTGAAGTGCTGGGATTACAGGCATAAGCCATCCCATCCTGTCGGGCTAATTTAAAATAAAAATTTTTTGTAGGGATAGGATCTGAATATTTTGCCCAGGCTGGTCTCATACTCTTGGCTTCAAGCAGTCCTCTTGTCTTGGTCTCCCAAAGTCTTGCGATTACAGGTGTGAGCTACCACACCTAGCTCTAATATGTGTTGTTGAATAAACAAATTAGAGAAATTTAAAAATTATATTATTGTCCTTTTTTGTGCTTATTGATAGTTAATGAGTACATAATAAAAAATAATTGAAGACTTTAGTTACTGATTTATTCGTTCAACACCTATTTATTGAACACCGATTGTGTCTTAGTGCTAGTGAGCATCCTGGAATACATAGATAATCAAATAATTAGATGTATGTGATTTTGACATTTATTCTTTTAGGTGAAACCTGGAGATGAATTAGAAAGTGATCGATACTTAATCACAGTTGAAGAAGTTAAAGTTGCTGGAGCCATAGGTATTGTTAAGCAGAATGTCAATAAAGAAGCACCAGAGTTAAATTCAAGGAGATTTATATCCTCTGGCCGATCTCGTGGATGTCAGCCTTCTGGCTTAAAAAGGAAGTTTACTGTAAGTTTTGGTGTGGAAAATAATACATCAAAATATATTTATTAAATTGTCTCAAAAAGTGGTGAATTTCGAAGTTATTGTACTCTGTCATTCAAAGGGCACCTCATAGTATACTTAGGTAGAAAGGAAATAAACCCTACTTTGAAAAATCTTATTACAAATGAATGTATTTTAACAAACTTTAAATCTGAAATATTACTTTACCTTAGGCAAAGCAGAAACACTCCTTCATCTTTTTTTTTCTTAGCCAGTTCACTTCACATTTTCTTTATGGGTAGTGGTACAGCTAACAGTTATTTTACTATTTTCAGGATTTTCAAGGACCACGTCAGGTTCCGAAGAAAATGGTTATTACGGAAAGTGGTGAATCAGCTGTATCACATGATGCTAAGAAACCTGGCTCTACTATTTTTTCTCCATTCTACAGCATGCCTCCTTTGTTTCCTACTGTTGGCAATAAAGATGTAAATAATATACTGGCAGACCCTGAGAACACTGTGACTTACAAGAACAGAGAGAGAAATGCCATGGATTTTTCTTCAGTTTTTTCTCCATCTTTCCAGATTAACCCAAAAGTGCTGTGTGAAGAAAAGTATTTTTGCTCTCCTATCAATTCTGGAAATAAGCTTTCAGACTTACTGACCAATGAGACTGTGAAAAGAGATAGTTTGTCATCTCACTGTTCAGGAGTTTCACAAAACATCAGAAGCAAAGCACAGATATTAGCTCTTCTGAAGTCTGAATCATCTAGTACATGTGAGGAACTAAATTCTGAGATGACAGAGCGTTTTCCTCAAAAACAACCACAGGGAAGTTTAAAAATTGCTACTAAACCAAAGCACCTAATTCAACAGGAAGAGTGTGCTGAGATGAAGAGCACAGAAAATTTATACTACCAGTATCAATCAGAAAATACCATGAGAAATAAAAGCCGGTGGGCCATGTATTTATCCTCACAGAGTTCACCTATACGTTCTACTGTAGATGGGAATGATACAGAAAGGAAAACCAAGGCCCAGGAAGATGATATAAATTATAATTTGAAAGACCTTTCATTACAAAAAAATACACAGTTCTTTGAAACATGTGCTGAAGAGGGGAAAAAGTATAATGTAGACAAGTCAGTCGGTAATAATGATCAATCCTGGAATCAGGAAGTAAAATTACAAATTCCTTCATTCAGTGAAAGCAGTAGCTTACAGGTTACTTGTAGCAGTGCAGAAAATGATGGTACATTGTCAGAATCTGACATTCAAGAAGATAATAAAATATCTTTTAATCAAAATGACAAGGTCTGCATTAAAGGATCAGTTCTCATTAAAGAAAATGCTCAGGAGGTAAATACATGTGGAACACCAGAAAAGGAGTATGAACAATCAGAGTCATCTCTGCCGGAACTGAAACATCTCCAAGTTGAATCTAGTAATAATTCTAGAATCTCTGATGACATTACAGACATGATTTCTGAAAGTAAAATGGATAATGAAAGTCTTAATAGTATTCATGAATCACTGAGTAATGTAACACAACCATTTTTGGAGGTAACTTTTAATCTGAACAATTTTGAGACCAGTGACACTGAGGAGGAATCACAGGAAAGCAACAAAATTTCCCAGGATTCAGAGAGTTGGGTAAAGGACATTTTGGTTAATGATGGCAATTCATGTGTTCAGAAGAGGTCTGAGAATACAAACTGTGAAGAGATTGAAGGTGAACATTTACGACTCTTAACATCTGTTAGTGGCAAACCTACAGTGACATTTCCTGTTAAAGAGACTCTGCCATCACAGTTTTGTGATAAAACTTATGTGGGTTTTGACATGGGAATTTGTAAAGCTGAAAACACTGGAAAAGAAATGGAGGAGTATAGTGACACATGGAGCAATTTTCAATCTTTCAAGTGGACTGATGCTGTACACATAGATAATAAAGAAGATTCTAATAAACCTATTCAAGAAGTCAGAAGTAACTATGATTTTGCTTTACTCCCAAATAAATCTAAAGGTATAAACATGAATTTACATATTCCTCATATTCAAAATCAGACTGCTGAAAACAGTAATCTATTTTCAGAAGATGCTCAACCTCAGCCTTTTATTTTGGGAAATGACTTAGACAAAAATGTTGAACATGTTTTACCCTCAACTTCTAGTAGTGACAACAGTGTCCAACTATTAAATACCAATCATAATCACTCTGAATGTATTGAACTTGATAAATCAAATACCCACATTTCCAATTCTTTGTTTTACCCACTGGGAAAAAAGCATCTTATTTCCAAAGACACAGAAGCACATATATCTGAACCTGAAGATTTGGGAAAGATTAGAAGTCCACTCCCTGACCATGTTGAGGTTGAAACTGCCAGAGAAGGCAAACAATACTGGAATCCTAGAAATTCTTCAGAACTTTCTGGATTAGTAAATACCATTTCTATTTTAAAGTCACTATCTGAACACCGTACTGCTTTAGACAGTTTGGAAATATTGAGAAAGAAAAATACTGTCTTTCAGCAAGGAACTCAACAGACATATGAGCCAGATAGCAGTCCTGAAGGTTAGAATTGGGTGTCTATTTTGGATTGTTTTCTTTATAGCTCAAAGAGCTATAAAGAAAGAAGATAATAGTTCTGGGTGCTACATTAAAGAATTACATAATGTTTAAATAGGTAATACATGTACTTAGTAAAACCAATGTTAATAGAGAATAATACCAATGAAAAGTCCCCATCCAACCACATCCCTCAGTCTACCCTTCAGAATTAGCTACAGTTTTCATCTAGGATATCCTTCCATAAACATTCTATGCATGTATAAGCGTACATTGGCACATTTAAGTTAATATATGTCAAAAAATGTACATATATATGTACGTATGTGTGTGTATGTGTGTATTTTTTTTTTTTTTTTTTGAGACAGTCTCACTGTCACTCAGGCCGGAGTGACTCACTGCAGCCTCTGCCTCCCAAGTAGTTGGGATTACAGGCATGCACCACCATGCTTAGCTAATTACATCTATTCTTATTATTCATTTTTGGACAGGTACTAGGGAATACATTTTTTTTTAAAAAGTGAGTTCATATTGATACCTCTAATTCCAATCCTATACCAGAGAGTTCTTTTCCCTCTTTCCTCTGTTCCATAATTGTGTCTGTCTTTTTTTCTTTTTAGGACAGAGTTTCACTCTTGTTACCCAGGCTAGAGTGCAATAGCACGATCTCAGCTCACTGCAACCTCCACCTCCTGGGTTCAAGCGATTCTCCTGCCTCAGTTTTAGAGATACTTCAAAGTTCTCTTTATAGGAATTAATCATTTCTCATTCCCATGAGTAATGTATGAGACTGGGTGTTTCTCCACAGCCTTGCCAATTGTGTATTGCCCAGCTTTTGAATGTTTGCCATTCTGATAGATGAGCAATGGCTTTTCAGTGTATTTTTTATTTTATTTATTTATTTAATTTTAATTTTTATTTTTATTTTTGAGACGGAGTTTCACTCTTGTCCAGGCTGAAGTGCAGTGATGTGATCTCAGCTCACTGCAAACTCTGCCTCCCAGGTTCAAGCGATTCTCCTGCCTCAGCTGGGATTACAGGTGTGTCCACCACACCTGGCTAATTGTGTATTTTTAGTAGAGATGGTTTCACCATGTTGGTCAAGCTGGTCTCGAACTCCTGACCTCAAGTGATCCACCCACATCAGCCTCCCAGAGTGCTGGCATTACAGGCATGAGCCACCACTTCTGACCTTTTCAGTGTTATTTTAAATTTGTGTTTTTACTACTACAGGTGAAATTGAGCATCTTATGTTTAAACATCGTTTGTATATATTTTTCCATGAACTATCTTTTCTGTCTACCCCTTTGTCTGGCTTTTTAATTCTTGATTTGTAGAGTTCTTTATATATTAGAGATATTAGCCCTTTATGATATATGTTGTAAATGTTTTCTTTCAGTATGTCATTGATCTTTTGACTTTCCTTATGGTACACTGGCAACAGCATTGTATTTTAAAGAATATAATAGTAAATAATATACATTTGAATGTAAATGAACAATGCACTACTTTCAAAAGGTAAAATTGAACTTTGAGTATCTCATGTGATTCCTGAGAAAAATATACATAACTTATTGTACCTACTAAAATGATTATTTGAAATGTAGTTAAGTTTGAAGATAATTGTTAGTTTGTTTTCTAAAATATTAAAAGTAGCCGGACACGGTAGCTCATGCCTGTAATCCCAGCACTTTGGGAGGTCAAGGTGGGTGGGTCACCTGAGGTCAGGAGTTCGAGACCAGTCTGGCCAACATGATGAAACCATGTCTCTACTAAAAATACAAAAAATTAGATGGGCATTGTGGCAGGCACCTGTAATCCCAGCTACTCGGGAGGCTGAGGCAGGAGAATCGTTTGAACCCGGTAGGTAGAGGTTGCAGTGAGCCGAAATTGCGCCATTGCACTTCTGGGCAATAAGAGTGAAACTCCCATCTCAAAAAAAAAAAAAAAAAAAAAAAGTAAAAAGCTTTAATGAAAAATAAATATGAGTAGATAAAGTTATATAATATCATATAAGAACATAAAGTTCTAGCGTGAAGATTTAGGGATTATAGAATTTAGTTTTGAAGACCAGGTGGTGGCTCACGCCTATAATCCCAGCACTTTGGGAGGCTGAGGTGGCCAGATCACCAGAGGTCAGGAGTTCAAGATTAGCCTGGCCAACATGGTGAAACCCCATCTCTAATAAAATATATAAAAATTAGTCGGGTGTGGTGGTGGGGACCTGTAATCTTAGCTACTGGGAGGCTGAGGCAGGAGAATAGCTTGAACCTATGAGGTGGAAGTTGCAGTGAGTAGAGATTGTGTCACTGCACTTTAGCCTGGGTGACAGAGCAAGACTCCATCTCAAAAAAAAAAAAAAAAAAAATTTGGGAAACCAACTTGTTTCTCTCATCAAGTTGGAAAGAAAATTACAGTTGATTCTGATTATTTGCAATAGTTCTGTGAAGTCACTGCAAACATGTAATTAGTAAACAATAAACCTTGCTCCTATGGGAAATACAGGGTTAGGGTCCTGCAAGCCTGTGGTCAGAACATTTTCATTAATTTGTGAATACATAACCTTGTTTTATGTATGTTTCTGCTTAAAGAACCTTATTTAATATATATTATTGGTTCATTAACATTGAACTCATAGCCAACAGCCATGTAACTTACCTGTAAAAAACTTACCTAACACACTCATAAGGAATATCACAGTCTTGCCCTTGGAACACTAGACAGCACTATTCTTAGGGGCCTTTTTTTTTTTTTTTTTTTTGACACAGAGTCTCAGTTTATTGCCTGGGCTGGAGTACAGTGGGGCGATCTTGGCTCACTGCAACCTCTGCCTCCTGGGTTCAAGCAATTCTCCCACTTCAGCCTCCCGAAGAGCTGGGACTACAGGCGTGTGCCACCATACCCAGCTAATTTTTATTTTTTTATTAGAGATGGGGTTTCGCTATATTGGCCAGGCTGGTTTGAACTGACCTCAGGTGATCCGACTACCTCAGCCTCCCAAAGTGCTGGGATTATAGATGTGAGCCACGGCACCTGGCCTCTTTGGGGACATTTTAAGTAGTGAAGTTACCAATAAATAGCACAAAAATGAAAAATGTGGCACTAAACGGCCATGAAAAAGATAATTGTTTACAACATAAGCTAAACCAAGAAGCCAGAGTGTTGCCTTGAGAACATGCGTTTCAGGCAATTTGTTTTTTGCTGCTTTATGTATGTCTGCAAAGACCATGAAAGTATAGCAAATACTGATTTAGGGGTTACAAATAAACTGTAGGGAGTAGGCAGAATCCATGAGTAATGATCGACTAAATTCGCTTTTTTGATATAAATATATTTCTCTAAAAAGAATTAAGTTGGTTGCTTGAGACAGTTTGAGAAGATTGAATCACTAGAGTATAACGTACTTTTATGACGTTTAAAGCAAAATTAGAGAAGAATAACTTTTGCTACCAATTTAGAATGTGTGAAAGTGTTAAATTTCTAAATTTGTTGTGAGATAATTGTATATAGCTTAGAAATGTTAATTTAGAATGTTTTTCTGGAGCAAAGGCAGTAAAGGAAAACAACATCAATTTTCATCCAGTGTTTTTAAAAAACTTTAGAAATGTCAAGTTCCAAAATTATTGTTTAGTTTATTTTATTCTGAATTTTAGCAGGAAAATAATGAAATCATAAATAGCAATAGCCTAAAAATGAAGTTTACACTAGTTATAGCTATGATTTTTTGCCATAATTATCACTTAAAATTAGTCTTTTTGTGATTTTAGAAGAGAGAGATGATTGAATATGTACTTTTTTAAGAAAAAAAAATTCTATTTTTAAATGGATACCTGATAAGCTGGCAAAACTAGCCACCCTGCACTCCTTTCCATTCTGCATACTTGCCAAGTTTTCTGCTGTTTTGTGTTCAGCCTTTTACCTGAACACTTTTACCCTTGTCATAGCTGAATTTTTTCTTCAAGTCTCAACTTAAATGTTACTTCCCATGAGAAACTTTTCTAATTCCTGTATCAAAAATCGTTCTGTATCATATCACTGTTCAATGAGATACCCTTTTGTATCATAGTCTGAATTTGTCTGGTTTAGTTATTTGTCTTTTGTGTCTCTCTTTTTTCAAGGAATTTTTTTTTGTCATCTTCACTGCTGTTTCCCTAGTTTTTGGCACACTGCACTTGGAAAATAATTGTTGAGTGAATTTTTTAGAATATAGAATTTTTTTCTTAAGCCATAGTAAAAATGGGTTTAAGATAGACTAGAAATAGCATGAAGTGCTGTTTTTCTTTTTTCTTTTGTTTGAGACATGGTCTCACTGTCACCCAGGCTGTGGCCTGGGTGGAGTGCAGTGGCGCAACCTTAGTTCACTGGAACCTCCACCTCCTGAGTTCAAGTGATTCTCCTGCCTCAGCTTCCCGAGTAGCTGGGATTACAGTTGTGCACCACCATGTCTGGTTAATTTTTGTATTTTTAGTAAAGACGAGGTCTCACCATGTTGGCCACGCTGGTCTTGAAATCCTGGCCTCAAGTGATCTACCTGCCTTGGCCTCCTAAAGCGCTGGGATTACAGCCTTGAGCCACCATGCCTGACTCGGTTTTTCTTGTCTATGTTTGCACATAGCAACAGTATACTGGGAGTCTTGACTTTCTTGTTCCTAACAGTTGTCCAGTACTTCATTTTTAGCATTTTTAGCATTTTTAGCATAGGTTATTAACTATTGGGTTAGTATTTATTTTTTAATTAGTGTAAAAAAGGAGTACAAGGAAACATTCCTACTATTGACTTAGAAAGTAAAAAGGCTTTCATTTTAAATATTTTTAAATTTTTATCATAAAAATGTTTTAGTCTAAACAGAACAGTACAGTGAATCCTCAAATGCTACTTTCTAAATTGAACAATTAACCAAGATCGTCTGATCTTAAAATTTAAGTTATATTCCTTGCTTCAGTTTTAGGAATAAGTTAAATTTTAGAGTACTGCTATATATAACAATGATATGATTATTTCTTTTCTCCATTACAGTGAGGAAACCATTTATTACAGTAGTTTCACCAAAGTCTCCTCATCTGCACAAGGATTGTCAACAGGTACAGGTTTTTTCTCTAAGAATATGTTCTTTTATTTTGATAAGAACTTTCTATAATTTGTAATAGAATTATAGTAATATAGTCCCAGGCTATCTTGGTTCATGACTCCTCCTGTATCTAATTTTTTCATTGCCTTCCTCAGCCAGAAGAAATACCTAACAGTTGTGTTTATTATGTAGTTAGTAGTATTAAGCAACTCAAGTATTTCCTATGTTAGCATTTTGTTTGTTAAAAAATACAGTTACATGGCTCGGCGCAGGGGCTCACGCCTGTAATCCCAGCACTTTGGGAGGCCGAGGCAGGCAGATACCTTAGGTCAGGAGTTCGAGATCAGT
The DNA here is from genome assembly GCF_007565055.1 of Rhinopithecus roxellana. Classification (NCBI taxonomy): domain Eukaryota; kingdom Metazoa; phylum Chordata; class Mammalia; order Primates; family Cercopithecidae; genus Rhinopithecus; species Rhinopithecus roxellana. Next base: position 24,963,404 of record NC_044550.1, on the reverse strand, counting down.
CTAGCCAATGTGGTGAAACCCCATCGCTACTAAAAATACAAAAAGTAGCCAGGCATGGTGGCATGTGCCTATAATCTCAGCTACTCAGGAGGTCGAGGCAGGAGAATCGCTTGAACCTGGGAGGCGGAGGTTGCAGTGAGCCAGGATCACACCATTGTACTCCAGTCTGGGCAACAAGAGTGAGACTCCATCTCAAAAAAAACAAAAACAAAACCAAAAAAACCCCACAGTTACTAATGGAATGTGTCCCTCTGTTGGGCACTATACGACTTCTCAAACCTTGGAATAGGTTAGGTAACACCACCTTATTTCTTGTTACACATTGATTTTCTTATGATAATTGCTTTTTATCAAAGCAGTTTCTCAGAACTCAGCTTCACAAAGGCATGATGTCATCGAAAGAAATGTAGCAAGATCTGATATAGAAACAGACCTGGAGTTAGTAGTTCATTAGGTGTCAGACAGATGTCAGGTGATACTGTTTCCCTACATGTAAAACACCTTGTGGAGCTCCTGTGGGTTCATTGTGCCACCTCAGAGTACCTTGTTGCACAGTTTGGGAACCATGGTAGTTATATAAAAAATAATAATTCTAATTAGGATGAATTGAAATTCTAGGATAAATCATCTAGATGACTGTTTCTAACTCAATGGGGATGCCATTAGCACTTCTGGAGGGTCATTTCTTTCATTATATGGCACTGGTCTTTCTACAGACATGTTTGGAACAAAAGCAAGTAGAATGTTTCACTTGCCTCCTTTTTATTTTTGTTTTTATTTTTTTTTGAGATGGAGTCTCTTTTGCCCAGGCTGGAGTGCAGTGACACCATCTTGGCTTACTGCAGCCTCTACCTCCCAGGTTCAAGTGATTCTCCTGCCCCAGCCTCCCAGGTAGCTGGGATTACAGGTGTGCACCACCACTCCCAGCTAATTTTTGTATTTTTAGTAGAGACGGAGTTTCACCATGTTGGCCAGGCTGATCTCCAACTCCTGACCTCAAGTGATCCACCCGCCTCAGGCTGCCAAAGTGCTGGGATTACAGGCATGAGCCACTAGGCCCGGCCTCACTTGCTTCCTTTTTATATCTTTCTTTATTTTCTGTTACTGGTCCTTTTTTCCCCTTTTAATAATCTTGATTTTTTTCTTTTTAAATATAGAAAACAGTGAAGAGAAAAATAAAATTTACCCTATTTCTCAGAATATTTATTAATGTTTCCAGATTTTTTTGTGTGTCCAGTTAAAAAAAATGGTTAGATTGATGTATATAAATAGTTTTATATCCTTTCCCCTTAATATCATCGTATTACCTCACATTATTAATAATTCTTCTTAAACATACCTTTTAAAAGTTATTTACCATCCATCCTATGCTTTGTCTTGTGCTTTGGACAAATAGTTCTCTGTTTTGGTCATTTAAATAATTTCCAGCATTTTGCTATTATAAGTAACCCTTTAATAAATGTTTTTACACATAAATCATTGTTTGCATTTTAAGTTTTTTCCTTAGATTTGATTCCAGAAGTAGAAGTAATTATTTGGAAGGCTAGGAACAACTTTCTTTCTTGGGTTCTTGATATTTTCTTTTCTTTCTTTTTTTTGCGACAGAGTCTTGCTCTATTGCCCAGGCTGGAATGCAGTGGTGCAATCTTGGCTCACTGCAATCTCTGCCTCCTGGGTTCAAGCGATTCTCCTGCCTTAGCCTCCTGGAAGTTGGGACTACAGGCACACGCCACCATGCGCCAGCTAATTTTTGTATTTTTAGTAGAGACGGGGTTTTGCCATGTTTGCCAGGCTGGTCTCGAACTCCTGACTTCAGGTAATCCGCCTGCCTTGGCCTCCCAAAATGCTGGGATTACAGGCATGAGCCACTGTGTCTGGCCATGACATTTTCAAATATAAAAATTTTAATGTTTTACAATTAGAATATTTATTTTACTTCATTTTTACTAGTACCCTTCCAAGCTTTTTAAATTCTTGCTAAGTGACAATACTGTTTTATCAGGATTTTACTTTTTATGTATTTTTTTCTTCTGAGACGGGTTATTGCTCTGTTGCCCAGGCTGGACTGCAGTAGCGTGATTGGCTCCTGCAGCCTTGACCTCCTGGGCTCAAGCGATTCTCCTGCCTCAGCCTCCTGAGTAGCTGGGACTACAGGTGCATGCCAGCACATAAGTAACTTTTGTATTTTTTGTAGAGATGGGGTTTCACTGTATTCCCCAGGCTAGTCTCAAACTCATGGACTCAAGCAGTCCTCCAACCCCAGCCTCTAAAGTGTTGGGGTTAGAGGTATGAGCCACAATGCCTGGCCAGTTTTTATTTCATATTAGTGATGGTGTTCTAGTATTTCTTTTTTTTTTCTTTGTGAGACGGAGTCTCACTCTTGTCGCCCAGACTGTAGTGCAGTGGCGCAATCTTGGCCCACTACACCCTCCTCCTCCCGGGTTCAAGCGATTCTCCTACCTCAGCCTCCTGAGTAGCTGGGATGCGCCACCACACCCAGCTAATTTTTGTGTTTTTAGTAGAGACAGGGTTTCACCATGTTGGCCAGGTTGGTCTTGAACTCCTGACCTCAGGTGATCCGCCCATCTCAGCCTCCCAAAGTGCTAGGATTACAGGCGTGAGCTACCACGCCCAGCCCTAGTATTTCTTAAGTCTAACCGAAATTTATATTTTTGTTTTCTAAATTATTATTGCCTATTGGTTTATCTAAATTAATATTCTCTTCCTAAGATACTAAAAGAAGATGAAGTTGAACTAAGTGAACCACTTCAGTCTTTGCAGGTAAGTTATTTAAAATATAAATTAGCCACTAGACACGGTGGCTCACGCCTGTAATCCCAGCACTTTGGAAGGCTGAGGCGGGTGGATCATGAGGTCAGGAGATAGAGACCATCCTGGCTAACATAGTGAAACCCCGTCTCTACCAAACTACAAAAAATTAGCTGGGCATGGTGGCAAGTACCTGTAGTCCCAGCTACTCGGAAGGCTGAGGCAGGAGAATGGCGTGAACCCGGGAGGCAGAGCTTACAGTGAGCCGATATGACACCACTGCACTCCAGCCTGGGTGACAGAGTAAGACTCTGTATCAAAAAAAAAAAAAAAATTAGCCAAATTATATTTGTATATATAGGTATGGCGTGTAATTTTAAGTTTATAAATAAATATATGTTTGTATTATATATTGTCAGTTTTTGAAATCATTTGTAGTGATATTCATTTAGTATAAACGTACTATATGATCAATATAATTTGGTTAAATAACAGATTATTTACCATGAAGTTAGTTTGCAGACTTGCAAACATTACCAAACCCATGAGTCATTGACAATTAACCCCTACAGCTCTGTTGCCTAAAACAGAACAAAATAAAAAGAAAACACCTGTATTATGGTTACTTGCCATTTTTCATTCTTATGTAACAATATTACACATATAAAATTATAAACAATTGGCAACTACAAAATTTAGCTTACAAATGATCACATTTTTGTCTTTTTTTCACTTGGAAAAATAAGGCTTAATTTTTTTTTTTTTTTTTGAGACAGAGTTTCACTCTTGTCACCCAGGCGGGAGTGCAATGGCACGATCTCAGCTCACCGCAACCTCCGCCTCCCAGGTTCAAGCAATTCTTCTCCCTCAGCCTTCTGAGTAGCTGGGATGACAGGCATGCACCACCACGCCTCACTAATTTTGTATTTTTTTAGTAGAGATGGGGTTTCTCCGTGTTGGTCAGGCTGATCTCGAGCTCCCCACCTCAGGCGATCTGCCTGCCTTGGCCTCCCAAAGTGCTGGGATTATAGGCCTGAGCCACCACGCCCGGCCTAGGTTTAAAATTTTTTAAGGACAGGTATCACTATCACTATTTTTTCCCTCAGAATAAGTTGCCACTTAAATATCACATATTTTTTAAAAGTCTGTTAAAACCAGGAGCAGTGGCCTGTGCCTGTAATCCCAGTAACTTAGGAGGCTGAGGCAGGAGGATCATTTGAGCTGAGAAGATAGAGTCCAGCCTGGACCACACAATGTGACATAGTGTGATCCCCCTCTTCTTAACAAGACAATAAAAATATGCTGTCATCCCACAGTAATGAAAAGGTCTCAATAATCTTTTGCAATAAAAATTATTTAAATCTGTTTTTAGCTTTAAAATAGGAGTACATTAGTATTTTTGTGATGGCTCTTTTTTTTTTTCTTTTTTCAGATGGGTTCTTACTCTGTCACCCAGACTAGAGTGCAGTGGCACAGTCACAGCTCACTGCAGCCTTGACCTCCAGTGCTCAAGCCATCCTCCTCCAGCCTCCCAAGTAACTGGGACCACAGGTGCACAGTACTATGGCTGGATAATTATTTTTTATTTTTTTATTTTGTAGAGATGGAGTCTGACTATATTGTTCAGGCTGGTCTCAAACTCCTGGCCTCAAGTGATCCTCCAACCTCTGCCTCCCAAAGTGCTGGGATTATAGGCATGTTCCCAGCTTATAATGGCTCTTCCTACTACAACTCTCTGAAACAACCTCTTTATGTATGTTGGTGATAGAAGGAACTTTGAAAACAGCGTGTTCTTTGAAGATACCCTTAATGCCACTTCTGCCTCATTTTTAAAAGTATAATTAACTACACATTGCAAAAGAACTATTCCAGCAGAGAAAGTAGTATGCTAATTAATTTTGAAAACTGTATTTTGGAAAATTGTAATTCTGGCTTGGCACAGTGGCTCACACCAGTAATCCCAACACTTTGGGAAGCCAAGACAGGAGTATCATTTGAGGCCAGGAGTTTGAGATCAGTCTGGGCAATACAGCGAGACGCCATCTCTAAAAAAATTTTTTTAAATAAAAATAATTAGGTGGCGTGGTGGCACATGCCTGTAATCCCAGTTACTCAGGAGGTTGATATAATTAGGTGGCGTGGTGGCACATGCCTGTAATCCCAGTTACTCAGGAGGTTGAAGCAGGAGGATTACTTGATCCCAGAGGTCAAGGCTGCAGTGAGCAACGATTGTGCCACTTGCAGTCCAGCCTGGGTGACAGAACAAGACCCTGTCTCTAAAAAAAGGGAAAAGAAAATTCTAATTCTGAAATATAGGTTGAATATTTTTAAGAGCTAATTGGTTGGCAGTTGTGCTTATATATAAGTGTTATTAAAGGAAAGTGACCATTTGAAGAAATATGCTAGTTTACCTCTTCAGTCTATTGGGAAAGTGTTCTTTCTCTGTATTTGTTAAACATTTAAACAATTGCTTTTGTAGTTGAATTCATTTTCTTTGTCCAAGTCATATGAAAAGTTATGGTTATTTTTTATATTACTTGATGAACTAAAAATGACTTGTTGCTGTTGTCAGTATCATGTGTTTTGTGATTGCTAGGAGGTGATTCATTCTTCAAATAGTCAATCGCACGTTTTTAATTTTTCTTCCTTTCATTTCTTGCTCATTTTAAAATAGATGATCTGCATTAACATAGTATTAGGTTTGACAGGTGATTTATTATGTACCTGGCATTTTTTTCTTTTTTTTTTTTTTTTTGAGATGGAGTTTTGCTTTTGTTGGCCAGGCTGGACAATAGCGTGATCTCAGCTCACCAGAATCTCCGCCTCAAGGGTTCAAGCAATTCTCCTGCCTCAGCCTCCCTAGTAGCTGGGATTACAGGCACATGCCACTACGCCTGGCTAATTTTGTATTTTTAGTAGAGACGAGATTTCTCCATGTTGGTCAGGCTGGTCTTGAACTCCCGACCTGAGGTGATCCGCCTGCTTTGGCCTCCCAAAGTGCTGGGATTACAGGCGTAAGCCACTGCACCCGGCTGTACCTGGCATTTTTTTCTAGTGTTCAAAGATTTAATTAAAAATTTAAAATCAGAATTTTCTAACATGCTAAGTTTTAAAATTAATTAGCATAGTGACTTACTTGCTGAAGTACTCCTTTGCCAGGGAGAGATAGCTTGTATGTGTGTGTAGAGAGAAGCAAGATAGAGATGGCAATGTGTTTTCACAGGGCAAACTTGTTTTGTAATTATTTTCCCATCAAAATCATGAACCACCTGTGAAACTATTCTAGCTAACTAGATAACTTACTGGTATTTTATCCTAGTTCTCTTCCTTGGGAAGTAAAGAAGAGACTGCTTTTCTGGCTGTTATTCCTAAACAAATAGAGAGAAAAACCTGTGACCCTAAGGTAAAATTTGTGAAGAACATCAATTTCTTTAACCAACTATATTTTCTTTTCTTTTTTCTTTTTTTTTTTTAAAAAAACAACAACAACAACAACTAAACTATCAGAGTTTTCACAGGCAGAAGGTTAGTAGCATAATAACTGTTTTTTTTTTTTGAGACGGAGTCTCGCTCTGTCACCCAGGCTGGAGTGCAGTGGCCGGATGTCAGCTCACTGCAAGCTCCGCCTCCCGGGTTTATGCCATTCTCCTGCCTCAGCCTCCCAAGTAGCTGGGACTACAGGCACCCACCACCTCGCCCGGCTAGCTTTTTGTATTTTTTTTAGTAGAGACGGGGTTTCACCGGGTTAGCCAGGATGGTCTCGATCTCCTGACCTCGTGATCTACCCATCTCGGCCTCCCAAAGTGCTGGGATTACAGGCTTGAGCCACCGCGCCCGGCCTAATAAATGGTTTTAAGAACAAGAAAAACTAATGACTCCTGATCCCTTTTTTGGTCTTGAACTTTCTCTATACTACTAATGAACTAATAATACAGTGTTTACATTATCCCTCCATACATAGGATACACTGGGGGTTGGACACAAAGTCATGTAGAGTACAATTAATGAATACTCTGTGGGGAAAAAAATGAGTATCTTTATACCCTTTAACTTATTATAGTCTATTCTACCACTTATACTTCTGAGTATATGGAAGTATATGTAACCAAGCTCTAAGTAGTGCTGCCTATTCTATGTAAAAAATTAACAAAGACAACAACATAAAAATGGATGGGTTTTGTAAATAGCAGTTCTACTACTAAAACCCAATACACCCTGGAAGAGATCTACATGGCAGCATAGAAGGCAAGGTGCCTATTTTGGCCAGGCATGGTGGCTCACACCTGTAATCCCAGTACTTTGGGGGGCCAAGGCGGGTGGATCACTTGAAGCCAGGAGTTCAAGACCAACCTGGCCAACATGGCAAAACCCCATCTCTACTAAAAATACAAAAACTAGCCAGGTGTGGTGGTACACACCTGTAGTACCAGCTATTCTGGAGGCTGAGGCATGAGAATCACTTGAACCTGGGAGGTGGAGGTTGCAGTAAGCCAACTGCGCATTGTGCCACTGCACTCCAGCCTGGGTGACAGAACGAAATTCTGTCTCAAAAACAAAAAAGGAAAACAATGTACCTGTTTCCTTATGGGGAGTATACATTACCCATCAGACAAAGCAGAAGCAGAAATATATAGAATCTTTGACAGTTGAGACTCATTTTTATTACAATGTTTATTTTTAAATTCAGAAGAGTATTTTCCACCAAAGTCCTATTAAAGGGCATTTAAATTAGATTTTTCTTTCAAATGTGTAAGGTACAGTTCTTCATTTTTGAATGAGTATATTCAATTATATATTACTGTCATTTTGTTAAAAATGAATTAATCCTTTATCTACATTCCTTTGACTCTCTTATCAGTCTTATTTTTCCACATTTTGGGTAGGCTTTACTTTGTATGGAGTAAAAATCCTAGAACCCCCCAGGGGGCAGCAGAGAAAGCCATTTGAAGCCTGAAAACAGACTGAGTGAAAGAACCTCTCTAAGGAACATGTCTACATTGGAATCACACTCTTAGGCTTTGCTCTCAGAGCAGTAGGATGTCACATCTTTCTACTGAGAGGCAGAGTCCACCACCCATCCTGCAGTTGAGCCTGATATTTTACAAAACCCCTAAGTAAAGAGAAATGCTGTTTGCGTTCTTTCTCATTCTTCCCTGTTACCGGCTGTTTATTGATTGCTTCCTGTATACCAAGTACACTGTTAAATATAGGTGGTACCTAGATGAAGCAAAAAGTCTCTGCTCTCAAGGGGCTTAAAGTACAGTTAGTGTAGAAATAAGGAGAAACTTCATTGTAGTATGAAGTTGTAAGTCTATAACATGCAGTATTGTATGTAATACATAGTTGTGTAATATATAGTGGAAGCATAGAGAAACAACTAAATATTTCTGGCTTAATTACCCATTATTATACTCATCTTTATGATTATAATAAAATTATACTTATTCATTTTTTCCCCTTCATTGGCTATGAATCATACTTTTTTTTTTTTTTTTTTTGAGACGGAGTCTCTCTGTGTCACCCAGGCTGGAGTACAGTGGTGCGAAGTTGGCTCACTGCAACCTCCGCCTCCTTGGTTCAAGCAATTCTCCGGCCTCAGCCTCCTGAGTGGCTGGGATACAGGCGCCTACCACCACGCCTGGCTAGTTTTTTTATTTTTAGTAGAGATAGTGTTGGTCAGGCTGATCTTTAACGCCTGACCTCAAGTGATCCACCCACCTTGGCCTCCCAAAGTGCAGGAATTACAGACGTGAGCCACCATGCCCAGCCTAAATCATACTTTTTAATGTTGAAGTTAAATGCAGTTAAATCAATGCCCTTTGAATTTGTTACCCATACATATGTTTTAGGATAAGAGGAGAATTTCCTGGTTTTCAGCATTAGTTCCTGGTAATTATTTACAATAATTCCTGTTATAAGAAGTGAATTAGGTATTATGTTCTGTGTGTTTACTTTGTGAATATATGTGTCAATATATAGTTATGCAGTTCTTATTTTTAATGATTTATCTGTAGCCTGTTGAGTTTCAAGGACATCAAGTAAAAGGATCAGCTACTAGTGGTGTAATGGTCAGAGGACACAAGTCACAGCTAGGATGCAGTCAGTTTCCAGACAGCACTGAGTATGAAAACTTTATGACAGAGACACCAGAGTTACCTAGCACGTGTATGCAGATTGGCTTCTTGCAGGTAAAAATATTTTTATAGTTGCATTTTGCCAAATCATTTTCTTTCTGTTAATACTACATTTTGTAAAAATAATATAGTTGTTTGTACAGTTATAAGTTAAAAAGGAGTACAGTAAATTGACAAGAAGCAAAATAGCGCAAGTAAAACTAAATAACAAAAGTATTTTACTTGAAAGATATATTACCTTTTTAGGATTGGGAGTTTAGTAGATTACTTTTCACTTCAGAGAAGACTAGGAATTCATGATAAAAGCAAACAGGTAGATTACACAGAGAAATACTCATCTGTTTAACATCTAATAGATTTTTTTTCTTCTGATATTCCCCTTCTGTCTTTAAATATGACACTGAGTACCTCTAATTGCTACCAAAGGCAGATTTCTGGGGATGAAAGTAGAGGTCATGAGATGAGAATGATAAGCATGTATTTGAAACAGTGTTCATCAAAGAGATTTTTTTTAAATTTCCCTTTTTATTAAAGCATAATACGTATTAGAAGAAATAAAGAAAAAAAGCATAATAAGCATAATACATACAGCAAATAAGTAAATCACCACAAAGTGAACATACTCATATAACCTCCACCTTTAACAAATAGAGCATTATCAGCATCCAACAAGCTCTCCTTCTGCCCCTTTTCAGTCACTACCCTTTTCCCTAAGATATCCACTGTCTTGACTTGTAACCATCTATTAGTTTTGCTTTAAAACTTTATATAAATAGAATCATACACAGTGTATTCTTTGTGTCTGCCCTCTTTTGTTTAATATTGCAGTTTTGAAATTCATTTATGTTGTTGCCTGTGGCTATAATTTATTCATTTTAATTGCTGGTATAGTATTCTGTTGCATAAATGTATCCCAATTTATCCATTCTTCAGATGTTCATGTTATTTGTGTTTAGGGACTATTACAGATACTGCTGCTGTGAACATTCAAGTACCATCATGAACATGTACATATACACACACACGTGAGATACTTCTGTTGGTTATATTACCCAGGAGTAGCATCATTGAGTCACTGGATAGGATATATTTACTTTTAGTACAGAATGCCAAACTGGTTTCCAAAGTGGCATTTATAATTTACATCTCCATTAGGAGTGTATGAGAGTCCCCATCACTCTACATCTTTACCAACACTTGATGCTGACTGTTTTTGGTTTTCAATTTTAGCTGTTCTGGTGGGTATATACTGGTACTTCAGTTGTAATTTTAATTTGCATTTTCCTGCCTGATAGTGAGGTTGGGACCTTTTTTGTATGCCTTTGATGTAGTGCCTGTTTGGCTTTCTTCCTTTTTTTTTTGAGACGCAGTTTTGTTCTTGTTGCCCAGACTGGAGTGCAATGGCGTGATCTTGACTCACCGCAACCTCTGCCTCCTGGGTTCAAACGATTCTCCTGCTTTAGCCTCCCGAGTACCTGGGATTACAGGCATGTGCCACTTCGCCTGGCTAATTTTGTATTTTTGGTAGACATGGGGTTTCTCCTTGTTGGTCAGGCTGGTCTCAAACTCCTGACCTCAGGTGATCTGCCTGCTTCGGCCTCTCAAAATACTGGGATTACAAGCATGAGCCACCAGGCCTGACCTCTTCCTCATTTTTTAATTGATGTGCTTATCTTTTTTTTTTTTTTTTTTTTTGAGACGGAGTCTCGCTCTGTCGCCCGGGCTGGAGTGCAGTGGCCAAATCTCAGCTCACTGCAAGCTCCACCTCCCGGGTTTATGCCATTCTCCTGCCTCAGCCTCCTGAGTAGCTGGGACTACAGGCGCCCGCCACCTCGCCCGGCTAGTTTTTTGTATTTTTTAGTAGATACGGGGTTTCACCATGTTAGCCAGGATGGTCTCGATCTCCTGACCTTGTGATCCGCCCGTCTCGGCCTCCCAAAGTGCTGGGATTACAGGCTTGCGCCATGATGTGCTTATCTTTTAAAAAACTTTCTGGAATTCTTTATATAATTGGATACATACTCATTGTCAGTTGTATGCTTTGTAAATATCTTTCCTGACCCTTACGTACTTTTTCACTCTTAGTGGTATCTTTGATGAATCAGTTTGTCTTTTTTTGTTGTTTTTTGAAACAGAGTCTTAACTCTGTTACCGAGGCTGGAGTGCAGTGCATGAACATGGCTTACTGCAGCCTCAACTTCTTGGAATCAAGCAATCTTCCTGCCTCAGACTCTCAAGTAGCTGGGACTACATGTTCCCACCACTATGCCCAGCTAATTTTTTTTAGACAAGGTCTTGCTCTGTCACTCAGACTGGAGTACAGTGGCGTGATCTCAGCTCACGGCAACCTCTGCCTCCTAGGTTCAAGCAATTCTCCTGCCTCAGCCTCCCGAGTAGCTGGAACTACAGGCATGCGCCACCATGCCTGGCTAATTTTTTGTATTTTTAGTATGTTGCATATACATTTAGAACTAGCTTAACAATTTGCTATGTTGGCCAGGCTGTTCTCAAGTGATCTGCCTGCCTTGGCCTCCCAAAGGTCTGGGATTACAGGCATCAGCCACCACTCCCGGCTGCCTAGCTAATTTTTAAATTTTTTTTTTTAAGAGATGGGGTTTCACCAGGTTGCTGCTGGTTTTGAACTCCTGGGCTCAAACAATCCTCCTGCCTCAGCTTCCCAAATTGTTGGGAGTTGATGGGTTTAAGACAAATCTTGGAGGTGGAATCATGGATGTTACTGGATTAAATGTAAGGAGTAGAGTGAAAGAAAGGGAGAAGAAAAACAATTGGGCAGACTGAGGCAATTTTCATTGAGTAAAGCAAGATGGGGAACTGTATTAGTTTGCTAGGGTTGCCATAACAAATTACCACAGGTTAGATGACTTAAACAACAGAACTTAATTTTCTCACAGTCTGAAAGCTGGAAGTCCAAGATCAAGGTTCCAGCCAATTCTATTTCTCATGAGCCTCTCTTCATGGCTTACAGATAGCTGCCTTCTCCCTTGTTCTTACGTGTCCTTTTTTTGTGTGCATTTGAAGAGAGAGAGAGAGACAGAGAAATCTTTGTTGTCTCTCTTTGTAAGGAAACTAATTCAGTTGAGTAAGGGCCCCACCCTTATGACCTCATTTAACCCTAATTGTCTCCTAAAGGCCATGTCTTCAAATATAATCACATTGGAGGTTAAGGCTTCAACATACACATTTTTGTGGGTACATAATTCTCTCTGTAGCAGGGAGGAGCAGGTTTGGTGAATACATACGAATAAATAAGGAATACTTGTGAGACCGTCTAAAATAGAGATGCTACGTAAGAAGTTGGGTACATGGGTCTGATTTAGAGGAGATGTTTGTGCAGTCATTTGCACAAAGAAAAGTTTAAAGCAATAAGAATGGGTGGGTTCATTTAAAGAGAGCATAGAGAGAGAAGAGAATGGGTTTTATTTGTATCAAGAATTGGGATGGAGTTAGTTATGTGAATTATTATTGAGACACCCAATAAAATGAGGACAGAAATATGTCCATTTCATTTAGCAATGGTGACCTTGGCAAGAACAATTTCAATGAAATAGGGTTAGAATTAGTTTAGAGTCAAAGAGTGAATGAGGCCTGGCGTGGTGGCTCACACCTGTAATCCCAGCCCTCTGGGTGGCCGAGTCGGGTGGATCACCTGAGGTCAGAAGTTTGAGAATAGCCTGGTCAACATGGTGAAACCCTGTCTCTACGGAAAACACAAAAATTAGCTGTAGTCCCAGCTAGTCAGGAGCCTGAGGCACAGGAATTGCTTATACCTGGTAGGCAGAGGTTGCAGCGAGCCGAGATCACGCCACTACACTCCAGCCTGGGCAACAGAGTGAGACTTGGTCTCAAAAAAACAACAACAACAGCAAAAAGGAATGAATGAGAGGTAAGAAAGTGGAGACCATGTATGTAGCAAACTCGTTAAAAGATAAGCATATTTAATCACTCACTCATTTGACAAATATTTCTTTTTTTTGTTTTTTTGGTTTTTTTTTTTTGAGACGGAGTCTCACTCTGTTGCCCAGGCTGGAGTGCAGTGGCTGGATCTTAGCTCACTGCAAGCTCCGCCTCCCAGGTTCACGCCATTCTCCTGCCTCAGCCTCCCAAGTAGCTGGGACTACAGGCGCCCGCCACCTCACCCGGCTAGTTTTTTGTGTTTTTTAGTAGAGACGGGGCTTCACCCGCCACCTCACCCGGCTAGTTTTTTGTGTTTTTTAGTAGAGACGGGGTTTCACCGGGTTAGCCCGGATGGTCTCGATCTCCTGACCTCGTGATCCGCTGGTCTCGGCCTCCCAAAGTGCTGGGATTACAGGCTTGAGCCACCGCGCCCGGCCTGACAAATATTTCTTGAGCAATGCCTGTATGTTACGCTGTTCTTGGTCTAGAGATAGGCTTGTGAATAAGGCACAATCTTTCCCTCACAGAACTTACATTCTGGTTAAAGGAGACAGAAAATAAATATACAGCACCTCAGAGTGTCTTAAGTGCTCTGAAGAATGACACTGGTATGTAGGGGGATAGGGAGTACACATGGGATGGAGTTCTATTTTAGGCAAGGTAAGCCTGTCTGATAAGATGACACTGGAGTCAAGATCTGAGTGAAGAGAGGGAGAGAGCCATGCAGATATCTAGGGAAAAGGCATTCCAGGCACAGGGAATAGCAAGAGCAAAGGTTTTGGGGCAGAAGAATGATGGCTGGTGTGTAGAACAGCAAGGAGGCTGCCATGGAATGAATGAGGGGGAGGTTGAGAGGCAGTGAGATTAACCAGGAGGTAAGGGGCTGATCAGGTAGGGCTGCATAGGGCTTTGTAAGAGCTGCCTCATACTTTAAGAGAGATTGGGAGCATTGGAGGGTTTTGATCAGAGGAGTGAAATAATCAAACTTACATTTTAGAAAGAACTCTGGCAAGTTTGTGGAGAGGGTAGTAGGGGAACAGAACGGAATACTGTACTCAGTAAGTATTGCCTGTTACTGTTATTTTTATTAAAGAGGCAATATAGTCTAGATTGGCTAGATTTGAACTCCTTTATAAGCTTGATGAATAAAGCAAATTTAAGTGCTAAATTGTTCTTTTTCTCACTTCCCTCAGTTGTAAAATAAGGAAAATAAGAGTACCCACCTCATATGGTTGTGATAAGGATTAAACAAATTAAAAATATTTAGTGTTGGCATATAGTAAGAACTCAGAAATATAATAAAACTATTTTTATGGTGATGATTGTAATTTCCCATTTGTCTGTCTTCCACTGAACTGAACTCCTTGAGTCCAGAGATCATGAGTATTTTTTCACATCTTTATTTCCTAGCACAGCACCCAGAACCCAGTAGCCAATCAAGAAAATGCTGTAAAATGTATATATAAGCTTATAAACTTTGAATCTTTATTGTCTTTTTTTTTTTTTTTTTTTTGAGAAGGAGTCTTGCTCTGTTGCCCAGGCTGGAGTGTAATGGTGTGATCTCAGCTCACTGAAACCTCGCTTCCCAGGTTCAAGCGGTTCCCCTGTCTCAGCCTCACGAGTAGCTGGGATTACAGGAGCACGACACCATGCCTGGCTAATTTTTTGTGTTTTGGTAGAGACAGGGTTTCACTGTGTTGCCCAGGCTGGTCTCGAATGTCTGACCTCAGGTGATCCACCCGTCTCAGCCTCCCAAAATGCTGGGATTACAGGAGTGAGCCACTGTGCCTGGCTATTGTCATTTATTAAGGAAAATATCATACACTCACTAACATACTCATTTTAGCAAGTTCAAATCATTTACAAGAGTATGAAGTTATAAGTAAAAGAGCTTTTCCCCCAATTCCATTCCCATCTGAATCCACTCTAACAATATGGTATGTATTCTTCCAAATTTTATTCTTTTATTCTGTGCTTGTCAAAGAATTTTTTTTTTTTTTTTTTGAGACGGAGTCTCGCTCTGTTGCCCAGGCTGGAGTGCGGTGGCCGGATCACAGCTCACTGCAAGCTCCGCCTCCCGGGTTTATGCCATTCTCCTGCCTCAGCCTCCCGAGTAGCTGGGACTACAGGCACCCACCACCTCGCCCAACTAGTTTTTTGTATTTTTAGTAGAGACGGGGTTTCACCATGTTAGCCAGGATGGTCTCGATCTCCTGACCTCGTGATCCGCCCGTCTCAGCCTCCCAAAGTGCTGGGATTACAGGCTTGAGCCACTGCGCCCGGCCCCTGTGCTTATACAAATATATATATTGTATATATATTTGCTCATCATATTAGATTTTAAGATGATTAATTTCTGGAAGAAGTAGCAGCAAAATTAAATGCTGTTCTAACAAGAATAACATATGAACTGTATAGCTGGGATATATTTTTAAATTTCACTTCATTTTGGAGCAATGTCTTGAAGTTTAGATCAACTATGGACTTGAGGACATAAGAGAAAACTGTTCAGTCCTTGAGTCTGCAGGGATTTAGACCTTCACAGCTATAAACATTAGGTCTAATTTGGCCCGAGCCCCTTAGAATGGCAATTGATCTTCAGGACCAAATCCTAATAACCCAGACCAGTCCAAATCAAAATCTGACCCACTTCAAATAAATCTGAAAGATTTTTTGCTCTATATTTTACTGTTATTCTTGTTGATTTTAGTAAATTTATCCCGTCCTTTTTGGAAGAAGTTTTATAGTTGTTGCCCCCACCATAGCTCTACATAATGTGCTTTAAATCATTATTTTTATAATATAGATTACTAGAATTCATTCAAACTAAAGAAAAAAATCAGAAGATTTTGGTCTGTAGTTTTGATTCTTCTTTCTGTGTAGGTGACATCACCAGAACAAAACGTCTCTACGTTGAGCCCTATTTCTACCTTTTCTTTGAACTCAAGAGATGAAGACTTCATGGTAGAATTCTCTGAGACGTCCCTGAAAGCAAGAACTTTACCTGATGATCTTCATTTTCTCAACTTGGAGGGTAGTCGTTACCATATTGCTCTAATATCTGTCTATTCATTTAAGAGATGAAATTTTTTATTTGAGAGATTATTACAGTAAATATATCTTAGAACCAGATTCAGTGTCATACCCCTTGAAGCCTTTCCATAACTTTTCTTCCTTTGAACTTTTTCTATCATAGATAGCTATTCCAGGTACAATATTCCCTTCTAGCTATCTAGTTCCTTCTTGTTTCTCCTCCCAACTTTGTCAACACAGACCCCTGAAAGTATCTTCTACCATTGTCGGTACTTCTCACAGCTGTAACTGCAGCATCTGACCCCTTTATAGCCCCTTCCTGTTCCAGAGGAATGACTCATTGCAAATGTCTCATCAACACCGTTGGTTGACTTTAGCATAACCTCTTAGTTTCTCTTTTTGCTTTGGGATCCTGAACTCTTCAACTGCTGTTCCATACTTGCATGCCTAGGACTCTGGGTTTTCATATATTTTGGCCCTTCACTATGAGTCAGCTTCTGCTTTTTGATGAATATAATACTATTCTCTAGGATCCCTTTCACTAAAATTTCTTTTCTTCTCTCTTTTCTTATAATCTTATCAATATATCTTCCCCTGATTCTGAATTTATGTTGGGTGAGGGGTGAGTTGTAGATAATTTTTTTGATTTTGGATGGATGATACAAAAAATTTTGTAATGTGAATTGGTAGTTGGGTTAGAGAAGATTTTATGGGTGTGCTTGGTAGAAGACAACAAGGTAGAGAAGAATCAAATACACGGACGGGAGTGGGTATTCAAGAACAAGTGATATGGTAATGAACAGTAGATGATTTTCACAGTTATACCATGAATCTTTTAGTTTAATGGATTTTTAACTTTTCTTTCAGTGTTACTTGATTGACTTGTTAGAATTACAACATAGCACTTTATAAAAGAATATTCACTGGCTCACCTACTGCTCTGCTACTTTCCAGATGATCTCCAGAGTGTATTAACAGCAAAACAAAAACTCTGTCAGGAAGGTACATTATTATAAAATAGGTATCCATAGTATTGTCAGATAAAAACTATCAGCTTGCATAATTCTGATGCAGTATTATTCATTTTTTTATATATTCAACAAATATTTATTGCTTCTTAGATTTTTAGGAATATATCACTAAAGCTGCTGACACACAAAGAATCATTAGAATCATTAAACTTTTTCAGACAGAATTTGCCATGAGTTTACCAGAATTCTACTCTTATCAAACACCATTAGATCAAAAAAAAGCTAAAATATTTTTTACTCTGAAGGGTAACATAATTCATGAGTGTAAAAATATCTAAAGGAAGTTACAATCACATAGTCATATAAATGAACCATGAATTTCAGTCTCTGGAGAAAGAATGAAAGTAGATATAAAAAACTAGTCTAGGTTCTTTTTTTTTTTTTTTTTTTTGAGACGGAGTCTCGCTCTGTCGCCCAGGCTGGAGTGGCCGGATCTCAGCTCACTGCAAGCTCCGCCTCCCGGGTTCACGCCATTCTCCTGCCTCAGCCTCCCAAGTGGCTGGGATTACAGGCGCCCGCCACCTCGCCCGGCTAGTTTTTTGTTTTTTTAGTAGAGACGGGGTTTCACCGTGTTAGCCAGGATGGTCTCGATCTCCTGACCTCGTGATCTGCCCGTCTCAGCCTCCCAAAGTGCTGGGATTACAGGCTTGAGCCACCGCGCCCGGCTAGTCTAGGTTCTTATCCTGACTCTGCCACTTTGTAGTTATGCTACCTCTAAGCCTTTGTAATCTCATTTGTAAAATGAGAATGATGCATTTTTTGGTTGTCGTTAGCTTTAAAGTGCTTTGAAAACGTTAAGTGCTATATAAACATAATTTAGTAATTAGGAAAATAATCATTAGTTAAAGAGAAGAAGAAAAAGAGGGACTTCATCAACCCTAAAAATGTTTCAGTATATATGAATTAAGCTTTGAAATCTTTTTCTTTGAGATTAAAACCATTAATTTTTTTTAAGGAAACAAAATAATATGATTTTTTTTTTCAGGGCAAGTTGCTACTTTTTGCTTTTGTATACCCACTGTTTTCTAGAGCCTAGGTGATAACTAGTAGAACATTTTTATTTAATCAGCATTCTGTTTTTTCAGGGATGAAAAAATCCAGTTCTCTGAAGAATGAGAACCTTCAAAGGCTTTCATTAGTAAGTAGAACCCAGGTTCCACTTATTACTTTGCCACCTACTGATGGGCCAGCTGACTTAGACTCTCATTTGTGTATGATCAACTCTAACACGTACAAGTCTTCTGGTTCCCCCATGCTCCACTTGTGTGAAAAGTCAGCAGTTCTTCCTTTTAGCATTGAGCCTGAGGACCAAAATGAAACCTCTTTCTCTGAAGAATCTGGGGAAGTGACTCCAGGGGATGTTACACTTCTCAATAATATGTCTACTCAGAGCAAGTGGCTGAAATATCAAAACACATCCCAATGCAATGTGACTACTCCAGACAGAGCTGATAAGAGAATAACTGATGGCTTTTCTGCTGAGGCTGTTTCTGGGATGCATTTTAGAGACACAAGTAAAAGACAGAGTGATGTTATCAATGAAAACTCTTTAAACTCTGTGCATTTGCAAATGATAAAAGGCATGCTCTATCAACAGCAGCAGGATTTTAGCAGTCAAGAATTGGTTTCCAGAAAGAAAGTACTTTCTCTGAATTTAAAGCAGACTTCTAAGACAGAGGAAATTAAAAATGTATTAGGAGGGTCTACCTGCTACAACTATAGTGTAAAGGATTTACAGGTGAGGAAATGTACCAGTCTTGTACATTTTTCCAATAGTTATTGTCTGAATTTCAACAAAAGAATTAACAAAATATACTGCATAGGAGCAATTTGAACAGATGGCTTTTCCTAACTCTGAGCTGCAGT
This sequence comes from Rhinopithecus roxellana, assembly GCF_007565055.1. Classification (NCBI taxonomy): domain Eukaryota; kingdom Metazoa; phylum Chordata; class Mammalia; order Primates; family Cercopithecidae; genus Rhinopithecus; species Rhinopithecus roxellana. Next base: position 24,944,656 of record NC_044550.1, on the reverse strand, counting down.
CACATCATCTTTTACTTAAAATCTCTCGTAATAGTAGTGAACATTGAATGAAATGATTTATTTGAAAGTATCTGGTACAGTGTCTGGTACATTATCAATACTTAATAAGTGATAGCTCCTATTTTTGTTTCCATCACTACTACCATTGCAATGATTGTTTTTACTTTTGACTGTCAATTGTGTTTGCTGATTAAGTCATCATTGGGGTAAAGGTGCATCTTATTTCACGTTAATTTTGAATAATCCTTATTATAGTCATAACCAGAAATAAAGATGCATAATGATCCATTCACATCAGTTAAACTTTTCCTAGCAAAAAATATATAAAAACTTATTAAGGGGCAGATAAGAAAAGTTACTCTTATTTAGGGTTAAAAATGCCATTTGTAGGTATTCTTGCTGTATTTGGTTTCTCATTTAAAATTTGAAAGTAATTTTCAAGAATCCTAGAAATCAAAAGAATTAATTAAAAAAATAAGTCTATGAAAAATAATTTACTTTTTAGTAAACAGTATTTTTCTGGAGTTGCTATGATAACTTGAATTATTCCATTGCAGGAGATAAGTGGCTCTGAGCTATGTTTTCCAAGTGGGCAGAAAATAAAATCTGCTTATCTTCCCCAAAGGCAAATTTACATACCAGCTGTTTTTCAGTCTCCTGCTCATTATAAGCAGACTTTCACATCTTGCCTCATAGGTATGGCTGTTGAGTTTTTATTGTATTACGATTGCTGCTTCATGTAAGTAGTAGAATTGTGAGAGTATGATACATTATACTGTGAATTTTCATACTAAATATCTCATTCAAGATTTGTTATTTTTCATATGTTCTAGTTTTTGAACAGTAACTTTAATTCTAATTTCAGATCAAAACTGAGTTTTAAAAGTGGGAGATGACAATCTTCTTTTTTTTGAGACAGGATCTCACTCTGTTGCCCAGGCTGGAGTGCAGTGGAGCGGTCTTGGCTCACTGCAACCTTGCCTTCCAGCCTCAAGCAATCCTCCTGCTTCAGCCTCCCGAGTAGCTGGAACCACAGGTGCACACCACCATACCCAGCTAATTTTTTTTTTTTTTTGACACGGAGTCTCGCTCTGTCCCCCAGGCTGGAGTGCAGTGGCCCAATCTCGGCTCACTGCAAACTCCGCCCCCTGGGTTCACGCCATTCTCCTGCCTCAGCCTCCGGAGTAGCTGGAACTACAGGCACCTGCCACCATGCCCGGCTAATTTTTTTTTGTATTTTTAGTAGAGATGGGGTTTCACCGTGTTAGCCAGGATGGTCTCGATCTGCTGACCTCGTGATCCGCCCGCCTCAGCCTCCCAAAGTGCAGGGATTACAAGTGTGAGCCACCATGCCTGGCCAACCCAGCTAATGTTTGTATTTTTAGCAGAAATGAGGTTTCACCATGTGGCTCAGGCTGGTCTTGAACCCCTGGGCTCAAGCAGTCTACTCACCTTGGCCTCCCAAAGTGCTTTGATTACAGGCATGAGCCACCACACTTGGCCAGGATTATCTTTTGCAAGTTAAGAGTTTTTCTTTCTTTCTCTTTCTTTCTTTCTTTCTTTCTTTCTTTCTTTCTTTCTTTCTGTCTGTCTGTCTGTCTGTCTTTCTTTCTTTCTTTCTTTTTTTTAAGTAGAAGTAAATGACCTGTTAAATTTAGCAGAAAATAACTTTTAAAAGTGGAAATTCGTATTGTGTATGACCCTGTTTAAAGGCTATTCAAATTTAGCTACAAACAGCACATGTAATACAAACAAAATTATTTTGTATTTAATTTTCTGCTTTATCTCTTTTTTTTTGTAGAACATCTAAATATATTGCTCTTTGGGTTAGCACAAAACTTGCACAAAGCTCTTTCAAAAGTTGACATATCATTTTACACATCATTGAAGGGAGAGAAACTGAAAAACGTAGAAAATAATGTGCCATCCTGCCATCATAGTCAACCTGCAAAACTTGTCATGGTTAAAAAGGAAGGTCCAAATAAGGTATTCTTGCTTCCCCTCCCCCTACCATACCAAATACTTCTCTTATAAAGGGTTTAGGTACCTATTACTTCATGATAAGCTTAAAGAGTGAGTCTTAAGAGCTTTCTATTTGAGGTGCTAGTACCTAACACACATTAAATTCTCAAAGTTTTATTGAAAGAATGATCTGTGCTCTAGGATACAAAAATATGAGTTAAAATTAACCTTCAAGTTGCTTAGAATCTTTTTGTGTAGTATTTTTATTTTATTTTTATTATTATTATTTTTTTAGAGACAGGGTCTCACTGTTGCCCAGGCTGGAGTGCAGTGCCATGATCATAGCTCACTGCAGCCTTGAACTTCTGGGCTCAAGCCATCCTCCTGCCTTGGCCTCCCAAAGTGCTAGGATTACAGGCATAAGCCACTGTGCCCACCTGAAAATTTTACATACTTCTGTAATTGATAAAATAGGAGGAATATGCCTAAGTTATAGTGAGATCACTGAGAAGGGGGATGTGTTTCAACCTGAGAGCTTAGAGATTTCAGAAATGAGCCTGAAAAAAATGAAGGTTGAAACTAGTCTACCATGTAATCCCCAGTACAAGTAACAGATAAGGCCAGAGGAATAGACAAGTATGCTGACTTAATTTATATTGTTAATAATATATTATGGAGGGAGTCAGGTTAGTAAAACGTATGTTGATTGATGACTTATACTCATTGTAGAACTGTGCTTTCATTCATAATACAATTTGCTTCCACCGTTTGCATATCCCACTTTATTGTTAGCTAAGTGTATAAATTTGGATTTAAATTTAGGCGTCAAAAGCCAAAATTCATAAATAGTGGTATAACTGTGGACTAAAATATAGCTACTAAAAGTCTTTGTTTTCTTTTTAAGATTATTTGATGACATAGTTTCATGCTCATACTATGTTGTTGGGTACGAAGGGTAGGTTACGGAGTAGAAAATGTATCATCTGAGTTTTGTTTAAAAAATTTTACATGTGTTTGTTCTTGTTGGGTTGTGGTGTGTGTGTACTTACGTGAATGAGAAAAAAGGATAGAAAGAAATGGATAAGATATTCAGTGCTTCTGGGCAGCTTTCAGGTTGTTTATAGTGAACATTTTAAATCAGAAAAGCAAATTTTCAAATAAGCTTTTACTCTCAGAATAATGTAATCTTTTGATAAAGAGAAAGTAAATGGAAAAGCAGGTGGTTTTAAATTTTAAATTAATAATAAAGTTAAGTTGTATAGTGACTAATTTACTGGAGTACAGTAATGCCAAGCAGTCTGCATAGAAGCCTTGACATACACAAAAATAATCGAAAAATAAAAGCTTTTTTTCACTAAATGTTGATCTTTTTTCGTTCGCCTTAGGGTCGTCTCTTTTATACATGTGATGGACCCAAAGCTGATCGATGTAAATTCTTTAAATGGCTTGAGGACATGACTCCAGGATATTTAACACAGGAAGGAGCTCAACCTGGCATGGTTTTAAGTGATATTAAGAGTATTGGCTTGTACTTAAGAAGTCAAAAGATACCACTCTATGAGGAATGCCAGCTTTTGGTGAGGTATGTTTTATAGTACCAAGCGATTGCCTGTGATTATATAAGAAAACGACAGCCTTCACAGAACTATCATCAGTTTTGAAAGAGATTAAGATAGGAAAACTATTTAAAAGATGGAATACCTCAGTTTCTAAACCTGCAAAATGGGAATAAGTCTTTTTTTGTTTGTTTGTTTGAGACGGAGTCTCGTTCTGTCACCCAGGCTGGAGTGCAGTGGCCGGATCTCAGCTCACTGCAAGCTCCACCTCCCAGGTTTATGCCATTCTCCTGCCTCAGCCTCCCGAATTGCTGGGACTACAGGCACCCGCCACCTCGCCTGGCTAGTTTTTTTTTTTTTTTTTTTGTATTTTTTAGTAGAGACGGGGTTTCACCGTGTTAGCCAGGATGGTCTCGATCTCCTGACCTCGTGATCCGCCCGTCTTGGCCTCCCAAAGTACTGGGATTACAGGCTTGAGCCACCACGCTCGGCCGTCTTTTTTTTTTTTTTAATTATATAGTGACAAGATCTTGCTCTGTTGCCCGGGCTGGGGTGCAGTGGTGTGATCCTTAGCTCACTGCAGCCTTGAACTCTTGGGCTCAAGCTCTCCACCTGGCCCAGCCTCCTGAGTAGCTAGGACTTCAGGCCTATGCCACCATGCCCAGCTAATTCGAAATTTTTGTAGAGTTGGAGTCTTGCTATATTGCCCAGGCTGGTTTCGAACTCCTGGACTGAAACGATCTTCCCATCTCAGCCTCCTGAAGTGCTGGAATTAGAGGCGTGAGCTACTATGCTCGGCCAGGGAATGTCTTTAAAGTTATTTCGACTCCCTCTAAACATCAAATAGTGTGAGCAATATCAGTATAACTAGCAGGGTGCTATTTTTCTAACTTATTTTATGTATAGTTGGGGCTGTGTTCCACAATCCTAAGGGAAACCCTATCTGACAAACTATAGGAATAATTTTTAGCAGTGTGGCATAATAAATAACTGATTGTTTGCATGTCTGACCTACATAGCTTATAGGATAATAGAATGCTACTTTTTGGAAGTATGTCTTTTATAAAAGTTTAGATTATTCAAAATAAATATAAAGACCATTTGCATGGTGATTTAATAGTAACATTTTTATTGGGAGCCTGATATATGCCAGGCCCTCTTGTAACTAGGCACTTTACACGAATTTTTTTTTTTTTTTTTCTTTTTTGAGACGGAGTCTCACTGTCTCCCAGGCTGGAGTGCAGTGGCACGATCTTGGCTCACTGCAGCTCCGCCTCCTGGGTTCACGCCATTCTCCTGCCTCAGCCTCCGGAGTAGCTGGGACTACAGGTGCCCGCCACCATGCCCGGCTAATTTTTTGTATTTTTAGTAGAGACGGGGTTTCACCGTGTTAGCCAGGATGGTCTTGATCTCCTGACCTTGTGATCCGCCTGCCTCGGCCTCCCAAAGTGCTGGGATTACAGGCGTGAGCCACCGCACCTGGCCTCACATGAGTTCTTTTATGTAATTATTATAATAGCCTGTAAGATGGAGATATGGGAATAAGTTATTCCCATTTTATAGTTTGGAAAATGAGGTTCCTCAAAAAAAAAAAAAATAGAACTATCATATGATCCAGCAATCCCAATCTTGGGTATGTATCCAAAAGAAAGGAAATAAGTATATCAAAGAGATACCTGCACTTTCATGTTTATTTCAGCAGTATTCACAATAGCCAAGATACGGAATCAACCTAAGTGTCTGTCAGAAGATGAATGGATAAAAAAAATGTGGTATATAAACACACACACACATACACAATGGGATCTTAGGCATAAAAACGACTGAAGGCCTATAATTTGCAACAACTGGAGGTCATTATGTTAAGTGAAATTAGCCAAAGGCCAGGCATGGTCTCACGCCTGTAATCCCAGAACTTTGGGAGGCCAAGGTGGGCGAATCACTTGAACACAGGAGTTCAAGACCAGCTTGGGCAACATGATGAAATGTTGTCTCTTGAAACCTGGTCTCTACAAAAAATAAAAAAATTAGCCAGGTGTGGTGGCCTGCACCTGTAGTACCAGCTACTTGGGAGGCTGAAACAGGATGAGCCCAGGAGGTGGAGGTTGCACTGAGCCAAGGTCATGCCACTGCACTTCCAGCCTGGGCAACAAAGCCAGACTCTGTCTCAATCAGTATCAAGAAAAAAAAAAAAAGAAAGACGCCAGATACCAAAAGACAAATGTTGCATGTTCTTACTCATATGTGGAGCTAAAAAAGCAGATCTCATGGAAGTAAGAGAGTAGAATGGTGGTTACCAGAAGCTGGGAAGAAAAGGGGGTGGGAAATGAAGAGAGGTTGGTTAAAATGTAAAAAAAAAAAAAAAGAAAAAGGAATACAGTAGGGAAATTATAGTTAATAATTTATTGTATATTCAGAACAACTAGAAGAGAAGAATTGTAATGTTCCCAACACAAAGAAAAGATCAGTGTTTGAAATGATGAATATCCCAGTTTCCCTGATTTGATTTGATCATTACTCAATGTGTAAAGAGACCAGGAGATCACATTTACTCCTAAAGTATGTGTAACTATTATATACCAATAAAACAAATTAAATTTAAAGATTTTAAAAAGCACATGAGGTGTTCTATCTTTCAGATACTTTTCTATCTCAGTCTCTTCTAAAACTGATGACAGTTCTGTGAGAGTTGTTATTGTCTTACTTTGATAGAATATATTTATATTTTGTATACATGTATGAAAGTAGGTACACATATAAAACCTGGTTCTTTTCATACTGTATTTTAAAGATTTTCAAAAAACTTACACCTTAATATTATTACAACTCATTTTTATTTTTTATTCCCTTTTCAGAAAAGGATTTGATTTTCAGAGAAAACAGTATGGCAAACTAAAGAAGTTTACTACTGTAAATCCTGAGTTTTATAATGAACCAAAAACCAAACTTTATCTTAAGCTGAGTCGGAAGGAAAGTTCTTCAGCTTATAGCAAAAGTAAGTTGATCTGATCATACTGGTGATTCAATCTAGCCTTATATCTCCCATTACATACAGCTGTATAAGTTGTTTATATTAAAGAATTTTATATTAAATTTTAAAAGTATAATTTAATAGTACTGTGTATTATAAACTAATTGTAGAATAAATTAGACCATTTCTAAAAAATATATTTTAAGATGTTAGGGCTTTTTAAAAACTTCATTAAAAGGGATACCAAAAACATTTAATTAGTTCTTGGAATCATATAAGTAAGTATATTGAATCAACTGTGCCCTGATTTAATGTCAAAAATAAACCGAAAATATGTAATAATGAGTTTGTTGATGCTTCTTTTATTGTCTATGTAATTTGGCAACATTGAACCCCAAATTTTGTATATTTGCAAATAAAATCCTTTAAACATTTCCCCCCACCCCCGAGACAGAGTCTTACTCTGTTGCCAAGGCTGGAGTGCAGTAGCGTGATCTAGGCTCACTGCAGCCTCTGCCTCCTGGGTTCAATCCCGAGTAGCTGGGATTACAGGTGCACGCCACCAAGTCCAGCTAATTTTTGTATTTTTAGTAGAGATGGTTTCACCATGTTGGCCAGCCTGGTCTTGAACTCCTGGCCTCAGGTGGTCCACCCACCTTGGCTACCGTGGGATTATAGACATGAGCCACCATCCCTGGCCAGCACTGAGTGTTTTTAAAGGACCTTAGGTGCACTAAGTTGGATTAATCATTATTTGTGATTTTGTGACCTACTCTTAGTCATTGGTCCTCACATAGCTCACTTTCATTTAGTTATTTAGTTAGTTATTTAAAATAATATAATAAGCATTTGTGAGCCCACAAACCAAATCAAAATCTAGTACCTTTATACCAACCTACATTTAAGTTAACCCCACTACCTCATCTTGTCTCTCCAAACCCAAGGTAATTATCATTTTGATCCTTGCACACACCAGCATTTTTCTTTCGTTTGTGTATAGATTTATGTAAATGAATTCCTAAAGAGCCAAGTAAAATTTTTAGTTTTTTTAGACCTTACTAAAATGATGTCATTCTGTATATAATCTTTTGGAATTTATCTTTTTTTGGTTAGTATGTTGCTACAATTTGTCCATGTTGTTGTTCTTAAATCTAGTCTAGATTATTTGTTTTGACTGTTGTATAATATTTTGTAAACATGCTATAGTTTATTGTTTTCATTGTTTGGGTTTCCAAGTTTTACCACTGTGAACAGGGTGTTGTGAATATTCTTGTACTGTCTTGTAGATATGTACAGATTTCTTTTGAATATTACTCTAGGAATAAAAATGCTGCATTACAGCATATGAAGATACTTCACACATCTTTAGATTGTAGTGCCAAACTGATTTCCAAAGTGGCTTCAACCTGAGTATAAGAGATCTTATAGATCCACTCATTGAAATGAGTGTAAGATGATTGCATTGTGGTTTTAGTTTACATTTCTCTGCTCACCAGTGATGTTAAAATACTCTTCATGTGTTTATTAGTTACATGTGTTTCTTCTTAGCCATTTTACTATTGGGTTCTTTATAACCTTCTTTTATTTATAGAAGTTCTTTATGTATTCTTCATATTAATTCTTTGTTGATTATGTATATTGTGAATATCTGCTCCTCAGATCATGTCTTTTCACTTACTTTAAGATATCTTTAGATAAATAAAAATCTTAATTTTACAATAGTCATATTTATTGTAATCTTTTCTTTTTGACAGTGCTTTTTATATCTTATCTTAAAAATCTTTTCCTATGCTGAGTTCTAAAATTACTCACCTATATTTTCTACTAAATGTTTTACAGTTTGGTTTTTGACATTTAAATCTTTATTATTAATTTCCATAATTTTTTGAGGGAAGAGGTGGTGTTTGGTTACATGAATAAATTCTTTAGTAGTAATTTCTGAGATTTTGCTACACCTATCACCTAATCAGTATACACTGTACCAAATTTGTAGTCTTTTATCCTTCACCACCCCGCTTACCCTTTCCCCTGAGTCCCCAAAGTCTATTGTATTATTCTTATGCCTTTGCACCCTCATAACTTAGCTCTCACTTATGATTAAGAACATACGATGTTTGATTTTCCATTCCTGAGTTACTTCACTTAGAGTTTTCTCCAGTTCCATCCAGGTTGTTGCAAATGCCATTTTTTGTGCCGTTTTATGACTGAATAGTATTCCATGGTGTGTGTGTGTGTGTGTGTGTGTGTGTGTATCTATCTGTATCACAATTTCTTTATCCACTTGTTGATCGATGGGCATTTGGGCTGGTTTCATATTTTTGTAATTGCGAATTGTGCTGCTATAAACGTGTAAGTATCTTTTTTGTGCAATGACTTCTTTTCCTCTGAATAGATACCCAGTAGTGGGATTGTTGGATCAAATGGTAGTTCTACTTTTAGTTCTTTAAGGAATCTTCACACTGTTTTCCACTGGTTGTACTGGATTACATTTCCACTAGCAGTGTAAAAGTGTTCCCTTTTCACCACATCCTTGCCAACAACTATTAATTTTGATTTTTTTGATTATGGCCATTCTTGCAGGAGTAAGGCAGTATTGCCTTGTGGTTTTGATTTGCATTTCCCTGATCATTAGTGATGTTGAGCATTTTTTCATGTTTGTTGGCCATTTGTATATCTTCTTTTGAGAATTGTCTATTCATGTCCTTAGCCCACTTTTTGATGGCATCATTTGATTTTTTCTTGCTGATTTGTTTGAGTTTCTTGTAGATCATTTGTCAGATGTATAGATTGTAAAGATTTTCTCCCACTCTATGGATTGTCTGTTTACCCTGATGATTGTTTCTTTTGCTGTGCAGAAGCTTTTTACTAATAGTTTAATTAAGTTCCATCTATTTATCTTTTTTTTTTTTTGAGATGGAGTCTCGCTTTGTCCCCAGGCTGGACTGCAGTGGCATGATCTCGGCTCACTGCAAGCTCCGCCTCCCGGATTCACACCATTCTCCAGCAGCCTCCGGAGTAGCTGGGATTATAGGCGCTTGAACCTGGGAGGCGGAGGTTGCAGTGAGCCAAGATCACGCCACTGCACTCTAGTCTGGGCGACAGAGCAAGACTGTCTCAAAAAAAAAGAAGAAGGATTTTTATTAGGACTGTCAAAATAAAATGGATTCTCCTTTTTTTTGGAGACAGAGTCTCCCTCAGTTGCGCAGGCTGTAGTGCAGTGGCATGAGCTTGACTCACTGCAACCTCCACCTCCTGGGTTCAAGCAATTCTCCTGCCTCAGCTTCCCATACTCCCGTACTGGGACTACCACCACACCCAGCTAACTTTTTGTATTTTTAGTAGAGGTAGGGTTTCACCATGTTGGCCAGGCTGGTCTTGAACTCCTCACCTCAAGTGATCTGCCTGCCTAGGCTCCCAAAGTGTTGAGTTTACAGATGTGAGCCTCCACGCCTGGCCTACCAGTCTATTTTTGCTGAAGTATTTTTTTCATTATAATTTAGTTTGTTTTAAATTTCCCATTAAGGTTTCTTTTTTAACCTGTGAGTCATTTAGCATGTGTTTTAATATTCAAAAATGTAGGGAATTTCTAGTTTAACTTTTTATTAACTTCTGACTTAAATATGTAATAGGTAGATATTTTTATTTTTATATTATTCTTTAAAATTTATTAAATTTATGTATGTATGTATGTATGTATGTATGTTTGAGTCGAGTCTTGCTCTGTTGCCCGGGATGGAGTGCAGTGGCACGATCTCAGCTCACTGCAACCTCCGTCTCCCAGGTTCAAGCAATTCTCCTGTCTCAGCCTCCCAAGTAGCTGGGATTACAGGCACCCACCACAACACCCACTACATTTTTTTAGTTTTAGTAGAGACAAGTTTTCACCATGTTGGCCAGGCTAGTCTCAAACTCCTAGCCTCAAGTAATCTGCCTGCTTCAGCCTCCCAAAGTGTTGGGATTACAGGCGTGAGCCACTGCAGCTGGCCTACTAAGGTTTTTGTACACTTGATCTTAGCCAAAAGACTGAGAAGCGATATTTTTAAGGCTGTTTTTAATGGCATAGTACAAGAGAAATACATTTTCTCTAATTGTTGAATACAGAACTCTTTAATGGTCAGATCAAGCTTATTAATTGTCTTGTCCAGATCTTCTATATAGTCTTGCCAACTTTTTGTGGCAGTTATCTAAGTAATTAAGGGAGATGAGTTGAAAATTTCCTCTGTGGTGCACTCTCTCCCTGCTATTTATTACATTTTGCATCTTATATGTAAGGGTATTTTATTGGGTACATATATATTTTAAATTATTATTAACGTCGGGGTAAACATATCATTATGTAGAGATGATCCTCTCTAATAATTTTTTCTTAAAAGTCTGTTGATATAGGTATGTTAAGTTTATTTTGACTAGTATTAGTTTCATAAGTCTTTTTTCATTTTTTAATCTTTGTTCTTATATTACAGGTGTTCCTTATAAACAGCATATGTCTCAATTTTAAAGATGTGACTTGTAAATAGAATAAACCCAATAGTTGACTTTATTATAGTAATTGATACCTGGATATGTTTCTTTAATCTTAAATTATTTTTGTTTATTCTAATTTTACTATGCTTTTTAAAATCATTTCTTATTTTTAAAAAATAAATTAATATTTAAATCTTACCCCCGCTCCCAATAAAACAGATACTTAGAAAGCACCCACATCCCTTGGTTCTTCCCCTGATCTGTTTCCTTACTCTTCCCCCTCCTGCCCCCAGTTGACAAAATCTAGACTAGTGCTACTCAAGGTAGAGTCTGTAGGCTGGTTCTGGTCCACAAACTTACTGGTTCCCAAAGAGAGCTGAGGAGCTGCTCCAGAATGTAGATCACCTATATCATTAGCATGCTGTTTAGTTTAGCTGTATTTTGTTTTATTTGTAGCAAGCTTTCTGAATGAAGGAAGCATTATGTTGATTTGTTGAATTACATTCTAGCACAAGCTTCTTGTTACAGACCAGTAACAAACTGTTCAGGACAGCCTGCTTTGAGTAGTTCTAGTCTAAATCTTGAAACACTGGGTTAGTATAGATCTATTTTCTATCTTTTTTGGATGATAATTTGGCTACATATAAAATTTTAGGTTCTAAGTTCTTTTCCTTTAATGCTTTCAACCTACAAAAACGGCACTTTCAAATATTTTAATCCAACATTTAATATACTTAGTTATCATCTTGTATTCATTGTTGTTGAAAAGTCTGATGGCACTGTGATTCTATTTTTTTTTTTTTTTTGAGACGTAGTCTTGCTTTGTCGCCAGGCTGGAGTGCAGTGGTGTGATCTCGGCTCACTGCAACCTCCGCCTCCTGAATGAGGAGGTGATTCTCCTGCCTCAGCCTCCCGATTAACTGGGACTACAGGCACACACCACCACATGCAGCTAATTTTTGTATTTTTAGTTGAGATGGGGTTTCACCATTTTGGCCAGGATGGTCTCCATCTCTTGATCTTGTAATCCACCCGCCTTGGCCTCCCAAAGTGCTGGGATTACAGGCATAAGCCACTGTGCCTGGCTTTTTTTTTTTTTTTTCTTTAAGACAGAGTTTCACTCTCGTTACCCAGGCTGGAGTGCAGTGGTGCAATCTGGGCTCACTGCAATCTCCGCCTCCTGGGTTCAAGTGGTTCTCCTGCCTCAGCCTCCCGAGTAGCTGGGATTACAGGTGTCTACCACTATGCCTAGCTAATTTTTTTTTTTATTTTTAGTAGAGACAGTGTTTCATCATGTTGGCCAGGCTGGTCTCAAACTCCTGACTTCAGGTAATCCACCCACCTCGGCCTCCCAAAGTGCTAAGATTACAAGTGTGAGCCACCACGCCTGGCTGGCACTCTGATTCTTATTTCTTTATGTGTTATGTGCTCTTTCTGGCTGGGAGTTTTAGAATTTTCTTAATTACTTTGATAGTCTTATATTTCTCTATACAATGTCTAACTGGGTTTTTCCTTGTTTCTCCTTTTGGGCACATTATGGACCTTTTAAATCTAAAGTTCATTATCTTTTTTTATACTTCTGGGAAATGGATCTTCATTATTTCTTCGAATAATCTTTCTTTTTATCTCTTTATTCTTTCCCTCCTTTCTAGATCTTTTATTATTTAAATGTTAGCACTTCTGAATCTGTCTTCCAAATCTCTTAGTTTTTCCTTTATATTTCCTGAATTTTTGTCCTTTCTTCCTTCTGGGAAATATCATCAATGTGATTATCTGAATTGGCTATTGATTCCTCAAATGTATTCATCCTGCTATTTATCAATTATATTTTTCCAACCTAATATTTGTGTTCATTTCTTTTTCCTGTTTTTTGTCTTTTTGTTTGTTTATTTTGTTTAATTTTTGAGACAGGGTCTCATTCTGTCACCCAGGCTGGAATACAGCAATCATGGCTCACTGCAGCGTTGACCTCCTAGGCCCTAGTGATCCTCCCATCTCAGCCTCCTGAGTAGCTGGGACTATAGGTTCAAGCCACTACACCCAGCTAATGTTTTTATTTTTTTGTAGTGATGGGGTCTTGCTATGTTGTCCTGGCACATCTCGAACTCTTGGGCTTAAGTGATCCCCCTGACTCAGCCTCCTAAAATGTTGGGATTGTAGGCATGAGCCATTGTGCCTGGCCTGTTTTCCTGTATGTATGTACATATGTATTTATTTATTGAGATGAGTTCTTACTGTTTTGCGTAGGCTGGTCTCAAACTCTAGGGCTCAAGCAGTTCTGTCATCTCAGCCTCCCAAGTAGCTAGGATTACAGTTGTGTGCTACTGCACTCGGCTGTTATTATTTTACATTGTTACTATCTTCCTTTACCTCTTTTTTTTTTTTTTTTTTTTTTTAAGTCTTTGTGTTCCTTGAATGTCTCAATATTTTGGCCTGTGAACTCATTTTCCCCTGGCAGTATCAGCTTTTCTTTCTGGCAGTGCATGTTGGGGAAGGCCCATTCCAGTCTGGTCAGCTTTGAGGAGCTCAGGGAGTTGAGGGTGTAACTGAGCTATGGGGTAGAGAGCCCCAGGCACTAGAAAACCACAGTTACCCACAGAATGATCCCTAAAGTGAAATCTAAAACCTCTGATTAAAAGGAAAATGCAACATTAAGATGTATCATTTCTTAGATTGTAAAATTCTTTAGCCCTAGGGGTTTGGAGGTGAGGTAGAGACTGCCTGTGATCAGTGAGTTACCATCTGGTTTTCTCCACACTTTATGGCACAGGGCTTGCATTGCTGCCCTGATTTTTTTTTTTTTCCTCCAGAGGATTTCTGGACCAGAAGTATAAATTGCCTTATGGATGGGTAGGCCCTATTTGTCCCAGTACAATTGGGGATGGGGAAGAGGATGGGATGGGAAGCAAGAACAGAACCCCAAGAGGTTCCTCACCCTCTTTGATCCCCTCCTCCTCTACAGGCCTTCTGCACTTGGCCAAAATCAATTCAGGTACACAAACCCCAGTTCAAAACAGGCCCTCCAACTCGAGATTTTCCGTGGTTTTCTCAACTTCTGTCTCTGTTCCCCACAGAAAGGAAGCCAACAATTATACTAATTCAGCATCTTAGATGACACCAGAATCAGGAATCTCCTATATCTTTATTTTTAATTCAAAAGTTTTTTTTGAGCATTGTTTTGCATGTTTTGAATTATGTTATTAATTTAGTAAGTAAAAAGAATTTATAATGTGACCTTTGAAGGAAACTTTTGTGCAGGAACATTATGTATGTTTTTATTTTTTAAATGTATATCACATAGAAGACATTCATGAAGTGGTTGGATTTTTAGAAATTAAGCATTTGAGATCATTTTTTAAAAATTAAAAATCTCCAAACCAGCATTTGGGGAAAAAAGAAAAAAATTAACAAGTAATACATAAATATATACAATGAAAAATCAAGGTATAAAGAAATATATACAGTTAAAAGTGAAAGTCTTTAATACCTTTCATTTTCATTCCTTATAGGTTACCATTTTTAAATGCATATGATTAAATAATTACTAGATATATTCAGTCTTAAGGTTCTCTTTAGTTTATTTTCTTCACTTGAATCTCTCCCTATTTGCAGCAGGGAAAATTTAAGATGAATCCAATTTGATAGATTTTGTCCAATAAATTTCAGACTCATTTGGGTATTGAAATCTTGGTCGCTGCCCAGTTTAGTCTCTCTTTCAGGTCTTCCACACCTTTCTTATTTCTAAAAACCCTGTTCCTCCCTGTGCCTACTTTTAATATCACAAGATACACATGCTAATTACTAAATAGTTGCTAGAGAGGAGGAAGATCCGCTTTCCTGAAAGAGGCTTGTTAGTGAAGATGGGATAGTATATTGCTATTTTGTGATTATTTCTCAGCTTGCTAGAACTGCTAATATCCTTATTGATCTGATCTTTGGCACTATTCCAATTGCTGATGCCCTGGCAGTTGGTTTTCTCAGCCTGAACTGAGTCCAATATTCCTTTTTTTGTAACGTGTTAAGTGGTTGCTGTGGTCTAAATGCGTCCCTCCGCCCTCCACTCCCCCCGCCAAATACGTATTTTAAAATTTGATTGCCAATGTATTAAGAGCTGGGGCCTCTAGGAGATGATTAAGTCATGTGGGCACTGCATAACTTAGTCCTGCATGGGATTAGTGACCTTATAAGAGGTTAAAGGGAGTGCCTTGGCCCCTTTGCACCAGTGAGAGTGAGCCTTCACTGGTTATTCACTGGTGCTCTGCTGGCACCTTGATCTTGGACTTTTTAGCTTCCAGAACTGCTATGAGAAGTACACTTCTACTATTTGTGAATTACTAATTTAAGATATTTTGTTATAGTAGCCTGAACGGACTAATACAATAGTCTTATGGGCTAGCTTATGTCCTGCCTTCTTAGGAGTTCTGTGGGTTCATGCAAAACCTAGGGATTTCCATTGTAGCAAACTTATCTTCCCATGTGATGTCTCTGCCCTCCTTCTTCCTCACCCTGTAATTCTGCCATCTCTTTAGTCTTTTTCTGTGTGATTCAAGAGTACTATATTAATTGCAGAATCTGATGTTGGTTCTTTTGTTCAGGAGCACTCCCAACCTTTAGGTTGATAGTTGATGAATATCTTTCCAGAGCTTTACTTCTCATCATGTGTACATATATGTGTACTATAGATGTATGTACACACATGTGCAAATACATATAATTTTAAAAAATATAGAACCATTCTGTATGTGTCTGTGTAGTATTTAAAAATGTTTGTCTTCACACCAACATGGCTCATGTATACATATGTAACAAACGTGCACGTTGTGCACATGTACCCTAGAACTTAAAGTATAATTAAAAAAAAAAAGTTTGTCTTTTCAGATGATCTTTGGGTGGTTTCAAAAACCCTAGACTTTGAGCTAGATACTTTTATTGCATGTAGTGCTTTCTTTGGACCATCGTCTATCAATGAGATAGAAATACTACCTTTGAAAGGCTATTTCCCTTCCAACTGGCCCACTAACAGTGAGTATTACTATGTTCATTTTAGTTTATATTTAAAAAGAATGATAGACAAGATGCACTGTTTGATTAAAGCCAATAAAAAGCACCCAACTCGTTTCTACTATTCTGTACAGTGTGTTCTTGAAAATGTGTATGAAAGTTGAATATATAGATATTTCTGTGAGGAAGAATGATGTGTGGGGAATTGTTTTGTTCTAATTTTCTAATTAGATTGTTCTGATTTTCTGTTTTCCATACATTTCTATGAAGTAATTGAGGAAAAAAATGCAAGAAAGTGTTTAAAAATTATACAAATACTACTGTATGGCACAAATGATATGTTGATTAAAGGAAACTGCTGGCTGTGAAGTTGTGCTACAATGTACTAACTCAAAACAGGTGTTCTTGTTCATTTGTTGATATATAGAAGTCCAAATATGGTTTAAATTATGCAATTTGTGGGTACCCATTATAAAATGAATGAGCAGATAGCATAGTAATTTAATGAATATAAGTTTGGGATCTCTGTGTGTGTGTTTAAGGGTTTGTTTTATGTCATGTGCTTAATTCAGTAGCCAAACTCTGAGTTATGTGAACATTTAACACAGAATTTTTATGGGCCATTTTATTTACGTCGAATGTTTATTTTCTGTATCCTCTGTACAGTGATTGTCCATGCGTTATTGGTTTGTAATGCTAGCACAGAACTGACTACTTTGAAAAACATTCAGGACTACTTTAATCCAGCTACTCTACCTCTAACACAGTACCTGTTAACAATGTAAGTCAATTTTTACCTTTGAGTCATTGGTATTAAAAAATGGTAACCAGAAGTAAAGATGAAAATTCAATAAAAGTACATTATATAAATGTTGCCAATAAAATTGTAATTATTTTTCAGACTATGACATTACTCTCTGTCAGTAGTTAAAAAGAGAAAAGGGGTGGGGCACAGTTGCTCATGCCTGTAATCCCAGCACTTTGGGAGGCCGAGGTGGGCAGATCACCTGAGGTCAGGAGTTTGAGACCAGTCTGACCAACATGGAGAAACCCTGTCTCTACTAAACATACAAAGTTAGCTGGGCATACTGGCTCATGCCTGTAATCCCAGCTACTCGGGAGGCTGAGGCAGGAGAATTGCTTGAACCTGGGAGGCAGAGGTTGTGGTGAGCCGAGATCGCGCCATTGCACCCTAGCCTGAGCAACAAGAGTGAAACTCTATCTCAAAAAAGAAAGAGAGAGAAAAGGAAATATGCAGTATTTTTCATCTGTTTATTAAGATTTGAGCTAATAAATGTTACTGTAAATTTTTTCACTTTGTCAGGAGATAATTTAAGGATCATATCTGTATTTATTTTATTTTTTATTATATGTATTTTTATATCACAAATTATTTAACATTTAAAGGAACCATTTTACAGCTTGAATCCAGTGTGTATATTGCTACTGATTTTATTCTCGATATAGCCATCTCGTTTTCAATTTCTCAAGCACCATGTCCCTTTTTAAAAAAATGGAAGTGATATTATATTAAATGCATTAAAAATGATAGGAAAAGTCCAGTTTTCAATTTGGAATATTATTATCTATCTGTGATGTTTTATTTTTCTCACTATAATGAAGTCCTAGGTAAAAAAATAAATATCCTTATGATTTAATTACATTATTTATCCAATTTGAAATGAATTTTCATAGAAATAGAAATAAGACCAATTCATGTGATGTAGTTTTACCTGAAATGAGGGCTAGATTAATTATCTAAGTCAGGTTTGTATAATAGAGCATGGGTTTTAAAGTCAGTCCACCACTTATTTGTGGTGTGGTATTGGGGGAAAAATTCAATATTCTCGTATCTATATTTGGGATAATTAACTAATTACCTACTTCCTAGTGTTGTGAAGATTTCATCAAGTAATATGTAAAATGCTCAGCAGTGTCAGCACGTAGTAAGTATTCAACAAATGTTAGTTCTCGTCTACCCTCCTCAATATTGGAGGATGTATCCATTTACAGTATATATCCACTTACTGTTTGTTTCTATAAAAAACTGTTCTCTGTAATGCTTACAAAGTGATGGCTAAGTTATGAATTTTTCTACTCATCTTTTTCAAATGTCCCTATTTTTAAAAATTGCTTATTTGCTTCATTTTTATTAGGTCTTCGCCAACTATAGTTAGTAACAAAAGAGTCAGTAATAGAAAATTTATCCCACCAGCCTTCACAAATGTCAACAAAAAATTTGAACTACTCAGCCTAGGAGCAACACTGAAGTTAGCTAGTGAGTTGATTCAGGTATACAAGTTAAACAAAGATCAAGCTACAGCTCTAATTCAAATAGCTCAAATGATGGCATCACATGAAAGTATTGAAGAAGTGAAGGAACTGCAAGCTCATACCCTCCCTATCACTGTCATACATGGTAAGAAGCAAGAAATAAAATAATTGTAATTGTTTTCTTTTTTTTTTTTTTTTTTTTTGAGTTGGAGTCTTGCTCTGTCACCCAGGCTGGAGTGCAGTGGCCGGATCTCAGCTCACCGCAAGCCCCGCCTCCTGGGTTTACGCCATTCTCCTGCCTCAGCCTCCCCAGTAGCTGGGACTACAGGCGCCCACCACCTCGCCCAGCTAGTTTTTTGTATTTTTTAGTAGGGACAGGGTTTCACCGTGTTAGCCAGGATGGTCTCGATCTCCTGACCTCGTGATCCACCTGTCTCGGCCTCCCAAAGTGCTGGGATTACAGGATTGAGCCACCACGCCCGGCCTAATTGTTTTCTATTCGTAAGCTTTTGTAACTCAGTCTGCTCCTTTATAATTTCCTAGTCAAATGAGGTTCAAGAATAACTCTAAGCAGACCTTTTAACCTGTACCCACTTCGGTAAACTGTTAGATGAGAACAGAACTGACTACCCTAAAAAAGGAGACTTATTAGCATATCTGATGAATGAGTAGCGTTATTAGCTTATGGTCAGAATAACCAGATTTGATTTAGATGTTTACATGTTGCTGTCTTATAGTAAACTTAACTTGATTAGCAAAACCTTTTGTTTATTCCTAATCAGCTCACTCTTCTATCCTTTATATCAGTGATTACAAACCTTAATTCTTCTCATAACCTCATTCTTGCCCTTTCTCTTGATCTTGCCTCTAAAAGAGGAAATGGAGGTCATAACAGAAACTGCTTTCAATGTCCTGCCTTCCGTCTCCAATTTACCTGATTTTGGAGCTGTTCTTACTGCTTGGTTCTGTCATAGCAAAGGCGATTTACTTCCTCCTACTTACAGTAAATAGTTGTATCTGGATTCTGTTGCCTCAGTAGCACATTTTCTCTCATAGACCTCTACCCCAAAGCTAATCCTACTTTTTTGTCCTATTTTGAGGAGTTATATCATATCCACCCTGTTGACCAAATCAAACCTGAGAGTCATCCTAGATTATTCTCTCAAGATTAAGTGACTCTTTCTTAATCCTCCTCTTATTCTCTCACTATTCATCTCCTGCCATCAGCTTAGTCACTGAGATGTGTTCCTTCTAGATTCTATCTGTCTTTCATATTGAGTATCTCTTCTCCAGTTTACTTGTATCCCCTCAATCCAAGCCTTCATCATACCTCCATATAGCCTAGTGGGTAAGAGTGTGGGCTCTAGAGTTAGAATCCTGAATTTACATTCTGACTCTATCATTTGTTAACTGTATGATTTTGGGCAGGTTATATATCTCTTAATCTTTAATTTCCTACTCTGCAAAATGGAGATCATAATAGCATTCACCTCATAGGGTTGGAGGATTAAATGAGTTAACATACGTAAAGGGCTTAGAACAGTGCTTGGCACATGGGAGGTGCTTAGTAAAGTTGACATTTATTATTGTTATAATTATCTCACAAACTTTCTAATTGATCTACCATTAGTTGTGCCTTACTTCATATTTTCATTCAAGTTGTTTTTTTAAAACACAATCTGATTAAGTCAAACTCATTGCTTGGCCTCACACCTGTAATCCCAGCACTTTGGGAGGTCAAGGAGGGTAGCTTGCTTAAGCTCAGGAGTTCAAGATCAGGCTGGGCAACATGGCAAAACCCTGTCTCTACAAAAACATTTAAAAATTAGCTGGACATGGAGGCATGAACCTGTAGTCCCAGCTACTTGGGAGGTTGTGGTGGGAGGATGGCTTGAACCTGGGAGGCAGAGGTCGCAGTGAGTCAAGATTGCACCACTGCACTCCAGCCTGGGCAACAGAGCCAGACCCTGTCTGAAAAAAACAAAACAAAACAAAACAAAACAAACAACCATTGCTGAAAATCTTTAGATGACATCTGCTGGCTTCTGAGATAAGATTCAAACTTTCTTCAGCTATAGCAAACAGAGCTTTTGTGATTTACCTTACTAGCTGCTGTGCCTACCTTATCAGCCTCATCTCTTACCTATTTGGTAGAGGTTATATAGAAAAGTTACTTTAACAGCTACATGCTTTGTCATGGCTCTTCCTGGAATGACCCTTTCTCTAAGCAGTCTGGATATCTTACTCTGGAAGTCTTAGTTCTACTTCTTAATTTTAGGAAGTACTCCCATCTCCATCAAAGCAGGGATAGATTTTCTTCCTTCTGTGATCCAAAATAATATTACTTACCATATTATTTCTAATTATTACTTTACTTGTTTATAATTTTAAGTAGGCAATGGTCTCATTTAAAGTGGAAGTATTTTGGTTATCTATCCCCTGTGCTTTGCACATAGTGAGCACTCAGTGTTTTTTGAACACATTAATTAATGGAGGAGGGAGAGATGGATGAAATATTTATTATGCCTATAGAAATTTATGTTTGACCAGGCACAGAGGCTCACGCCTGTAATTCCAGCACTTTGGGAGGCCAAGGCAGGTGGATCACTTGAGTTCAGGAGTTTGAGACCAGCCTGCCAATACGGTGAAACCGTGGCTCTACTAAAAATACAAAAATTAGCCAGGTGTGGTGATGCATACCGGTAATCCCAGCTACTTGGGAGGATGAGACAGGAGAATCACTTGAACCTGGGAGGCGGAGGTTACAGTGAGCTGAGATTGTGCCATTGCACTCCAGCCTGGGTGACAGAGTGAGACTCTGTCTTAAAAAAAGAAAAGAAAAAAGAAATTTATTTATTTTATGCTTTTTATTTTTTCTTCTTCTTTTAAAATAATTAGGTGTGTTTGGAGCAGGAAAGAGTTATTTGCTGGCAGTGGTGATTTTGTTCTTTGTACAGCTGTTTGAAAAGAGTGAAGCTCCCATCGTTGGAAATGCAAGGCCATGGAAACTTCTAATTTCTTCTTCTACTAATGTGGCTGTTGATAGAGTACTTCTTGGGTAGGCATGACAAGTGCATTTAAGTAGCTATTGTTTTGGAATATTGTTGAGAGAGGCAACCCACTATGGGCCCTGAGTATCCATGTACTCTTGCTGGTTATGCCAAGAATGCAAGACATTTGTCTCTGACCCAGGAGCCAGCATCTATGAAACAGTAACAGGCTAACTAATTAGTTTGTAAGTAGGATAAAATAAAAACCAAAACTGGAAATTTTGGCACAGTGATAATCGTGCAAAAATTCAAGTTCAGCCAAGAACATGTAGGGCTAGAGATGTATTGTTGGGGGAGGCAGTCTGCCAGCGGCCCTGAGCATCCCTGCTGGGATGCCAAGGATGCAAGTTCCTGACCATTCTTACCCAAAACATTTCTCACATTTTGTTTGCAATAAGCAACTTTGACTGATGAAGTAATGTCTCCCTCCAGGACAAAGAGCAGGCTTGCTTATTACTTGTTATAAGATATTGGATCCCCAGCCTCAGTGGTCTTGCCCTACTCCTCAACCCACGGCATGTGCAGGCATCTACCTGGATACTGTTTGTCTCCTCATGTGACTTGGGAGCCAAGGGAAACCAATGTAGATATGTTGATAATTATACTGCTTCCTGTGCCATGAGTAAAAGTCCTTTGTCTCTGTCCTAGGAGTCTTGGGTCTGTTACCTTAGAAGTTAAAGGCCGGGCGCGGTGGCTCAAGCCTGTAATCCCAGTACTTTGGGAGGCCGAGACGGGCGGATCACGAGGTCAGGAGATCGAGCCCATCCTGGCTAACCCGGTGAAACCCCGTCTCTACTAAAAAATACAAAAAACTAGCCGGGCGAGGTGGCGGGCGCCTGTAGTCCCAGCTCCTCGGCAGGCTGAGGCAGGAGAATGGCGGGAACCCGGGAGGCGGAGCTTGCAGTGAGCTGAGATCCGGCCACTGCACTCCAGCCTGGGCGACAGAGCGAGATACAAAAAAACTTAGCCCGGCGTGGTGCCAGGTGCCTGTAATCCCAGTCACTCAGGAGACTGAGACAGGAGAATTGCTTGAACTCAGAAGGCAGAGGCTGCAGTGAGCTGAAACTGCACCACTGCACTCCAGCCTGGGTAACAGAGGGAGACTGTCTCAAAAAAAAAAAAAATTAATAAAAAAATAAAAAAAAAGAGGTAGGCTAGAATCAAATTCCAGAATCAGTAGTTATAGATTAGTCTCTTGTTCATCTGCCTATATGAACACATCATAGTAAAATGGCTTAACAATTTAAGTATATTATGTTTTTTATTTCAATAAGAGGAATGCAAAGAAGATAGTAATCTGTTTCGAAGGTAATTTTTGTGATTGTATAAGACTTTATTAAAAATGCAAAGAATATTACAGTATTTCACCAATATTCCAATGTTTAATGATCTGAATTCAACATAAATGGCAAAATTTGGTTAGGAGAAACAGTCATTATTTATAAGCCTAGGCATTTTAAAAATTAATTTTCATAATTATACAAGTGAATGCTTATGGTAGAACATACGCAGACTACACAGATGTTTTATTATATTTATTTACAGATTTTTAAATACACATACATTTTGTTTTCCAAATTTGAGATTTAATAGTATGTGTTGTTTGTGTCCTGCTTTTTTTACTTAAAAAGTTGGCTCATGCCTGTATTCCCAATACTTTGGGAGGCTGAGGTGGGCAGATCACTTGAGGTCAGGAGTTCAAGACTAGCCTGGCCAACATGGTGAATCCTCATCTCTACCAAAAATATAAAAATTAGCTGGGAATGGTGGCACATGCCTGTAATTCCAGCTACTTGGGCAGCTGAGGCACAAGAATCACTTGAACCCGGGAGGTGGAGGTTGCAGTGTGCCAAGATCACACCACTGCACTACAGCCTGGGTGACAAAGTGAGACTCTGTCCCAAAAAAAAAATCTTAGAAAACATAATTTTTTATAACTCTATTATATTCAATGATTTTCTTATATCATACTTTAAGCAATTTTTGATCAGTAAATTATTTCCAAATTCTTGCCAGTATGAATTATATTATGACAAAGATCCTTAAACATAAAACTCTGTATCCATTTCTGATTCTTTCCTTAGGAAAATAATCCTAAGCCTAGAATAAAAGATATGAAAACTTTTAAGCTTCTAAATATACTTTTCAAAATTTCCCTTCAGAAAGATTCTTCCAGTGTACACTCTTATAAGCAATTTAAAAGAGTGGCTGAGGACGTTTTGTTTGTTTGTTTGTTTGTTTGTTTGTTTTTAATAAAGACAATGAAGAGTTACCTGGAGACTACACAGGAAGGAACTTTAGATTGCTTAGCCCAAGATGAAAATTTAACTGTAGACTGTTAGAAAACAAAACAATATTAAAAACAAACAAACAAGAAGTTAGAATGAGGAGGGAAGGTAAGTACGCAATACTAAAGGTTAACAGGAAACTTATAATAAAAGAGATTCTTTAATGCTTAAATCTCTGATAAGGACCTGAGAAATGTGAATCTCTAATTAGGATCTATGCCTCAACTGCTTATAGTCTGGTTTCATACATTTCTTCACCCTGAAATAACCTTTTCATTGTGTGCTTGAACAGACCTTGTTTTCCTATTGTAATGGATAGAACAGTTTCTTGAGAAGAAATGAAAGAGCATGGGGTGAATAGTACTTTGAGGAGACTGCACCTTTTGTTATTATAGATTTAACCAAACTTGCATTGGAAAAAAAATCGTAAGCTAGTATTTCAGCCCGTTAAGTTGCTATTATTCTTCAAGGTGAAGACTATGAAAAATGTGAAAATTGAAATCTGTTCATATATTGATACTAATTTGTTTCATAATTATATTGGAAAATTGTTTTTAGAGATCTATAGTTTAGTTCTCCAGCTCTTTACGTTCCCATTTTGAGGTGGTAGAAGAAGTTTTAGAGAGTTGAGTATTCACTGAGTTCCAGCTGTGTTCCCAGCATAGTGCTAGAGCTGTAAGATATATAAAAGGGAAGTGTAGGTGAGGGGTCATTCCTCACAAAGCCCTAACTAAGGGGTAATGTATGTAGAGGAACAGTCATAACCTTTGGATGTAGACAGAGTTGCCTGGATTTGAATCATGATACCTCACCTCTGAGCTTGTGTCCTCATCTCTAAGAGGAGATATAATCTAGAGCTGTAGTGAGTGTTAAGCAATGTAACATACGTAAAGAGGCTCTTCCTAACAAATCTTGGTGCTAAGTATATGGTAGCTATTGCTTTCTATATTGTGTCTTTAGAGGCAATTTTATTTGTGATAAATATTAACATTGGCTTTTTATGAACATTTAATGAGCCTTCAAGATGGAATAATGCATATTTTAAAATTCTCTGGAAAATGCATTATATTTAAAAAACCAACTACACTGCATTTACGTTGTTTGAGTTTAGGTATTTCACATTAAATTGTATAACTAAAATATACTGTTACACAAAATTATGTAATAACACAGTTATTATATAAAACTTTATTTTGTATTCTGTTTCCTAAATAATCAGAATCTATATTGTTTTCTTATTTAAAGGCTTCTCAGTCTTGGATTTGAAAACTTTATCAGAGTTGGGAGTGTTAGGAAGATTGCCAAACCAATTTTACCTTACAGGTAAGAATGCAAAATTCCAGAAGTCACAGAATGGTCAGAGGGAAGTATGGTACTTTTATATCACTCTTACCTTAAATTTGATTTTTGAAGAATGGAGAAAGACTTACCTTTTCTTGGTTAACTTAGAAAATTCGTATTTTGCTTTACTGTGATGTTACAAAAAATGAAATAAAGAGGAGTGTTTTTAATATAATTCTTTAGCCTGCATGCTGGCTCAGGAAATGAAAGTGAACAGTTAAAAGAACTACATACACTAATGAAAGAAGACCTGACTCCTACGGAAAGAGTCTATGTGAGAAAAAGCATTGAGCAGCATAAACTGGGGACAAATAGAACCCTGCTGAAGCAGGTAAGAAGTAGCTTCAATTTGTTTCTTGATTTATGTATACCATTCAGATTCTCTTATTTCTGTTGATGAAATAATATTTCCTTTAAATAAAACAAACTGCCATGATAGTTTAGATTCCACTGAGGTGCATGCATGTGGATCCTTGGATATAGTCTACCCAGTGTATGTTTTATGTTTGCTTCAAAGCATTCTTCAAATTCGTGAATAGATCCAACTCACCATGACTGAGTCATCCTTTCTCCTTCTCTCTGTTTACTTTCTTTTTATAGGCTTGAAGAGGAAAGTATAGAGGTGGGAATAGATTCTTTGCAAGTTAAATGAAATTGGTTGTATTCTAGGAGAAACAGTAATGGAGAGGGTCTGACCCTGAGCAAAATATCCAAATGAAATTTGTCGTTGATGCTCTCCAAGAAAGCCAAGACCTTTAGTGTTTGTATATATCCAAAAATCCAGGAGGCTCAGATACTAGCTTCCAGGTATTGGGAGCCAAGACTAAGCACACAAGATTCCAGGCTGTAACAGGTAGCACCATCTTCTTTATCAAGTTTTGATCCAGGGAAGCCTGGGCATCAGCTGTTGGAAGAGAGAAATCAATCAGCAGCTTCCTCATATGAAAGGAAAGCATGGGGAAAAGCAATGGGGATGGAGTAAAAGAAAGTTGTTGGCTTCTTGGGCCACTTGCACATTGGCAACTTTCTGCTAGAGAGTTGAGAAAATCAGTCTACTTGGGACCCTGTATTAATCAGCTATTGCTGAAATAATGAGGGTTGACAAACTCAGTCTCAGTACATTAAGACAACAGCTTATGGCTCCACAGGTCAAGTGGCGTCGCTTGGCCTGAGGCTACGGATCAAGTCTCTCATTCTGAGAGCAGTTGCTATGGCATGATCTTCTAACAGATGGCAGAAGTGCAAGAGGGCAGGACAGATCACAGAAACACATTTAAGGCTTCAGTTCATATTATGTCTGCTGACATTCCATTTGCTGTAACAGGTCACATGGCCAAGTCTAACATCAGTGAGGCAAGGAAATATACTCCCCTACTTCTCTGGTGGGAAGCACTGCCAAGTAACATGGCAAAGGGTGTAGATATGTAATACTAATATCCTAAAGCAGGAAGGAGAAACTGGAAATAATAACTAATCTGTAACAAGTTTTGGTTCTGGAAGTCCTCAGAAAACTTCAGACTAATTTTCTGTTATTTGAATTATAGAGTTAACTCTGTACTCTCTTAACCAAATCCAGAAAGGCTTAGTTTGGCTGTGTTGAATTAATACAAATTAGTCATTTATTTAAACTACTTACCATTTTACTCACCCAACGTAACAATGATACATAAGAATAATGTATTGTTGTTAACGATTTCTTGGATGATTTTCTGAATGAAAGCTGAGTTACCATGATCTATTGCTCATTGATATCACCTATTTACAAATGAAAACTATTTTAGAGGAATTTTTTTTAGATGTTTTCTCTGACATATTTCTAAGGTCCAGTCAGGCATTCAGACCTGACACCTTTTTTTTTTTTTTGAGCCGGAGTCACTCTGTCACCCAGGCTGGAGTACAGTGGCGCAGTCTCAGCTCACTGCAACCTCCACCTCCTGGGTTCAAGCAATTCTCCTGCCTCAGCATCCTGAGTAGCTGGGACTACAGGCACATGCCATGACACCCGGCTAATTTTTGTATTTTTAGTAGAGACGGGGTTTCACAATGTTGTCCAGGCTGGTCTCAAACTCCTGACCTTAAGTGATCCTCCCACCTCCGCCTCCCAAAGTGCTGGGATTATAGGCATGAGCCACCACACCCGGAAGACCTGACTCATTTCTAAAGTGACATGTCTTCACAATAAAACTAATTTTTAAAAATGCTTCATAGTTAATTAATACTTGCTAGGTCAGTAACAAAATCTTTTCTGCTGTTAGAATCTCAGCAACATAATAATAAATTAAAAGATAATATAATTTTTTAAAGAAAACTTAATACTTTAGGTTTTTATATTAGATATTTCTTTAAATTTAAAAACTTCCTGACACAGAACTTTAGAGTTCTCATTCTAAGATTGTTTTGTAGATATAGCTGCCAGAAATTAAATAAAATGAATAATATTTCAGAGTGACACTGAAGCTTGATCATTTTTAAAGAACTGAACGTTTAAATACTGTGGAATTTCTGATATAAATATGGCTTTAAGATTTTTGTTTTTGTTTTTAACAAAAGAAGAAAACCTAACTGATACAGGGCTATTGTGTGTGGTAAATATTATTTATTATTAAAGAAAATAAGGCGGTTGTAATGTTTTCTTGTTTTGTAGGATCTGTGGAGGCAATATTTAATTTGTAAAGTATATTTTTTGTCAGTTTGTTGAAAAAAGATATGGTCAGTTGGTATGAACTGCCCTTGCTATCAAGAAGTATAATTTTATAGATCTTCAGATTGTTAGAAGAGAATAAGTACAATCATATATCATTTAACAATGGAATTACATTCTGAGAAATGTATTGTTTTACAGTTTTGTCATTGTGTGAACGTCATAGTGTACTTACACAAACCTAGATGGTATAGCCTACTACACACCTAGGCCACATGGTATAGCCTGTTGCTCCTCAGCTACAAATCTGTACAGCATGTTACTGTACTGAATACTGTAGGCAATTAATTGTAGCACGATGGTATTTCGGTATCTAAACAGAAAATGTACTGTAAAAATATGGTATAAAAGATTTAAAATGGTACACCTATGTAGGGAGGGAGGGAAGGAGAAATTGGAAATAATAACCACAAAGTTTTGGTTCTAGAAGTCCTCAGAAAACTATGTATATTATAGCTTTTTAATAGTTAACTTTATAGTTAAATTACCATGAATGGAGCTTGCAGGACTGGAAGTCACTGTGGTTGAGTCAGTGAGTGAGTGGTGAGTGAATGTGGAGGCCTAGGACATTGCTGTACACTACTGTAGACTTAAAAAAAAGTTTTAATTTTTTTGAGACAGAATCTTGCTCTGTCCAGGCTGGAGTGCAGTCTGCAATCTCAACTCACTGCAACCTCCGCTTCCCGGGTTCAAGCGATTCTTCTGCCTCAGCCTCCCGAGTAGCTGGGATTACAGACACCTGCCACCATGCCTGGCTAATTTTTGCATTTTTATTAGAGATGGGGTTTCACCACGTTGGCCAGGCTGGTCTCAAACCCCTGACCTTCAGCGATCCACCTGCTTCAGCCTCCCAAAGTGCTGGGATTACAGGTGTGAGCAACCGCGCCTGGCCTACTGTGGACTTTGTAAACACTGTACAGTTAGGCTACCCCAAATTTATTTAAAAATTTTTTCTTTCTTCAGTAATAAATTAGCTTATTATAACATTTTTACTTTATATAAAGTTTAAAATTTTTAAAAACTGTTTGATTCTTTTGTAATAACGCAGCTTGAAACACAAACATTTTGTATATACAAAAATATTCCATAAGCCTTATTTAAAATTTTTCTTCTTTTATCTTTAAAACTGTTTTTTTCTTTTATTGTTTAAAACTAAGATACAAACACACACATTATTCTAGGCCTACCCAGGGTCAGGATCATCAATATCACTGTCTTCCCCCTCTACATCTTGTCCCACTAGAAAGTTTTTAGGGGCAGTAGGACACATGGGGCTGTCAGGGCTTATGATAACAATACCTTCTGGATACCTCCTGAAGGACGTCCCTGAAACTGTTTTATAAACAACTTTTTTTTTTTTTTAAATAAGTAGGAGTACATTCTAAAATAATAATAAAAGTGTGCTATAGTAAATGTATAAACCACTAAAATAGTCATTTATTATCAAGTATTATGAACTGTACATAACTGTATGTGCTATAATTTTATGTGACTGGCAGTACAGTAGGTTTGTTTACACCAGGATCACCACAAACACATGCATAATGCATTGTGCTGTGAGGGTTGTGATGTCACTAGGGGCTGGGAATTTTTCAGTTCCATTATAATTTTATGAGACCATCATCATATATCTGGTCCATCATTGACCGAAACATCACATTGTTATGTGGCACATGACTGTATATGTATAGGTACATGTATGTATATATGTTTGTGTTTATACACACAGATGTATATGAACACAAACATACGTGTGTATATGTGTATGTACACATATGTGTACAGATAGCGGGCTACTAGGTCAATGACTACATTGAATTAGAAAATTCATAGATTTCCCTATTGTTTACACTTAATTTTAGAGATTAAAAATCAGCTTTTATGAAGCTTTTTGCCTTCAGAGTAATGGCATGTTGCTGTAATGTGTAACTTACAAGATTCAAATATATTCACAGGCTACGAGTACATTTTATTTACTGTTGTTTAAAATTAGTCATCTTTACATTTTTAAATAAATAAAACTAATGTGCCTGAAGGTTAAGCAAAGAATATTTCTTTAACATATTCAATGTTTTTTGTGAAGAACTTTGGCCTGTGTTGATATAATGTATGTTGTCTAACCTCATCTAGACAATAAAATATGGGCGTCATCCTTGATATTTTACAAATGCT
The DNA here is from genome assembly GCF_007565055.1 of Rhinopithecus roxellana. Lineage (NCBI taxonomy): Eukaryota > Metazoa > Chordata > Mammalia > Primates > Cercopithecidae > Rhinopithecus > Rhinopithecus roxellana. Next base: position 24,914,876 of record NC_044550.1, on the reverse strand, counting down.
TGATATTGTGATACTTTCCTTCTGAATATCAAAATATGTCTTTTATTTGTTCTTGTTAATGGGCTTGTGGCTTAAGTAACCTACATTTGTTGATTTCCATTTTGTATGTAGGAATAATAAAAATATGGAGATATGATGATCTAAGATTTCTGATGGCTAGGAATTAAATTAGGACTAGCTCACTCTCTAATTTTAGCCTACAAGTTCTTTGGTAAATACATTCTCTTATTTTCTTTTAATAGTTGTTAATTAATAACATTTTTGTTGTAATAAAGGTTCGAGTAGTTGGAGTTACCTGTGCAGCCTGCCCATTCCCATGCATGAATGATCTTAAATTTCCTGTAGTTGTGTTGGATGAGTGTAGTCAGATAACCGAACCGGCCTCTCTCCTTCCCATTGCAAGGTAACCTAAAATATTCTTTTCCTAGGGGTAACACCTATAATCCTAGCACTTTATGAGGCTGAGGCGGCTGGATTGCTTGAGTCTAGGAGTTTGAGACCAGCTTGGGCAACATGGCAAATCCCCGTTTCTACAGAAAATACAGAATTAGCTGGGCATGGTAGTGTGTGCCTAAAGTCACAACAACTTGGGAGGCTGAGGTGGGAGGACTGCTTGAGCCCAGGAGGTCAAGGCTGCAGTGAGCAGGGATCGCACGACTGCAGTCTAGCCTGGGTGACACAGAGTGAAACCCTATCTCAAAAAAAAAGAAAAGAAAAAAGAAAAAATAATAATACTGAAGCATGAAAGGATTAAATAATCTGCTGGGTATCTAAAATATAATGGAGTTGAGATTTAGATATAGGTTTGTTTATAAAACTTTCATTTTTCCCCACTATATCCTACTCCTATTTAGGAAAACATTTAGCCCCTGAGAACCCAATTTACTTAATTTCTAAGACAACGGTTTAAGCTAAATGACTCCTGAGAAAGACTTTAATTTTAAGAGTTTATGGATTCTAAAAACCAGCATTTCCCAGATAATGAAATATTAATTCCATGCAGAGGCAAGGGGCACCTACTAGCTTTTATGTGTGGGGAGGGTAACTAAATTATATAAAGGATTCTTTATTGCGTAACTTTTCAAAGGCTTTAATGCGCTTAATAGCACTACTAAACTTTATTAGTACTCAGGATATTTCATGGCATTTGAATATTTCGAAGTGCAATTTTGGCAAACAGTGTAATAAATGATGTTAATGCAGTCTTTTTAATTGCTTAGATTAATTTTTGAAATTCTGTTTTAGGTTTGAGTGTGAAAAGCTGATTCTTGTTGGAGATCCCAAACAGCTACCTCCTACTATTCAGGGTTCTGATGCAGCTCATGAAAATGGATTAGAACAAACTCTTTTTGATCGACTTTGCTTAATGGTACATACTGCTAAATTCTTACAGAATTATCATTTATTGATTCTGCATTGTGTGTGTGTGTTGATAGAGAATGAAAATATTAGAAGACTTAGTCCTGCCTTAAAATAATGTATAATTGGAGTTGTCTGGAAAATATTAATCTTAAATACAAGTGGAACCCTGTAATTTAAGTACCTTTTTTTTTTTTGAGACAGAGTCTCACTCTGTCACCCAGGCTGGAGTGCAGTGGCGTGATCTCGGCTCACTGCAAGCTCTGCCTCCCGGGTTTATGCCATTCTTCTGCCTCAGCCTCGCTGGGACCACAGGCGCCCACCGCCTCGCCCGGCTGGGTTTTTTTTTTGTATTTTTTAGTAGAGACAGGGTTTCACCGTGTTAGCCAGGATGGTCTCGATCTCCTGACCTCGTGATCCGCCCGCCTCAGCCTCCCAAAGTGCTGGGATTACAGGCTTGAGCCACCGCGCCCGGCCAGTACCTTTTATAAAAAGAAATTTTTCCCTATTTACTTGAGTAGTGGGTAGGAGTATATAGCTTTTGCTCTAAAACCAAAAAAACCTATAATGTCTCTATTATCTACATGGAGCACTACTTCACATTGTAAATAATTTTTAAATTAGTAATTAACATTTTTTAATTGGGGTGGAATTTACTATCTTAGTCTATTTTGTGCTGGTATAACAGAACAACCTGAGACTGGGTAATGAATGAAGAACAGAGATTTATTTATTATAGTTCCGAAGGCTGAGATGTCTAAGACCTAGGGACCTGCATTTGGCAGGGACCTTCTTGCTTCATTGTCATCCTGTAGTGGAGGGCAGAAGAGCAAGAGAGTGGGAGAGGCCAAACTCATCCTTTTATGAGGAAGCCACTCATGTGATAATGGCATTAATCCATTAACCCACACACATATACCAGGAATGGCATTAATCCATTCACAAATCCATCTTTTTATGAGGTATCCACTCATGTGATAATGGCATTAATCTGTGAGGATTACAAAGAATCCTCATGGCCTAATCACCTTTTGAAAGTCCCACCTCTCAACACTGTTGCATGGGGATGAAGTTTCCAACACAGGAAATTTGAGGGACACATTCAAACCATTGCATTCATCTAACATAAAACCGTTTTTTGAATTTCTTTAAAAAAAATTTTTTTTTCTTTACAGCATGCAGTTTATATAGCAGAAACTATTTTAAAGTGAACAGTTTAGTAACATTTAGTACATTCACAGTTTCTTGTGTAACCACTACCTCTGTCTGGTTTAAAAATGTTTTCATCACTTCAAAATAAAATCCATACCCATTTAGCAGTTAACTGCCCATTTCTTCTTCCCTACAGCTTCTGGAAGACACCAGCCTGCTTTCTCTCTGTATGGATTTATTTATTCTGGATATTTTATATAAATGGAATCATACAATATGTGACATTTTGTGTCTCTCTTCTTTCATTTTTTGAGGTTCTTTCATGTTGTAGCATGTATCGGTACTATATTATTATTACTTTGGAGTACATTCATAATGTTATACAACCATCACTTGTCCATTTCCAGAATTTTTTCATTGTCCCAAACAGAAACTTTGAACCATTAAGCAATAATTTCCCATTTCCTCTTCCCTCAGCCCCTAGTAACCTCTGTTCTATTTTCTAGCTCTATGAATTTGCCTATTCTAGGTGCCTCGTTTGAGTAGAGTCATACAATATTTGTCATTTTACATCTGTCTGATTTACTTAGCATAATGTAGAGTTCATCCTTGTTGTAGCATGTATCAGAATTTAATTCCTTTATAAGGCTAAATAATATTCCATTGCATGTATGTACTACATTTCTGTTGATAGATAGTTGGGTTGTTTTCACCTTTTGGCTCTTGTGAATAATCTCTTGTTCAAATCCCTGCTTTCAGTTCAGTGCATACCCAGAAGTATAATTGTTGGGTCATATGATAATTGTATGTTTAAATTTTTGAGGAACCACCAAACTTTTTTCTATAGTAGCTGCATCATTTTACTCTCCCAACAGCAGTTGCACAAGGGTTCTGATTTATCTACATTCTCACCAACACTTCTTGTTGGTTTTTGAGTATCATAGCCATCCTAATGGATGTGAAGGGGTATCTTATTGTGGTTTCCCTAAAGACTAATGATCTTGAGCATCTTTTCATGAGCTTATTGGCCATTTTTATATCCTCTTTGAAGAAATGCCTATTCAAGTCCTTTGCCTATTTTTTAATTGGGTTGTTTGGTTTTTTTGTTGTTGCGTTATAGAAGGTTTTTTTTATATATATATATTCTAGAAATTAGTCTCTTTTCAAATATATGATTTGCAATTTTTTTTCCATTTTGTTGGTTGTCTTTTCACTTTCTTAATAGTGTTTTTTGATGCACAAGAGTTCTTAGTTTTGATGAAGTTCAATTTACCTATTTTTTAATTCTGTTGCTTGTGCTTTTAGTGTTATATCTATGAAATTGTTGCCAAATCCAATGTCATGAAAATTTTCCCCAATATTTTCTTCTAAGAATTTTATAATTTTAGCTCTTATGTTGAGGTCTTTGATCCATTTTGAGTTAATTTTTGTATATGGTATAAGGGTCCAATTTCATTCTTTTGCATGTGGATATATAGTTTTCCCAATGTGTGGAAAAGACTCTCCTTTTTTCCCATGTAATTGTCTTGGAACCCTCATCAAAAATCAGTTGAGCACATATACAAGGGTTTATTTCTGGACTTTCTATTCTATTCCATTGGTCATTGGCTTGTAGATGCTACCTTCTTGCTGTGTCCTCACATGGTAGAGAGAGAAAGAGAGAACACTGTTTCTATACAAACTATACAACTGTATAAACACTATGTTTGTATAGTTGCCATTCTTGTTTCATTTTCTGATGTTCATGCTTGGATGTCAGATACTCTCTCAGATTGTATTCTCTGTTTTCTCAGTACCCTGGAATTATGGTGATGTCCCATCAAAGTGATAGGACAGCTGAGGCCCAAGAGTATCCCTGGGAAAGGGACATTGTTCTTGAGCCTTCAGTTCTACTAAAAACTGCCAAGTTCACTTTCCCTTTTTCATTATTCTTAGGAACCATTGCCATCATATGAATTCTGGCTCACTGTGCTGCTTTTTCCCCTTCCACCCCAGAATCTTGTTTCTTTCTCGATGACAAGTACTTTTTAAAGTTTATGGCATTTGGTTGGCTGTAAACCTTTCTTTGTTGCATAATTGCTGAATTATCTTTGCTGCTGTTTTTGTATTTTTTGTACCTTTATATATTGGAGAATGGATTCTACAAGGCAGCTTTATTCTACCTTCTTAATTAAGAAGTTCCCCCTTAGATTGAATTTCAAGTTGCATTGAATTTTGAGTTGAATTTTATTTCGTTTTGTGAAGAACGAAGCTTTCAGTTGTCTTGAGCTGTTAATTGTAATTTAATTGCAAATCTTTCTACCTCTTCTGTGACAAGTCAGTGTCCAACCTCTTTTGTATCAGACATTTTCAATGGCTTTGTAAAAAAAATCTTAACTAAAAAAAAAAAAAAAAAAAATCTAGGCCGGGCGCGGTGGCACAAGCCTGTAATCCCAGCACTTTGGGAGGCCGAGACGGGTGGATCACGAGGTCAGGAGATCGAGACCATCCTGGCTAACACGGTGAAACCCCGTCTCTACTAAAAAATACAAAAAACTAGCAGGGCGAGGTGGCGGGCGCCTGTAGTCCCAGCTCCTCGGCAGGCTGAGGCAGGAGAATGGCGGGAACCCGGGAGGCGGAGCTTGCAGTGAGCTGAGATCCGGCCACAGCACTCCAGCCCAGGCAAGAGAGCGAGACTCCGTCTGGGAAAAAAAAAAAAATCTTAAAAAAGGGCTGGGCATGGTGGCTCTGGCCTGTAAATCCCAGCACTTTGGGAGACTGAGGTGGGAGGATCACTTAAGGCCACAAGTTTGACACCAGCTCTGGCACCAGAGTAAGATCCTGCCTCTACCAAAAAAATTTAAATAAAAAGTTATCTAAATTCTTAAAACATTTTTGAATAGGTGATATAGTCATATGGTTCAGAACTCAAGTGGACCCAAAAAACATGGAGATAGTGAAGACTTCTCCTCCTGTCCCCCAATCATTCATTTTCTCTCCTTCAAAGAAACTGTCATCCCTTTCTTGTACCTTTCTTGTGATATTTTATGCCTGTAAGCAAATATAGAGCTTTTTCCCTCCCCATCTTAACAAATGGTAGTGTACTCTGCATACTGTTCTGCCCTTTTCCATGTACGTATTGTCAATGCCTTTTAAAATATGAAGTGGGTTTTTATTTGGGGGAATTATAAAACGCAAATAAGGGGTGGACAAAAAAGTGAGTTAGTCACAGAGTAGAATAAAAAACAGTTATTATGAATGAGCTAGATCCATATGGATATTCTCAGAAACATAATGGATATTGAAAGAAGCAAAGCACAAAGGGATAATTATAATAAAATGCCATTTATGAGAATTTCAAAAGCACATAATATATATTATTTATAGATTCATACTAATACAGTAAACATATAAAAACATGTATGACGAGTCCACAAAACAAAATCAGGACTGGGGTTATTTCTGGGAAAGGTGGTAGAGGAAAGCAATGAAGGAGGATCTTTAGCTATACATGTCATATTTTATCTAACAAAAGAGAGAGCCAAAACAAAAATGACTTAATGTGGCTAATGTCAAGTCTGGATGGTAAGTTCATGGATGTAATATTATTTCTTTGCTTTCTGTATATTTGAACTAGTTCACAATTATTTTATTTTATTTTTTTTTTTTGGGGGGGGCGGAGTCTCGCTCTGTCGCCCGGACTGGAGTGCAGTGGCCGGATCTCAGCTCACTGCAAGCTCCGCCTCCCGGGTTTACGCCATTCTCCTGCCTCAGCCTCCCGAGTAGCTGGGACTACAGGCACCCGCCACCTCGCCCGGCTAGTTTTTGTATTTTTAGTAGAGACGGGGTTTCACCGTGTTAGCCAGGATGGTCTCGATCTCCTGACCTCGTGATCCGCCCGTCTCGGCCTCCCAAAGTGCTGGGATTACAGGCTTGAGCCACCGCGCCCGGCCTAGTTCACAATTATTAAAAGTAAAAGAAATAAAAGTAATCACTATTCATTATAGAAAGTGTAGAAACTACAGACGAGAAAAGGCAAGCTGGGTGTGATGGTTCGTGCCTATAATCTATAATCTCAGCTGCTTGGGAGGCTGAGGTGAGAGGGTCATTTGAGTCCAGGAGTTCGAGGCTGCAGTGAGCTATGTCTCACCACTGTATTCCAGCCTGGGCAGCAGAGCAGGATCCTGTCTCTTAAAAAAAAAAAAAGAAAAGAAAAAGAAAAAGAAAGAAAAGAAAAAAATAGATAAAGTCGGGTGGGGTGTCAGGCACCTGTAGTCCCAGCTACTCAGGAAGCTGAGGCAGAAGGATCGTGTGAGCCCCAGGAGTTTGAGGCCAGCCTAAGCAACAGCGAGACCCTGTCTCAGAAAAGAAAGAAAAAAGGTAAAAACAAAACAAAAACATCTGTAATAACTTCACTGCCCTTAAGAGAAAATTCTCTGTAATGTTTTAGTATTTTTCCTTCCATCTTTTATCCTAGGGTTATATGCCTATATCAAATATATGTATTTACACATAGTTGAAACCATACCATAAATATAACTTCTATCTTGCCTTTTTAAACTTTGTGTAATAGTAAATCATCTCCCCTTGTTACTACTAGCTTTGTAATCATTACTGTTGTCATAAATATGTTGATCACTAAGTATTATGTGGTGTGGATATACCATAATTTAGTCATTTCTCTAACATTTGAGCAGCTCACTGCAACCTCCACCTCTTGGGTTCAAGGGATTCTCCTACCTCAGCCTCCCGAGTAGCTGGGATTACAGGCGCCTGCCACCATGCTTAGCTAATTTTTGTATTTTTAGTAGAGATGGGATTTTACCATGTTTGCCAGGCAGGTCTCGAACTCCTGACCTCAGGTGATCTACCCGCCTTGACCTCCCAAAGTGCTGGAATTACAGGCGTTGAACCATTGCGCCCGGCCTGAGCATTGTTTTTCTTTCAGCATTTTTATACTTGACACTTTTGTCAGCAGTTTCACGTGCTTGCTGACTTAGACTTATAAACATAGACAAATTTATGCCCCAAAGAGTACTAGGATTTTTTTTTTTTTTTTTTTTTTTTTTTTTTTTTTGCCATAGAAGAGTCTTTCTCCATGTGGTCATTAATCCTGCATTGAATTATACATGTATTATTGTTAGAGTACCTTGTAGCTATTCAATTCTAACAATACTACAGAACTTTTTGCTTGAATAGCCCTAAAGTAGATAGGACTTGGATTTTATGATGCATTAATAAAATCTGTAACTTCTTTGAAGATTCAGAATGAAAAATGGCTTTTACTCAATGAGGGAAGTTAATGAGATATCTACGACACCTAATTTTTTAAGAGATTCTTTCAATTTAGTGTTAGACCAACTCCAGATATATTATAAAAGCATAATGTTGGCCAGGCGTGATGGCTCACACCTGTAATCCCAGCACTTTGGGAGGTCAAGGTGGGTGGATCACCTGAGTTCAAGACCAGCTTGGCCAACATGGGGAAACCCAGTCTCTACAAAAAAACAAAAATTAGCCAGGCATGATGGCAGATGCCTGTAATCCCAGCTACTCGGGAGGCTGAGGCAGAAGAATCGCTTGAACCCAGGAGGTGGAGGCTGCAGTGAACCAAGATTGTGCCACTGCACTCCAGCACGGGCAACAGAGCGAGACTCCATCTCAAAAAAAAAACACCATAATGTTAGGAGCCAAACTTACTAGATAAGTCTAAGGTTGACATCTTTTATATTTTCTAATTTTTCTAATTTAATATGAACATATTTTTAGTAATTTAAAAAATATTTTTATTTTTTGTAATTCATTACAAAAAATTACATTTTTTGTAATTCATCTCCTAAGACCATACATAATATAGCAATATTTTTAATTTTAAAAACAAATGTTCTTTCCATAGAAGAATAAAAAGGTTATGTGTTCTTACTTTTCTTCTTTTAAATTTCTTAGGGTCACAAGCCAATTCTATTGAGAACTCAATACCGTTGTCATCCTGCAATCAGTGCTATTGCTAATGATCTGTTTTACAAAGGAACCCTCATGAATGGTGTAACAGAAATAGAGAGGAGCCCTTTATTGGAATGGCTACCAACCCTGTGTTTTTATAATGTTAAAGGACTAGAACAGGTAAATGACATTAATGTTGATGAGAGTCAACATGGTTTAGGTTCCTTGTTTAATTTTGTTGTTGTTTGTATGATTTTACTTGGTTTTGCCATAGCCTTTCTGGGAAATATAATTTAGGATCTGTTTCTTTCTCCAGATAGAAAGAGATAACAGCTTTCATAATGTAGCAGAAGCCACTTTTACATTGAAGCTGATTCAATCACTGATTGCAAGTGGAATAGCAGGCTCTATGATTGGCGTGATAACATTATACAAATCCCAGATGTACAAGGTTGGTATTATGTATTACAGTATTTGTCATATATTAAATATTACAATTACATATTACCATATTTGATATTACATTTATAGTAGTCGGTTTGGTGCCTGAAAAACTTTTGGTACTGTAATTAATGTATTAAAAAAGAAACATTCTGATTTTTTTCTAGTCTGGCTTTTTTTCTGTATAATTAAATGTAAACCTAACAAGGTTTAATTAAATTTAGTTTACCGCTGTTGGGGCAAAAATGCAAAAAAAAAAAACAAATTAGAGGGAAGAAAATATGGTGTATGCTTTGTAGACAGATGGGATTGAATCCCAGTTATCCAAAATGTTCTTTTATTACTGGTACATTTTATCAGTAAATCAAGGATAGATACCAAATATTAATGTACAGATAAGCCAATTACTTCTAACTAGATTTTTCTTTTTTCTTTTAGTATTTTTAAATCTGTTTCATTATTAGTTTATCAGCTCCAAATTAGCATATCCAAATGAGTTACGTAGCAATAGATAAATCGCTTTTGATTTTGTGTCGTAATTAATATTGTCATCTAGTCATTTATCTATCATTTTAGAAACTAGCCAAATCTATGTGAGTCATAAAAGAAAAATGAAAATTATTTACTGTTAGTTGAATTATAGTGGTTGCTTTGAGCAGGTTCAGAAGCTTCAGTTCTTCACAATCTCTCACCACATGATTGCTGTCTTTTCCTCCACAGCTTTGTCATTTACTCAGTGCTGTGGACTTTGGCCATCCTGATACTAAAACTGTGCAGGTGTCCACAGTAGATGCTTTTCAGGGAGCTGAAAAGGAGATCATTATTCTGTCCTGTGTAAGGACAAGACAAGTAGGATTCATTGATTCAGAAAAAAGAATGAATGTTGCATTGACTAGAGGAAAGAGGCATTTGTTGATTGTGGGAAATTTAGCCTGTTTGAGGAAAAATCGACTGTGGGGACGAGTGATCCAACACTGTGAAGGTAAAATAAAAATGTGTTTAATTCATGCATATCAAGTTCAAACTGACTTTTATGGGTTAATGCTTGGGGTGCTTCAAGCAGGAACAGTTCTGAATTTGTCACTGGGGGAAGTAACTGACATGATGATATTGGGACCTCTGTAAAATAAAGAATAGTTGTCTCATGTCATATGTTTTTTTAAGGAAGGAAAGATGGATTGCAACATGCAGACCAGTATGAACCACAGCTGAACCATCTCCTTAAAGATTATTTTGAAAAACAAGCAGAAGAAAAACAGAAGAAAAAGAGTGAAAAAGAGAAATCTAAAGATAAATCTCATTCACAAAAAGACATGATGTAAATATTTTGTATTTATGTAAATTCAGACTCATTTTACGTTGTATATATATATATTTTTTTGGAAACGGAGTCTCGCTCTGTCGCCCAGGCTGGAGTGCAGTGGCTGGATCTCAGCTCACTGCAAGCTCCACCTCCCGGGTTTACGCCATTCTCCTGCTTCAGTCTCCCGAGTAGCTGGGACTACAGGCGCCCGCCACCTCGCCCTGCTAGTTTTTTGTATTTTTTAGTAGAGATGGGGTTTCACCATGTTAGCCAGGATGGTCTCGATCTCCTGACCTCGTGATCCACCCGTCTCGGCCTCCCAAAGTGCTGGGATTACAGGGTTGAGCCACCGCGCCCGGCCCATTGTATATTTTTTATATATTTATTACTCTAAACCCTCTTATTAAAAATACTTTATGATATTTAAATAACATAGTAAACACATGTAAAAATTTTGTTCTTCAAAAAACTGTACAAAAGGTAGTATAAAATCCTAATAAAAATAAGCTTTTTTCTAAGAAGAATGATTTTTGTTTGCTAAAGAAATGAATTTTACAAGGGGCAGGGTATGGAGAATACCTGTATACTTCAATAATAGTGAATGTCTCCAGAGCTCATCTGTTGGAACATATCTACACAATCAGCTATACCAACACCTTTCTAAACTTTATCAGAGTATTTTTTAAAAGATTATAAGGCCCCCCATTTTATAAATAAAAATATATTCACAAATATGTTTTTATGTTTAGAACTTTTGAAAAGTACACAAAAGAAGAAAGAAAAACACTAAAAGTTTACACCTGGAGATAGCAGTGTTCAACACCTGGCCATGGCTAGTGCCTTGCACCTATACCTGATATAATAGGTGCTTAATAAGTATCCATTGGAAGAATGAACAGATGAAAGAAAGATTACCTTTGGTTCATTTTCTTCTAGTCTTTTTCCTCTGCATTTGTTTGCATAGTAGGTATTGATATATATATGGGTTACAACTTTTTATTATAAAAGTAATACATTCTTGTAGAAAATTTGCAAAATGCAAGAAAGTATACAACAGAAAACAAAAATCACCTAGAAATACACTACCCGGAGATAATCACTAACGTATTCCTTTAGTCTTTTTTCTATGCTTATATTCTATGTGTATATATGTAGTTAAGTTTTAAACCATTTGTGTCCACATTGATTCTTAGACATTATTAACAAAAGAGCATTTATACATCCTGGAAAGAAAAATGACAAGGGCTTGATTATAATTAATATCAATGCAATATTTTTACCAATTAAAAAAATCTTAGTAACCCAAGTCACTCAATATTCATTTCAAAGATGCAGGAAAATTCAAATATTTTGTGACCCAAGTCACTCAATATTCATTTCAAAGATGCAGGAAATATTCATTTCAAAGATGCAGAAATTATTTCACAATAAAAAGAAAATGACCAGTCAGTCTTTATGGAGCTCTTAGGGAAAAAAATAAATTCAATAATAAAACTTGTGGTTTAGTAATTCTCCAAGCCTTTTCCCAAGTGTGTTAGTTACTACTTGCAACAATAGTTGCTTTTTTAAGTGTTCATCCAGACTGAAGTGAAAGATGTGACTTCCAACAGATCCTTACAAAGCAGAGGAATAGTTGAAGGAAGTATTACAGAACCACATTTTACCCATGAACTGTACAATCTAACTGACAACATACATTTAAACTGGATTCCTGAGTTTTGCTGCCCAGACCTCCCTATTTTTTATTTCTTAATTTTGAGTCGTTGGCCAGCTGGAGCTAGGTCTCAAGTAATTTATTTTCCCCAAAAAAAGTATATAGATGATATATCTTTTGAGGTTTTGTATATCTGAGGATATATTTCTTTTACATACACTTATGAGAGCTATATAAACACTATGTAAATTGCCCTTGGCTTCACTTACTGTTCATTTGGATGATAATTGAACTTCTTTCTCAGATCTATAGCTGGATGACTGACTGATTTTGTACAATTCCTAGTCTAAATCCTACTAGCTTTTATCTAGAACTGCTCAATCTTCTGCACTTGTGCCTGTGCTGTCATTAATTGCTCCCTTCCCTTCATCTCTCATTTTGTCAGTTTTCCAGAAATTTCAATTTCTACCATGATATAGGGACAGGTCTTGATGGTGTAGAGTAAGACTTCTCAACTTTGGCATTTTTAACGTTTTTGGACCAGATAATTCTTTCTTATAGAGGGGCTGTCCTGTGCCCTTTAGCAGCATCCCTGGCCTCTGCCCATGAGATGCCAGTGGCACCTTACCCTAAAGTTGTGACAGTTAAAAATGCCTCCAGACATTGCCAAATATTCTGATATAGAGGGTAGGTTCAGCATTCCAGCAATCTCAAAAAGCAGTAACTGCACTTAAAAGTATAGCTGCCTTATTTTTTGGTAGTTATAAATCTTGTATTTTTGATATTTAATAAAGGAGAGAAGGGTCTTATTTTTAAGTGAGCATGCCTACTCTGTTTCTAATGCCATTATACATGTACTGTATCAATTTTATATTTTCAATCCAGGGATATCATTGTAGCAGTTCATTACTATTCCTCCCAACTTGTGACAATAGGTCAGCTAGGAGTGTCAAATATTTATCTTATGTCTTTTCATAGTTATTTTAATGTGACAGAGGCCACTGGAACCTTTTTTTTTTTTTAATTATTATTTTAATTTTTTTTGAGACAGAGTCTTGCTCTGTTGCCCAGGCTGGAGTGCAGTGGTATGATCTCAGCTCACTGCAACCTCTGCCTCCCAGCTTCAAGCGATTCTTCTGCCTCGGCCTCCCAAGTAGCTGGGATTACAGGTGCCCACCACCATGCCCGGCTAATTTTTGTATTTTTAGTAGAGATGGGGTTTCACCATGTTGGTCAGGCTGGTCTTGAACTCCTAACCTCAGGTGATCTGCCCACCTCAGCCTCCCAAAGTGCTGGGATTACAGGCATGAGCCACCGTGCCTGGGTCCTTTTTAAACAGGAACACATCAAAATCTTTAAAAGAACTTCCCATTCAACAACATTCCTCTTATTTAGAACATAAGAAGTTAGTATAAATGTTATGGTGTAGAAGGTGGCAAAGAGATGGATAATATACTATGCTACTATTTTTGCTAAGGGATTAGCTCTATCTTATAACTACATAGCTATTATTTCCCTTTTACTAATTTATAGCATATTGTAACAAAACTAAAACTCAATTAATAGAAAATGTTGGTTTTTGCAGAACCATTCTTTCTATTCTTTCTAGCTCACCTGCATAGCTCACTAGGTTAAGCACTCTTTTCCACCAGGCACTTTAGAAAAGAAAAAGTAATGGTGGTGCGGGGGAAGAAATGGAAAAGGTTTAGTCTCTGTTTCCATGCTGCCCCCATTCCCTTAGTTTAGGACGGAGATTCCCACCTGGGTGAGAAGATGGAGAGGCTTTCTTTCATTCTGGGTGGACCTTACTCCACAGTGGATATGGTATTAATAGTTTTGTCTCTGGTTTTAATCTTTACCATCCTGGATTGGGTCACAGAATGTCATCCCAAAGTGTAATGTCAGCTGCAGCAGGCCTGGTTTATATTAATAAAACATTCTTCTGATTGGGTGGTGTTGATCATTGTGGAGTTGTTTTTGGCTCCATGATATATTTTGAGTGGAAACATACTATCTGAACCCTGAATATTAATATGGTCTTTATATGTATTTTCAGTAAGAAAAAGATAACAATATTTGACATTAAAAAAAAAAAATCCCTAAAGCCTAGGCTAACACATTCTTTATAAACTTTTTCATCTCAAATTCCAAGGTTGGATAGACATGAATTGAACTTTAAGAAGCATCCCATTCAATAACAATCAAAATATTAAAATTTCTTAGGATTTTACAAGATACTCAAAGTAATAAGCCAGTTTTACAATGATAGCCGTCAAACGTCTATACATAACAATCTTAAAACAATGTCTCCCAACTTGTGTTCATTAAATGATAGGATTATATAAAAATGTCAAGATTTTAATTTATAGAATAAGTCTATTAGTTTATGTATCACAAATTGAAATAGAATGAAATTTCTAGGCTTTAATCTACTCATCATTAATTGCTTACTTTATATAGTATGTGTGTTGGATTTTTTTTATTTTTGAAGATTTTTTCACAAACATCTCATTTACCCCAGTGGGGGGATAGGTATTTTCCCCATTCTGTAAATGATTTAGCCAAGGATCAGAAAAATTGAAGTGATCCACCTAATCTACCGTGAGTAGTACAAGGCAGGGCTGGAACCCAAGCTAATCCAATTCTGAGGCTCGGCTATTTGCACCACCTGCATTGTAAGTCACTTTATCAAAGGGTAAAAGACAGACCAAAAATTTTACAGTCCTCTTTGATCCAACTAGACTCGTCTCCTGATCATTTACCTTAGTTAATTTAGTATGAAACCATTTATTAACAATGTGTTTTTGTTTGTTTGTTTGTTTGTTTTTTGAGATAGATGGGGTTTCACCATGTTGGCCAGGCTGGTCTCAAACTCCTGACCTCAGGTGATCCGCCCCCACCTGGCCTCTCAAAGTGCTGGGATTACAGGCGTGAGCCACTGTGCCTGGCCTATTTGTTGGACAATCTATACCTTCCTGGTAAATATAATTTTTACTAGAGGAGTGGGTTTGTTGATTTCTCTTTGAATGTCTACATTTGCTACTGTGAGATGTAGTTTGCTACTTAATGCAAGAGAAATATTGATTATTAATGCAAACGTATTTATAGCTGAAATGGTGATTCTTAAAATTCTTATAATTCTCAAAAGTAGGTGAAAAAATAATATACTTTGCTTTCCTCTGTAGCCAGCTCCTGTCCTTATTCAAAATTTGAATTGTGAAAAATTACAGGTTGCTTGAGGTTGTGAAGCTTAGTTTAAAACTTCAAAATAAAACATAACTTTTGGTATTGCTCTTTTATATTTGAACAAAAAAACATTTGCTTTGGGATGCCAAAGCAAACCCAAAATTCTGCTTGCTCTTGACTATGGTTTAATTTAAAGACAGCTGTGAAATATCTTTATACTAATTAGATTTGTTTATATTAAATAAGAATGAACTGGAAGTTGGTGATTTACTCGACAGATATTGGACCTTGAAAATTAAATAATTGCTCTAAAAACATTAGATCAACACTGATTTGAAATCCCTGCTTTGTAATTAGCCATGAGTGAAATGTGTGTTTAGTTCAAGTTGTGTGTTTGGTTTACATTAGCATGACATGATTATAAAGCAAAGGAAAATTACTAACCAAACGTCTCCGCAGTCCTCTAAGTTTCTCTTATCCTGAAACACTAGTTAGTTTGATTTTTAAAAAATCTAGTCCTGATGATAAATGAAGATGTATGTGTGCATGCTTGCATGTGTGGAAAATCAGGAAGCAGTCACCTTGCAGGCTAAAGAACTGGTAGAGAAAATTTCCTAAGTGAAAGTTTTAGGGTACCTATGGTAGCCAGCCTCTTTAAAGACATATAGTTCATTTCATTGGATGAATTATAATGGATTTATGGCTTCTTGGAATAGAACTAATTATTTCTTTTTTTATTTTATTTTATTTATTTATTTTTTTTTATTATACTTTAAGTTCTAGGGTACATGTGCATAACGTGCAGGTTTGTTACATATGTATACTTGTGCCATGTTGGTGTGCTGCACCCATCAACTCGTCAGCACCCATCAAGTCGTCATTTATATCAGGTATAACTCCCAGTGCAATCCCTCCCCCCTCCCCCTCCCCATGATAGGCCCCGATGTGTGATGTTCCCCTTCCCGAGTCCAAGTGATCTCATTGTTCAGTTCCCATCTATGAGTGAGAACATGTGGTGTTTGGTTTTCTGTTCTTGTGATAGTTTGCTAAGAATGATGATTTCCAGCTGCATCCATGTCCCTACAAAGGACGCAAACTCATCCTTTTTTATGGCTGCATAATATTCCATGGTGTATATGTGCCACATTTTCTTAATCCAGTCTGTCACAGATGGACATTGGAGTTGATTCCAAGTCTTTGCTATTGTGAATAGTGCCGCAATAAACATACGTGTGCATGTGTCTTTATAGCAGAACTAATTATTTCTTCGGTGCCATTAAAGTCAGTGCATTCGGCCGGGCGCGGTGGCTCAAGCCTGTAATCCCAGCACTTTGGGAGGCCGAGACGGGCGGATCACGAGGTCAGGAGATCGAGACCACCCTGGCTAACACGGTGAAACCCCGTCTCTACTAAAGAATACAAAAAAAAACTAGCCGGGCGACGAGGCGGGCGCCTGTAGTCCCAGCTACTTGGGAGGCTGAGGCAGGAGAATGGCGTGAACCTGGGAGGCGGAGCTTGCCGTGAGCTGAGATCCGGCCACCGCACTCCAGCCCGGGCGACAGAGCGAGACTCCGTCTCAAAAAAAAAAAAAAAAAAAAAAAAAAAAAAAGTCAGTGCATTCATTGAGCATCTGCTCTGTGGCTGGCCCTTTGTGCACAACAGGCATATGCAGCTTGTTTTATGTGTTAGGCCAGGCATGGAGTGCAAGGCTAGTTACGTACCACTCCATCCCGACATGGGGCAAAGTAGAGCTCTCCTGATGGAAAAACTTAAGGGCATACTTGAAGCAAGAAAATTGGGCTCCTTTGCCTATTCTTTTGGAATATGTACTTCTAAATAAGAGCTAACATGACCACGATGCCATCAGGAGCTCAATACTTTCTCTACTACATCCTTAGGTTCCTTATATCTAGAGTCAATATCAGGCTATGGGGTATGAAGTAGAAGCTAGATCTTTGAAGACCAGGTAAGTCATAGAGAGGTAGAAGAATAGTTGTGAATGGAAGGGAGTTACTGGTGGAGAAGACAACATGGTTAACAAATTCTGAAGTACAAAAAGATCCCTCGTCCTTCAGCGCAGCTGTGGATGTATGTATAACCAGCTGACATCTCCCACAGGTTTGTGACTCCTTTTAGGTATTATGAGCCCTATCCAGTGTTATGAATGGATGATGATGACCTTTCTGAGTAACATGGTGACATCACATAAGAACAAAATTAGAGCATAAGGTAAAGTGTAATGAACAGCAAGCAGTCCAGGGTAATTTGATGAGTCTAGACATTGTTGTATGAGACCAGACATTGTTATATGCACTATGTATGTTGCCTAGGCAAGCTGACTGAATATAAGGGACCAAGGACAAAATAGTCAACATATTGGTAAAGGAATCGCATACATAACTTTAGTGCCAATGGCTCCTAAGAATCATGTTTTGCATTTATAATTTGGGATCAGCACCAGTACAGTAGGTGCTCAGTAACTATAGAATGTTATAAAAATCTAGAATGGGCAGGGCATGGTGGCTCATGTGTGTAATCTTAGCACTTTGGGAGGCCAAGGTGGGCGGATCACTTGAGCTCAGAAATTCAAGACCAGCCTGGCCAACATGGTGAAACCCTGTCTCTACTAAAAATACAAAAATTAGCTGTATGTGGTGGTGTGTGCCTGTAGTTCTAGCTACTCAGGAAGCTGAAGCAGGAGAATCACTTGAAACCAGGAGGTGAAGGTTGCAGTGAGCCAAGACTGCGCCACTGCACTCCAGCCTAGGTGGACAGAGTGAGACTCCGTCTCAAAAGAAAAAAAAAAAAAAAAAAAGGCCAGGCGTGGTGGCATGTGCCTGTAGTCCCAGCTATTCAGGAGGCTGAGGTGGGAGGATCACTTGAGCTCAGGTGGTGGAGGCTTCAGGGAGCTGAGATCACACCACTGCACTCCAGCCTGGGCACCAGCCAGAGTGAGACTCCCTCAAAAAAAAAAAAAAAAAAAAAAAATCCAGATGATCTGTTTTCTTTTGTATTTTGCATACTTTAAATATTTTAAAATGAATCAAACTGGGTTTATTTCTCTTACCTTCTAGTATGTGCTCTCATGTATGCCTTATTTTTTCTTTGAGACAGTGTCTCTGTCACCCTGGTTGGAGTGCAGTGGTGTGATCAAACTCCTGGGCTCAAGTGATCTGCCCACCTTGGCTTCCCAAAGTGCTGGGATTACAGGCATGAGTCACCATGCCTGATCAGTGCCTAATTTATATACTTGAAGCATGAATACCTCATTCTGTTTTCTGTTTTTATTCATTATGGCACATCTATTCTCTTTCCCGTTATTTTTGTTTAATTCTACTTATATACTTTTGAATAGATAATAACATTCCCATGGTTTGTTCAAGAGGAACAAAAGGGAATACAGCACAAAGTCTCCCCTGCTCCTGTGTCCTCCAGCCTCCCAGGTTTCCTCCCCAGAATCAACCGATGTTATAAGATCCCTATATTTCCTTGCAGAAATACCTTACTAACATACAGGTAAATGCATATAAATATCTCCGCAGTCACCAGCTTTTATTTTTTAAATTTATTTTATTTTATTTTATTTTTACAGACAGGGTCTTGCTCTGTCCCTCAGGCTGGGGTGCAGTGGCATGATCTTAGCTCACTACAGCCTCAACCTCCTAGCCTCAAGTGGTCCTCCCAACTTAGCCTTCCCAGTAGCTAGGATGACAAGTGCATGCCAGGCTAATTTTTTTTTTTTGTATTTTTTTGTTGGGACAGGGTCTCACTGTGTTGCCCTTGCTGGAGCTCAAGAGATTCTCTTGCCTCAGCATCACAAGTGCTGGGATTATAGGTGTGAGATGCCAGATGTCACTTTTTTTTAAAGATGGGGCTTCATTTCATCATCCAGGATGCAGTGCAGTGGCACAAACATAGCTCACTATAGCCTTTTTGTAGAGAAGGGGCCTCAATATGTTGCCCAGGCTAGGCTTGAACTTGTGGCCTTAAGCAAGCCTCCTGCCTTGGCCTCCCAAACTGCTGGGATTACAGGCATGAGCCACTGTACTCAGCCTGGTCTCCCTCTTTTACATGGTAGACTACTATGTAAAAAATTTTGTATACCTTGCCTTTTTCACTGAACAATATATCTTAGAGTTCATCCCATGTTGTCTATACTTAAAAAAAATCCTGAGATTTATTATCACCCTAAATTACTCCAACATGCTGCTGACCATGACCTCTCCCTCACTCCCACACACACTTTCTGGCTTCATGATCTCTCATCTCCTGACTTGTTACTATTCTGACATTCTATTAGTTTCCTTATCTTTTCCTCTCTGTCTAGACACCATCCTGCTTAAGCATTCTCAACTGCCTTGGCAAATTAGTGGCTTGCTGCAGTTTTTTTTCCAGCTGATAAAACTCTATGGATTTATTCAAACATCCTTTTCCATTTTCTTACACCTGGGCTTCTGGGTGCTCTAGAGGAAATTATTCTGACGTGCAGATGGGTGCCACAACACATTTATGATAACTGATCTCACATGTCCCATATGCCCAGAAGTTATATGTCCCTAAGCTCTTCAACTCATTGTCTTCAGTCACTCTTCCCACCAGAATGATTTTTCTAACATTGCAGATATGATCACATTAGAAATTTTTTTATCGCATCTCATCACATATAACATTGTTTCTCAACATGTGATCATTGGTCAACTTGTGTCAGAACCACTGACTTCAAAGTCATTTATCCTAAGAAATATGTTTTTGTTTTTAAAAACTACTTGTATTGAGGTATGTAAAATAGGCGTAATTTAAGTGTACATCTTGATGAATTTTGACAAATGTATGTACACCTTTATAACCACCACCAAAACTGAGAACATTTCCATTACCTGCAAAGTTCCCTTGGGCTCCTTTGGGGTGAGTCAATCTCTCCTCCCCAAGATAACCACTAATCCACTCTCCAGAGACTACTTTTACCTGTGTTAAAACTTTGTATACCCTTTTCACAAGATGGTGCTGAATGCGAAGAAGGAAGCTCCTGCCCCACCTAAAGCCAAAGGAAGTTCCTGCCCCTCCTTTTGGCGAAGTCTTTGAAGACCAAAAGACGGGGTTGAAGGGTGTCCACGGCCACAAAAAAAAAAAAAAAAAAAAAAAAAAAAAAAAAATCCTTACATCACCCACCTTCTGGCAGCCCAAGATACTGCAACTCTGGAGGCAGCCCAAATATCCTCGGAAGAACGCCCCCAGGAGAAACAAGCTGGACCACTATGCTGTCATCAGGTTTCTGCTTACCACTGAGTCTGCCATGAAGACCACATAAGATATTCACTAGTTTATTTTCTTCTGTTACCAAGATTGCCAAGTTTGACTATCTAGGAATCAAGGTAATGTTAAGAGAGAGACAAAAGGAGTTCCTTCTGTCTGTTATTTTTCTTTTCTTTTTTTCTTTTTCCTTTTTTTTTTTTTTTTGAGACAGAGTCTCTCTCTGTCGCCCAGCCTGGAGTGCAGTGGCATGATCTCCGCTCACTGCAAGTGATGCCATTCTCCTGCATCAGCCTCCTGAGTAGCTGGGACTACAGGCGCCGGCCATCATGCCCGGCTAACTTTTTGTATTTTTTCAGTAGAGAAGGGGTTTCACTGTGTTAGCCTGGATGCTCTTGATCTCCTGACTTCATGATCCGCCCATCTCGGCCTCCCAAAGTGCTGGGATTACAGGTGTGAGCCACCGTGCCCGGCCCTATCTGTTATTTTTCATTGGTTTGGAAGTTTGGAGCTTGTTAGATTCAGTTGTGAGTGATAGAAAACCCAAAATAACAATGCCTTCAACAATTAGAAGTTTATTTCTCCCATGCAAATAAGTTGGGAAGGAAGCAATGGAGAACTGATATGGTGTCGCTGTTCCACCATCTCCAGGCTGTGCACCTCTTCCTCATGACCCAAGATGGAGATCCATATATTACATCCATATTCTAAGCAGCAGGGTAAAGGAAAAGCAAGGGAGGAGGGCATGCCCCTGCCCTTAAGGACATGAAGTTGCATGTGCCACTTCTGTTTGCATCTCATTGGCTAAAATTGAGTTGCACTGACCTCTCCTAGCCACAAGGAAAGTGAGAAATGTAGTCTTTAACTATAGGCAACCAAATGCCCAGCTAAAAATGGGGATCTAACTACTATGAAAAAGGGAGAAAATGACTAGTTGAGCACCACTGGCTGTCTTTTCTGTAGCAGTGTCACATTAAAGACATTCCCATTCAATCTTGTAGGGATATATCTATCTCATTGCATGTCTTGAAGATTTCAGGAGGTGGTGTTCCCATCGTCAGTTCATGGGGTAAGTCCCAACTCTGGTGTGGAGCTTATGAATCTAAGGACAGTCATCTGTGGGGACATAGGGATTCTCCGTGCTCAGTAATAATGTGAGATGTTAGTCCCTGTTTACATTTATGTTTCTGATCATGTTGGCTCCACGGAGTGCTTTAATAGCCAATAAGAAAAAAAATGGCAACTTACTATGTACATTATTAGTCAACACTTAATGACAGCCAAATAACACTGTACAAACAAAGATTTCTTGGTATTTCAAAAAAAGGTGGGTGGGGAATGGTAGACATATCACACAATATACCTGGTGCCATACTAAAGGTATCCAAATTTGAAACTTCACAGTGGCAGGTTATATGAAATTTGTGTTGTGTCTTCAGGTGATTAAAAAAAATATGACATCTATCCCGTAAGTTGATGTTGTTGATGTTGATTTGGATAGAATTGCCTTTATAGTTGTACTTATATTTATAAATTTTGTTGGTTGTCATCGCTATGTAAGAGATAAAAACAAGGAATTTATAGTAAGATTTATATTTGGCCATCTTTAGGTAACACTGTAATAACAATAGCACTGTCTGCACTGATGAGTCCATAGAGAATCTTTTCCCTTTCAGAAGGGTCAACACATTCCTCAAGGAAAGCGCATAACCCTGAAATTGTCAAGCCTGGGTATACAGTGTGACAGGACTAGACTGCAGTTGTGATCTGGGTGATCTTAGGCAAGTTTCCTCATTTGTGAAAATGGTAATGACAATAATGTCCTCATTGGGATTTGTGCGAAGAAAAAATTAAGTAATATATTCAAGGTTGGTAGGTGGTACGGTGCCTGGCTCATTGTAGGTTTGCTTCCTCTCTTCAAGAAGCAGTCCCTATATCCTCCAAGTTTCCAAAAGGTATAAGCTGCAAATAAACATCTAAAAAAAGTGCTCCAGAAAAACACTGAATCCTTTGGTCACCCAATGCAACCTAAAAATATGGAGAAAGACTAAGTAGAGAAAAAACTGCAAAAGAAATCTTTCCTTTAGAGGATAACTTTGTCAAGAGCAGTGCTGAGCACTTTGCCAAGAGCACTCTTGTCAAGAGCACTGACACAGCCTTGCCATAGCCATAGACTATACACTGTCCAATAAGGAGAAGGAGGAAAAAGTGATGGTCTTCACCTCTATGAATGCTATCTTGACCTAACATTTAACTTGGTTCTCCAAACCGATTAAATTACCTGGGTGAGTAAAGAAAAATCACTTTGTGTTCTGCAGTTACAGATTTATTTCTTCTTAAATATCAAATTAAAGAGAAATTCCAATGCCAGCAAGCTGTGATTGAAATAGCTATCTAGATATTCTTTCTTGACCAAATGCTTGGAACTAAGAGATTACTACTGACTTCTTAGGAGGCTGTATCCATATGTTTCTAATTATTACTTTAAAAATTCTATGTGGTTTATTTCACCTCTATTTTATTAGGGAGAAAAAAGCACTTTGAATTTTTGGATGAGAGGGAAGGAAAAGGTTTTTATTTATTTATTTTTTTTGAGATGGAGTTTCACTCTGTCATCCAGCTGGAGTGCAGTGGCAGGATCTTGGCTCACTGCAACCTGGCCACCTTCCAGGTTCAAGTGATCCTCCTGCCTCAGCCTCCTGAGTAGCTGGGATTACAGGCAAGAGCCACTATACCCAGCTAATTTTTGTATTTTCAGTAGAGACGGGATTTCACCATGTTGGCCAGGCAGGTCTCGAACTCCTGACCTCAAGTGATCCACCTGCCTCGGCCTCCTAAAGTGCTGGGATTACAGGTGTGAGCCACTGCACCCGGCTGGAAAAGGCTTTTATTTCAATGAAGCACTACTCCTTTTTCAGAGACAGTCCCTCTGTGTTGCTCAGGCCATAGTGCAGTTGCACCATCTGGCTCAGTGCATCCAGGAACTCTTGGATTCAATTAATCTTTCTGCTTCCACCTTCCAAGGTGCTAAGATTGTAGGCATGAGCCACTATGCCCAGCTGCAAACACTTAACATTCTTGATGCCAATTTTATGAGACACTGAGAGCCAAAGGAAGACTCAGAGAAGAAACCAAAATACCATGTGACTTTTTGGGTGGCCAGCAATTTATCTTAAGAAACAACACACTGAAACCTAATACGATGTCCTTAAACCTCTGATCATTTGTTTTCTGAGAATATTGTTGGTCTCAAATCCAACGTAACTCAAATTATTTGAAGTATAAGAGTAAGAGGTGCGGGTGCAATGGCTCACGCCTATAATCC